>NC_053041.3:522621318-522924348 GCF_002575655.3 Aegilops tauschii subsp. strangulata
TTAATCTTGACGTCAATCCAACAACATAGATTGTTTCAGTGTTAAAAGAAACACATATTATTTCAATAGTGACCGCTTAATATATTTAGCGTGGAATTAATATCATATTAAATATCAATGTTTATGCTTATCACATATAGTAATACACAAGTAAGATATTCTATCTAATAGAAACATATCAACGTACGTTGCAGTATGCATTTATTAGTTGGTGTCAAAGAAGAGACGAAATTAGTAAGGCCGAAAAATAGAAACAGCACAGGCGATTCAACCATGGCCGGATTCAATTAGCTAGGTGCAGCAGTCAACGACCGAGAGAAGAAAAGCGACCAGCTTGACGGGCGGCGATCATGAGCTCGACCGGGGAATTAACCTGCTGTCGTGGGGCAAGCCGGGCCGGGGAACAGGGACGCCACGCTCAGCGGCGCGCGATCATCCGAGCTCCCCGCCGCACGGGCAGCCCCAAGCCCGAATGCGGCGAGGACGGCGGCGGCGGCGAGAAGCCGAAGGAAGCCATGGCGAGAAGAAGCGGCAGCGGGGGCGGCCATGGCGTGCACCACCGCACAAGTGGCCGTCAGGTAGTGGGGCGGCTCGGGGTCCCGGTGAGTGGAGGGAACACAAATTAAACGGTCCATCACACAGCTCCTATCCTGTCATATATATAGCCTGGGGCCGGCTGATTAGTCTGACGGGAGCCGTGCGCACTGGCTGTTGCTTCGTCGTTTTTCTTCGGGTGTCCGGCCCCTCTCCGCACTGCCCTTCGGGGCAGGGACGAACTTGGGGGGTGCACTGATCGGTGATTGCGCCTGGCAATTGGCACCGCGTGATTTGTGAACCCCCTGCGGTCTTGCGGCAACTCGATCACATCCGACCCAACATGGCCTTGAGAAGATCCAAGATCTTCGGCAATTGGTGACTGCCGCCTCTCTCATTGTAGTGACTGGCGCTTCTCTCTGGACCGGGAGCAGAAGTGCTGGAAGTCTGGAACCGGCCGTACTGACATAACTGAGTTGGTGCAAGTAGCTTTGCTTGTTAGGTGAGAGCATTTCTAACCGATCCCGGCCCTTGCCGGCGGGAGGGCTCCGTGTTTAGATGTTCCTTCAATTTTTGTTAGAGTTTGTGTCCTGCTCAGAAAGACGAGATGGCGGCGGCTCCCTGAAGATGAAATAAGGTTCTCCCCGCCTAGCCCCGTTCTGGTGGTGTGTCTAGCATTTGGGCGTGTGGACATGTGTCTCCGGCGGATCTATCGTTGGTGGATTTGCTCGGATCTGGTCGTAGTTCGTCTACGTTTGTGTTTCTTCAGGTTGGATCCTTCTGATCTACGTTACTCTTCATCGGCGGCGGTTGCTGTTCTGCTGGGCTGGTTCTTTGGGACCTTAACACGACGACTTCCCGACTGTCTACTACAACAAGTTTTGCCCGGCTCTGGCGAGGGAGGGGCGATGATGGCGGCGCGCCTTCGGCTCGCTTCAGTGCTTGTAGTCGTCGCTAGGTGGTCTATGGACCTGGATGTAATTTTTATTATTTCTGGTGTTCGTTGTATTGTCATGATTGAAAATGAACAGATTGGAAGTTTTCTCGCAAAAAAACCCGACACCTAGCCGATCCCCTATCCGTGGTAACGAAGTAATTTTTTTACTCTGACCCCAACTTTCTCCTTAAATATACTCAAACGCGCGGTGGCTGAGTAAAAGCCACACCTCTCCCTCGCGTCGCCCCCACTCCCCCGGTCTCTGCAAATTCGCCGACGCAACTCCCGGCGACCGCCCGCCGGCCCTGCCGCTACCTCGTTGCCTCTCCTGCCCCCGCCGCCCTTCTGCCCAACGTCAAGCCCGTTTGCCCCCCGTCGCCGTCGCCGGAATCAAGGTGAAACGCTGCCGCCGTCGCCATTGTTGATTCGTCGGATTGCTTCATTGCTTCTTCTTTTTCCGTCGGTCGTCGCATCTCACCTTGAGTGCACACCGCTGCAGGTCATTCCCTCTCGTTGCCGTCGGCCTGTTTGGTCAGAAAGACACCGGCCAGTCGGTGCACCACCACCACACCGCAAGTGCTCGTCGAATTGCCTAGGTGAGTTTTTTTTATTGTTTCTTTGTGCACTGAGCCGTTTGGATTGAACCTAGCCGTTCGAATTGTAGGTGGAGAGGTTGAGGGAGATGGCCTTGGAGGACTCGTCGTCATCCGAAGAGGAAGAAGACGACGATGACTCTGAAACCGTTTTAGGCATGATTTTCAATGATAATGTTCGGCGGCTGAGGAGAGGATCACACTTTGGCCACATACACATCAACCATGATAGAGTGGAGGGTCATGCCAAGATAGTGGGAGACTACTTTGACCCAAAGCCAACCTACCTGAAGAAGTACTTTCGTCGGCGCTTTCAGATGCACACAAGTCTTTTTCTAACCATTGCAAAAGCCGTTGAGAGATATGATGACCGGTTCAACCTCCGCAGAAATGCATGTGGAGAGATAAGTGCAAGCCCTCTAATGAAGTGCATTGCGGCTGTTCGAGTCTTGGCATATGGGTGTTCGGCCGATGCAATCGATGACTATGTCCATATTGGTGAAGACACAATCTTGGAGGCTGTTCGAAGGTTCACTAAAGCAGTGATCGCTGTCTTTAGCCCAGAGTACTTGAGAGCACCAATTGAGGAAGACACCTAGAGGCTGATGACTGAGGGTGAGGCAAGAGGATGGCCATGGATGCTTGGATCACTTGACTGTATGCAGTGGACATGGAAGAATTGTCCTGCAGGGTGGAAGGGTCAGTACAAAGGCCATTGCAACGATCCAACGATCATTCTTGAGGCAGTTGTATCGAAGGATCGTTGGATATGGCATTCATTCTTTGGTTTGCCTGGCTCTCACAATGACTTGAATGTGTTGTCAAGATCACCGTTCTTTTCTAGGCTTATTCAAGGTGAAGCTCCTGGTTGCAATTACTCGGTCAACGAGCACAACTACTCGATGGGTTACTACCTTGCGGATGGCATCTATCCACCATGGGCCACCTTGGTCAAAACAATTCCGCGTCCAAAAGGTAACAAACACATTCACTTTGCCCAATGTCAAGAAGCTGCTAGGAAAGATGTTGGGAGGGCCTTCGGTGTGCTTCGGAAGCACTTTACAATTGTTCTTGGCCTTGCCAAGTACTAGAGATCCAAGGTTCTATGGCGGATCATGACTTGTTGCATCATATTGCATAACATGATCATTGAAGAAGAGAGAGATATGCCTAGGAACTTTCGGTACACCACCAACAGGACTCCGGTTGAGCCATAGTATGATACGAACAGGATCTTGGCATTTCTTGAGGAGCATCGCAAGATCGAGAACCATCAAGTTCATTGTCGGTGTCAAAACCGGCGGATCTCGGGTAGGGGGTCCCGAACTGTGCGTCTAAGGCGGATGGTAACAGGAGGCGGGGGACACAATGTTTACCCAGGTTCGGGCCCTCTCGATGGAGGTAATACCCTACTTCCTGCTTGATTGATCTTGATGATATGGGTATTGCAAGAGTTGATCTACCACGAGATCGTAGAGGCTAAACCCTAGAAGCTAGCCTATGGTATGATTGTCCTTGTCCTACGGACTAAACTCTCCGGTTTATATAGACACCGGAGGGGGCTAGGGTTACACAGAGTCGGTTACAAGGGAGGAGATCTACATATCCGTATTGCCAAGCTTGCCTTCCACGCCAAGGAGAGTCCCATCCAGACATGGGACGAAGTCTTCAATCTTGTATCTTCATAGTCCAACAGTCCGGCCAAAGGATATAGTCCGGCTGTCTGAGGACCCCCTAATCCAGGACTCCCTCAGTAGCCCCTGAACCAGGCTTCAATGACGATGAGTCCGGCGCGCAGATTGTCTTCGGCATTGCAAGACGGGTTCCTCCTCCGAATATTCCAAAGAAGATTTTGAACACAGGGATAGTGTTCGGCTCTGCAAAACAAATTCCACATACCATCGTAGTGAGAATAATATTTCCACAAATCTAATCTGCTGACACATTCTGCAGCATGACATCACACCATGGCCCGGTCATTATTCGAACCATTTTTCTCAACCAGCCACTGCACATATCGCGAGGTGGTTTTCTTGGCACGTCTTGTCGAAGCAGAGATCGTGTCCCCTTATCACGGGATTCTCATCAATACGGGTGTGGGTAACCTAACCGTGCCATCAATTACGGCGCTTGGGGAATAAGCGAGTTTACCAGGCAGGTGGGGAGGCGCATAGTTCCTTCCGCCCTTATAAAGAGACAAGGATTCATCTTTTTCACCCATGCCCTCTTCCTCCTTGCTCATCCGTTCTTGCGCACTTGAGCTCCAGCACCCAAGTTCGCATTCTCTCCTCAAACCACTCCAAGCATGTCCGGAGCAGGAGGCAAGTGGATGGTCTCCTCCGTTACGGAGGAGGACATCACAAAGCTGCTGGGAGCCGGATACCTGGCCGCAGATATCGCGCACCGGCTACCAGATGCGGGGCAGATCATCCCTACTCTAGAACCCCATGAGAGGGTGGTATTTCTTACCCACTTCGTCCGTGGACTGGGATTTCCCCTCCACCCGTTTGTCCGCGGGCTCATGTTCTACTACGGGCTGGACTTTCATGATCTGGCCCCCAATTTCATCCTCAACATCTCGGCGTTTATCGTCGTGTGTGAGGCCTTCCTCCGCATCAAGCCCCACTTCGGCCTATGGCTGAAGACCTTCAACGTTAAACCGAAGGTGGTGGTCGGCCAGCAAGCGGAGTGCAGAGGCGCCATGGTGGGCAAAATGCCCAACATCACCTGGCTCGAAGGCTCCTATGTGGAGACCGTAAAGGGGTGGCAATCGGGGTGGTTCCACATCACCGAGCCGCGCGACACCAACTGTGTGGCGGCCCCCGAATTTCGATCCGGAATCCCCATGCGGCTCACCTCCTGGAAAGAGAAGGGCCTATCCTGGGGTTCCTCGGTAGAGCTGACCGGACTCCAGACCTGCGTCAAAAACATGATGAGCAAGAAAATCAAGCTTGTCAACGTGGTCCAAGTCATGCTCTTCCGCCGGATCCTCCAGTGTCAAAGACGGTCATTCAATTTGTGGGAGTTCGACCCGGCCGAGCACCAGACGCTGCGAGAGCTCTTCGACACGACGCACAAGGACGTCTGGAAGGTGCTGTTCAAGGGCGCCGAGGTACCTCCTCCCCTTACCGAGGACCGCGGACTCAGCGCAAAGCGTCTTGCCAATCCGGTAAATCTTTTATATCTCATAGGATGTTCTTTTCCCCAGTATAACCACGCGCGGGATCTAACCACGCCATTTAACAGGACTGGGTAGCGACAGCGGAGCAGATCGATTGTCCAGCCCCCCTGCCCGAAGATCCAGCGGATGCTCTCCTAACGGAGATGCTGGTTCCGGCGCCTTATGAGGTGCCGGAGAAGAAGGCCAATAAGAAGGCCACGGGGACCAGGAAGGGTCTCCGGCGCACGGTTATATCGGACTAATCGTCCGAAAACACCGAGGCACACTCCTTCCACGAAAACGAGGAGGAGGAAGAGGAAAGTTATCCCCCCAGCCAGGGGGGACAGGAAAAGGAAGGCCGCCCCATCAGGGGAGGCCGAAGGGTCCAAGAAGGGAAGGACCCTCCTCCCGAACTGCTCCACGACGGCCGCTTTCAGCGACAAGGAGTGGTTACCCATGGACAAGCCCCTGGCAAAGTCGTGAGTATCCGGATACCATAATAATTCTTGGTACGTCTTATTGTACTGTTTCTTATCACGCCGTGCATGATTATGCAGTCCGTCCCGAGCCCATATCGACGTATCTTCGTCGGATGATTTTTTGGGCCCGTCAGATATGAACAGCGATTCACTCCCGACCGCCTCCTCCCCCCGCCCTACGGATGACGCCGAGGTGTTGTCTCAAAGGGAACTGAACCAAGGGGAGACAGTTCCGGAGGCGCCCCAAGGCGACATTCCAGGCGCTAGGCGCACGAGGGGCAAGACTCCTCTGGGCCCTAACGCCAGGGGCAGCAAGTCTAGCCCCAAGCCGAATACAGCGCTGGAACCTCCAGTGGTTCCGGATTCTGTCAGGCAACCCCTCGCTAAGGGGGCAAGCCATCTGTGACGATGGCCTCTGTCCATCCAGAGGCATCGGACAACTTGCTGGAAGTGCTTCGCGACGCTTCCATTGACGAAGAGCACCCCACTATTATGAGTGCGGTAGTCAAGAAGGTTCAGTCCACTAAGAGTGGACTGACTGAAGCCTGTGCCAGCCTCCTAACCGGCTTTGAGGTAAGTAATCAAATTGTAAGAAAATGTTACAGCATAGACAGTAGCCCCTGATGCTCTGTTTGGCGTTCGCAAAGAAAGGCCGAATAGAGGATCAAATAATAATCGCAGGAGTCTAATCAGAATGTGTCTATGTGAATAAGCAGGCTTCACTACTGGCCGCCGCCGCTCGTAGTGCGGAGGTCGCTGCACTGAAGCAGGACCTTGAGCGGTCCAAGGAAGAGCTCGGCCTTACCAAGAGGCAACTCGAAGAGAACAAAGATAAGTGACACCCCGTCTGAATATTAATAAAGAAAAATTTAGTTTTGGAATAATAGGATCTTCATGAATTTTGCTAGGGGCCACGACCGAAGTGGCGGCCCTGCAGAAGGCGCTATCCGAGGCCGAAGACAAAGCGGCCAAGGAGCACATCGAGCGAGAGAAACAAGAGGCCCGAGTAGGCGAGGTGCAGCAAGAGCTCCAGGCTCTCGTCAAGAAACACGAGTCCTTGGAGCTTGACTCTAAGACGCAAGGATCCGAGCTTGCGAAGGCCCTTGAAAGCGCACAACATGCCAAGGCTGAAGCCCAAAAGGCCCTCCAGGAAATTGACGCAGTTAAGAAGATAGCGGCGGGTAAGGCATTCGTTATGCAAAGCAAGCATGTGAAGGAAACTTTCTTTTTACTTACCCAAGTTCGAAGCTCTCCAGGAGCGTTCGCAGATCTACCCCGCAGTGTGCCGGATGCCGCGGAGTTCTACCGGGCCGAGGAGGGGAGCTCGAAGGAGAAGTTGTTCTGGTCTCAGTATACTGGGACCGAACACCCAATGCCCTTGAGCGACCAGTTGAAGCAACTGGTCGAGCTTCACAAGGCGGCCGAACAGGCCATGAAGGGTCATATAGTCAGGATGTGGCCTGGCGATCCCCTGCCTGGTAGCTACTTCGGTCTGGTGAGGCGGCTTGTGAATGCCTGCCCACGGTTTGAAGTCATAAAGCGATCCGTCTGCATTGAGGGTGCGCGCAGGGCTTTTGCCCGGGCGAAGGTGCACTGGGCGAAGCTGGACGCCGAAAAGCTGGTGAAGGAGGGGCCGCCGGAGGGCAAGGAGCATCGCCACCGCAAAAAGCATTATGACAGTGTCCTGAAGGGTGCTCGCCTTGTGGCGGAGGAATGTGCTAAGGATGTAATATTTGAATGAATGTACTCATGTGATCCTGTAATATGAAACCAGTTCATTTGCGCTATGCAATGCTTGTTAATTTAAAATATTACCTTCTGTGCGGCCGTTTATAAAATCTGAGAGTTGGCCAGTCGTCGGCTTCTGCCCCCATGTAACTAGTACTGAGGTGTTCGGGATAAACCTGAGCACTCTTTATCCCAATTTTGGGTCCTTTGAAGGAGGTGTTCAGCACAACGAACCAGGCAATCGGACTATAAAGCTTTATCACTCTCACTTAGCCATAGAAGTCTACAATTTTAAATTTTGGCAAAGCCCCTAGTATTCGGAAGGCCGAATTTGGGGTGCTATATACGCCTAAGTCGGGCAAGGCCGACTCCTCGCCCGAAGTGGAAAAAGTCTTTAAGGGCTTGAGACCTCTCGAACAGCGACCAGCTCTCGCCTCATCATGACAGTGAGTTTTCGGCTTTCTCTATTGAGGTGCTCGTCTGGAAGAACCGGGACACAATTGCAGTAGTTCTCCCAGTGCTACCTTAGCCAATATTGCGGAACGTAAGGTACCAAAACATGGGAGCCGGGAAAACCCAACTATTGACCCAAGACATGATTCGGAGCTGATGCATATAATGCTATAAGTTCGGGGTGCCGCACTGTCGAAAGTGTTCGGACTTCTCACGCCGTATTATGGGGTATACTGAAGCCCCTGGCGCACTAGTCGTACCAGAATGTACGGGTGCAATTTGTCGTAAATAAGTAGACAAGGGAAAAAAAGAAAGGGGAATACAATAATAGACTAACGCTATGCATTGTTATTAAATAATACATCAAAGCGTACGGATACAAGTAGTGCAATAAGCAAACAATATGACTATTTGACATGTCCTATCCAAGGGCAAGCTGCGTATGGGTATGTAAAACAGGTATTTCGATCGTTATCAGAGACCACCTGGGGATTCCCTTGTACGTCAGAGCGTCTTGCTTCCTTGGTATTTCCTTACCGCGATGGGTCCAACAATTAGACTGTCGGAAAGGGCTTCCGGAGAGTAAGGTCCTGAAAGAGAGAAAATGATAAAGGTATATGGCCCCTGTGGCGGTTGAGCCGCATTGTGGGACGTGCCGTAGCGGTGCCTCCGCCTATGCCCATGGTATCTTGAGTGCGTAATTATGTACGCGCGGCGCAAATTTCGCCACTTGACTGGGACTAGGACGGAGGCCGAATTGCTAGGCAAGATCAAAACGTGCCTGGCGATCCTCCCGTGGGGTACTCCGGACTCGCTTGAAGGTGTCCGGGGTCTTTTTCGCCGAATTGGCGGTTTGCCTAATAAGGCTGCTTTGCGCTTCTGCTGCGAGGGCCGCAGTGTGCTCCTCCGTGCGGAGCGAGCGCTCTGTGTTTCCATTAACTATTATAACCCCGCGTGGTCCTGGCATTTTGAGTTTGAGGTATGCATAATGCGGTACCGCATTGAATCTGGCAAATGCGATTCGTCCAAGCAGTGTGTGATAGCCGCTGCGAAAGGGGACGATGTCGAAGATTAACTCCTCGCTTCGAAAGTTGTCCGGAGATCTGGAGACAACTTCCAGTGTGATTGATCGGGCTTCTCTTGGCCGAGGGGTCTATGCCCATTTTGTGCACTGTATCCTGATAGAGCAGGTTCAGGCTGCTGCCACCGTCCATGAGGACGCGAGTGAGGTGAAATCCGTCAATGATGGGGTCAAGGACCAATGCGGCAGATCCGCCATGACGGATACTAGTGGGGTGGTCCCTGCGATTGAAGGTGATCGGACAAGAGGACCATAGGTTGAACTTTGGGGCGACTGGCTCCATCGCATAGACGTCCCTTAGTGCACGCTTCCGTTCCCTCTTGGGAATATGGGTTGCGTATATCATGTTCACCGTTTTCACTTGTGGAGGGAACCTCTTCTGTCCTCCTGTGTTCGGCGGCCGAGGCTCATCCTCGTCGTCGCTATGCAGCCCCTTGTCCTTGTTTTCGGCATTCAACTTGCCGGCCTGCTTGAATACCCAGCATTCTCTGTTGGTGTGATTGGCCGGCTTATCGGGGGTGCCGTGAATTTGACACGAGCGATCGAGTATGCGGTCCAAACTGGACGGGCCCGGATTGCTTCTTTTGAACGACTTCTTCCGCTGACCGGATTTAGGGCCACTGAATCCGGCATTGACTGTCGTGTCTTCGACGTTGTCGCCGTTGTTGCGGCGCTTGTGTCTGTTGCGATGTGGTCTGCCGTTAGTATCTTTGGCGTCTGAATTGCCAGGATTTCTTGATGTGCTGTTGCTGCGAGCCAGCCAGCTGTCCTCGCCCGCGCAAAAGCGGGTCATGAGTGTCGTGAGGGCTGCCATGGACTTCGGCTTCTCTTGGCCGAGGTGTCGGGCGAGCCACTCGTCCCGGATGTTATGTTTAAATGCCGCTAAGGCCTCGGCATCCGGACAGTCGACAATTTGGTTCTTTTTAGTTAGGAACCGAGTCCAGAATTTCCTGGCCGATTCCCCTGGCTGTTGGGTTATGTGGCTCAAGTCATTAGCATCTGGTGGTCACACATAAGTGCCCTAGAAGTTGTCAAGGAATGCATCTTCCAAATTCTCCCAACTGCCAATGGAGTTTGCTGGCAGGCTATTCAGCCAATGCCGAGCTGGTCCTTTGAGTTTTAGTGGGAGGTACTTGATGGCATATAGATCGTCACCGCGGGCCATGTGGATGTGGAGGAGGAAATCCTCGATCCATACCGCGGGGTCTGTTGTGCCGTCGTATGACTCAATGTTCACGGGTTTGAATCCTTCTGGGAATTCATGATCCATTACTTCATCGGTGAAGCATAGGGGGTGTGCGGTGCCTCTGTGCCGGGCTATGTCACGACGCAGTTCATACGAGTCTTGTCTGCTGTATTCGGCCCGGCCAGATTTGCTTTTAGTGTATCCGGCGTGACGATCATCGTCACGCGTTGGGGCGCGACCCCGTGATCCGTAGATCGATCTTGTATGTCCTTCTTTGTTTTCCAATACGTCTCGCAGGTCCCGCGTGTTGCCCCGGGCCTTGGTATTTTTGTTTGAATGGCGGCGGGGTGCGGGCTGGACTTCAGGCTGATATGCCCCTCTGTCTCGGCCACGAGGTGGCCGATCAGCCGCATCATACGCTGGTGATGTAGGTTTTAATGCTTCCTCCTCGAGTTGGGGTAGCAACCTGCGCTTTGGGTAACTCTTGGTTGGGTGCTCGAGTTCGTATTCCTCGGCCGCCAGGACTTCAGTCCATCTATCCGCTAGCAGATCTTGATCAGCTCGAAGCTGTTGTTGCTTTTTCTTCAGGCTGTTTGCTGTGGCTATAAGCCGGCGCTTGAAGCACTCCTGCTCGACGGGATCCTCATGCACGATAAATTCTTCGTCGCCGAGGCTCACCTCGTCTTCGGAGATAGGCATGTAATTTTCATCCTCTGATTCTCCATCTGCTGCCTGTTCCGGAGGGCTAGCTTGTTCATCCTCCCGCTCGAGGTCTGGCTGGAGGGGATTGTCGTCGTCTTCGGCACTATCCGGAGCGTTATTGCCTCTTGTGTCGGTATCGCTGCTTTTGCTATGGCGGGACTTAGAGCGGCGCCGCTGACGTCGGTGCTTGGATTGCTTCTTGGAGGGATTATCCTCCGTTGTCTTATCGCCATCGCCTTCTTTGGGGGTGTCCACCATGTATATATCATATGATGAGGTGGCAGTCCAGCGCCCTATGGGCGGTGGTTCCTGTTCGTCTCCTGGATCGTCGTCCATACCGTCGATGTCTTCGGAGCCAAAATCGAGCATGTCGGTTAAATCGTCGACAGTGGCTACTAAGTGGGTGGTGGGTGGGCAGTGAATTTCTTCGTCGTCCGCATCCCATTCTAGCGGGACATAGTTCGGCCAAGGGTCTCCTGACAAGGAGAGAGACCCCAAAGAGTTTAGCACATCGCCTAGTGGTGAGTGCTGAAAGATATCCGCAGAGGAAAACTCCATGATCGGTGCCTAGTCAGATTCGATAGGCACGGACGCAGGTGGTTCGGAGCCCATGGCCGGGGACGAATCCAAGTGTCCGGCAACACGGGTCTCATAGGAAGTGAAGTCAGTGTTCGGCTCTATCGCCGCTGCGTGCGCAGCCTCCGTGGCGGGGTCTATCCACCCATCCTCGGACGGCACAATCTGCTCCGGATTGAGGGCCGGAGTAGTTGTAAGTGTGATCTCCCGAACATTGTCCGACGGCAGAGCTAAGTCATGCTTGTCGTGGCTGTGCGGCGCACCTGACATGGGCTCGAATCTGTCGAAGATCAAGTCTCCGCGGATGTCGGCGGTATAGTTCAAGTTTCCAAACCTGACCTGATGGCCAGGGGCGTAGCTCTCAATCTGCTCCAGATGGCCAAGCGAGTTGGCCTGCAGTGCGAAGCCGCCGAACACGAAAATCTGTCCGGGGAGGAAAACCTCACCCTGGATGGCATCGTTGCCGATGATCGAAGGGGCCATCAAACCTTGTGGTGACGTCACAGTGGAACTCTCAATGAAAGCACCAATGTCGGTGCCAAAACCGGCGGATCTCGGGTAGGGGGTCCCGAACTGTGCGTCTAAGGCGGATGGTAACAGGAGGCGGGGGACACAATGTTTACCAGGTTCGGGCCCTCTCGATGGAGGTAATACCCTACTTCCTGCTTGATTGATCTTGATGATATGAGTATTACAAGAGTTGATCTACCACGAGATCATAGAGGCTAAACCCTAGAAGCTAGCCTATGGTATGATTGTCCTTGTCCTACGGACTAAACCCTTCGGTTTATATAGACACCGGAGGGGGCTAGGGTTACACAGAGTCGGTTACAAGGGAGGAGATCTACATATCCGTATTGCCAAGCTTGCCTTCCACGCCAAGGAGAGTCCCATCCAGACACGGGACGAAGTCTTCAATCTTGTATCTTCATAGTCCAACAGTCCGACAAAGGATATAGTCCGGCTGTCCGAGGACCCCCTAATCCAGGACTCCCTCATTCATGCTCAGCTCCAACAAGATCTTGTTGAGCATCACTAGCAACGTCTTAGCGAGTCCTGGTTGTTCTGTCACATGCTATTTTCTATATTTGAACCATTTGGCGTGTTTAAATTTGAATAATTAGGTTTGTAAACTTTGATTTTGGTTTGTAAATTATATTTCTGATTTGCTTGAACATTCAAATTTATGTTTAGTTTCTATATGTGTGCTAATATGTAGTTGCAATTTACACTAGAATTACAAAGTTTAGAAAAAAAACAAAAAATTACGATGTTATATATAGGGGGTCGGCTAGGTCTGGCCAAAACCTAGTGAGTTAATTTACTCCACTAAGGGTTTACTCCACCGGATGCTCCACTATTTTTAGGGGGTCAGTTAGAAATGCCCTAAGGGCACCTTCCACACGGGCTCTCAAATCCCCCGCATCCGTTCGGACTGAGCAGTCTGGACCCATTTTGTAATTCAATGAGATACTTCATCTGTCTTCGGACCGGTCCAGACGTCCATTTTCTTGTAAACTGGAGGTAAACCAGGGAGCTTTGCCGCCGTCCGAACCATTGCCACATACGTGTCGGACACCCTGGACCCACCGAAAACCCACTCCCATCTTCGCACCCTCTCCAGCACGAAGTTGTTGCCGCACATTCATGTCAATCTAGAGCTCTAGCATCACATTCATGCCGGCTCAGAGCGAACGTGACCTCTCAATGCAACTAGCATTGAAGCTGCACACTCGTCAGTAATGCCACCTGTACAGCGTCCTGGTCTGGGCACATGTTCAATGTCAGAGGGACGTGACTGAATGGGACGGGATGACTATCTACCGTATTCAAGCCGGTTGGTCGTCAGTCCGTCTGCCGGCAATAAACAGGCGTGGCAGCTGAGAAACCCACTGTTGCGCCTGAATTGACACTGCTCGCCGCTTGGCCTTGCCGACATTCTCTATTTAAACACTGCCTCGCCCGACATCATCCACACCACAAACACATCCGCTTTCCAATGCTCCTCCTTGCACCACCTTTGCCATGACTGCAAGCTCTAGGGTGATGTGGAAGTGCCTCTTGACGGACCAGGAGAATGAGGTGGTCAGCCTTGCAGAAGGCTGGCAGACCTGCTTGTGCGTATTGGGTACATGTCGGTTTGCTGGTGAGCTCGCCCCCAGGTCTTCGATGATAACCCGATGATGGTGAAGTCCTCCTCCGACGAGCTGGAGCCCCTGCTCGCGCAGGTCCATGCCGACATGATCATGGAGCAAAGCACTTCGACGCTGTCATGGTGGGGGAGCAGCCAACACAACAATCGGTGTTGTCATTCTCGCAGGCGCCGGAGGAGCAGTGGTACAACCTCTCCCTCCTCGCGCATCCCCAGCTGGCGAAGGGCCAAATCTACGGCGAGTTCACGAGCATGGAGGCCGTGGCGGCCATGGCCATGGAGAACCCCAACTTGGTTCAGTAACAACACACAATGTACAAGGCCACGCATAGCGCTCGTGTGGTAGAGTCGGACGCGCAGGCAGTCGCGAACAGGAACGTCGTCACGTGCGGGTCATTGGCACTGGTACGACGACGAGGTCGACCCGTCCACATCCATAGTCGACCTCACCTCCACCGGAGAGTGACCAGGTCGTGGACTACGAAGAGGAGTAGGGCATGGTAGACGACGATGCCTTGTTTCCCATGTGGGCCAGTCCATATTCCATGTCATACTCTTCCTCACCGGAGACCTCACCTTCACTTCACGAGGTTCACGACCATCGTACATAGACATGGAAAGCAACACCAAGGACGTGGAGGACGGGGGTGGCGAAGATTTAGATTAGGTTAGGGTCCGGACGCTTTTATTTAATGAAATATGTCAAAAACGTAATGAATGTGGTCCGGTTTAAATGAAAATCATCCTATTTGCTGAAATTCGTCTGGTTTCTTCATATTTTCTTTGAAATGCATGCGAACATGGTTGGATGGCAGACCCTTGTATCACTATCCGCGGTCGCATCCGACGCATCCGTGGACAAATACAAATGTTCGTTTAAGGTTTGCATTGAAGTTTCCCAAAGATGTCATGTTGGCTTTCCCTAAAAAAAGTTTTCCAGGTAACTGGTAAATTATGGGGCTGACCATTTGTCATCTGTAAAAATAATCAGATTCATTCCTCATCTCACCTTCTACACTCTTCTCTCCTGTCGTCAACATATACGCTACCGCCACCAGTCAAACTGCTGTCCCCCGCCACCCATGGTCAACTTCCCTGCCACGCCATGCCACGTCCAGGTCACCACCACCTCGTCCATCCCTTCACCCACCTTCTCCGTCACGGCCATCTGAAATGGCATGTAGCCCCTAAGTGTGGTTTTGGTAATTAATGGCAATCTCTATGGACTAATGTTTTCAGTGATATTTATTTTATGTTTTTTCCACAGGTGGTGCATCAAGGATATTGGATGGAATCGAGGGTGAAGTCCATATATATGAAGATATATATTTTCTCTAAGCTTTGGTATTAATTAACAATTCCTATGGAGCATCAACTGCATTGAATCTTATGAAGATATGTTTTGTAGTGATGCTTGAAGTGCATTGGGTTGTTTTGTGAAGAATGCCATGAAAACATCCAAAGCAGTCCTCATGGTATCCCTCTCTGGATACCCCGTGCCTCCTGACCCCCATGCGCACAGGGTCCCTAACCCCCATGCACACGGGGCCTAGGTTTTGACTCTCGAGGTCCCATATCTAGTGAGGTTTCAAGTTGGTCTTTGGGGATTTCTATTGAAGCCGTCAAGATTGATTTTAATGTCTAACCAAATCTGTTCAAGGTGGAGTTCGTTAGAGGATCTCAAAGATTGACACATGCAGGCTTATAAGAATCAAGAGTTTGAGAGAATAATCAAAGATAAGAATCCAAGCTATGGCTTTAAGACAAGATCATGGTAAGCTCATGTGTTGAGTCTTAGTTGATCAAGTCTTGAAGCAAGTAACTAGAGTGAACAATTCATTGTGCCTCTCAAGAGATTATGATGAAATTCTTAGAAGATCAAATGATGACCAATATGATATTCATAGTGAAACTTGAGATGTTCATGAAAGAGTCTTTGGTGATGTCTTATTGAAGCAATGAACGGAACTGAAGAGTTCATTGTGGCTTTCAAGAAAGCAAGTTGGTTCAGGAAGTAAACATGTTGGTTGACCAAGATGAAGCTCGAAGATTATATCTAGATGGTCAACTCACAAAGGGCAAACATTGTACCACTTGGGATCAAGTGATCTAGTGGTATGGTAAGTAACCGCGGATTGCGTTTTGTGAACTAACCCATGCTATGTATTTGCTATGTCAATTCGGGTTAGGTGTTCCTCATGGGCTTGCATCAAGAGAAAGATTTCGAGTAGCCTATGTGAGGATGACATCAAGTGGTGATGGTCATCAAGTTCGGGGAGTCCAAGTGCAAGATGAGAAGCCGGAGGTTATATGCTTTGAAGCTTGCGGTCCACATTGTGATTATCTACATGTGAATATGTGCTTAAGTAAAGGCTTCCCTCATTGCAATATGGGGGAGCAATTCGAGTATCTTCACCAAGTGATTGTGGACAAGAAAAAGATTCCAACTTGAGGCAAGCATTAACGTCATCGACAAGCTCAAGTGGAATGTGCAAGGAAAAGGTACACCTTAGCTATGTTTTCCTAGTTTTAACAGTCTCATGGGTTCTTGGTGGGAGACTGGATTATAGGTTTGATAGTCGTACTATCAAGAGGGACTTTCGAGCGAGTAGCTTGATCACATCGCATATAAAGAGCTCAAACCTTTGCATAATTTGCATCATTATTTCTTGTTTATCTTGGGTGGTTCCCTACATGGGGACCTTGGGCTTTTTCATAGCTTTTAAAACGATCCCAAGATCATCGACTTCCGAGTTCATATGCCAAAGGTATGCATGTTTCAGTTTCCTCCTGCTGGCTGTTTTTGGGTACCCCGTGCCCACGGGCTTGTACTGTGCACACGGGACCCTGTGGGCATCGGGTATCAACCCCCGTGGGCACGGGGTGTCTAGGAAGTGCCCATTGGAGCCTTAGCGGCTAGTTTTGGGGTTTGGCTATTTGAGGGCTCCGCCCCCCTCCGGTTTGGGGCATGTTCACACACACACTCTAACCATCATTTTGAGCGACAAACCACCTCTCCCAAACCCCTATATCCCCTCTATGTGAAGGGGGATTTGTGGATGGATCTTTGAATCATTTGTTGATTCTATCCATTATATCCCCTCTCTTCAATCTCCTACTTTCGTGGGTGCATCTTGTGAGATTGAGAGTGTGTTTTGAGAATTTGTTGCTTGACCTTGCATCGCATTTGTTGCATTGGTTTGAGATCCGCGCATTGATTTGTTCGAGTGAGAGCCCGTGAGTTTATTACTCTTGGAGGCTTCGCCTCCTAGATGGTTTGGTGATATCTTTGAGAAGGTTGTGAAGAGGCCTAGGTGGTCAAAATTCCCTCGGAAGCTTCCTTTCGTGGTGTGCACCGGGGAAGGGTGTGAAGTGGCCTAGGTGATCAAGGTTCCTCCGGAAGCTTCCTTGCTTGTGGTGTGCTCCGGAGAAGTTAGTAAAGGTGTGGTGGTCGCCTTCAAGACCAACCCCGAGTGAATTGAGGCTCATACGTTGGGGGTGACTTAAAAGGGAGAATACGGTGAGCCACTTGGTAGCGCCCCGGAGCTTCGGGCTTCGGCACCGCTCTAAAGAAGATTAGCACTCTCACGAGTGTGAACTTTGGAATAAATCTGCGTCCCCGACTCACTTGTGGTTATCTCATTGTCACACCCTTTACTTTCCGCAATTCATACTTGCTTGTATTGATATATCTTGTTCTAGTTAGAATTGCTTAGTTGTTCTTACATTTCCATATCTTGTGATATAATTTGTTTGCTAGTTTCTTTAAATGCCTATCTTGTTTAACATAGGTTGTTGGTGCACTTAGTTGAGCCTTGCATATTTAGGATTTTTACTTGAAAAGTATCCGTTTAGTTTAATTCCGCATTAGGATAAAGCCAAATCCGTAAAAGTTTCAAAACACCTATTCACCCTCCCTAGTCGTCATCTTGGTCCTTTCACCATCTCTCGCCCATGAAGTGAAATTCGTTAAGGGGTTTTTGTAAGCACTGGTGAGCCATTAGAGGTACTTTATCAAAGCCAACATATTTGTCTGATGGGCATAATAACATCTGTCGTTGGCGTTGTCATCCTTTTCCCCATCTTTTTCGTCATTGTCCTCCCGCTCTTCCTCCTCCTCATCATCATATGAGTCGTCGAGGTAGACATATGGGTCGGAGCAACGGGCAACAACCGCGAGCTGCACAACCTCCTCCTTGTCGGTCCGAGTGAGGCCGAAGCACTTGAGGATGTGTTCCTCCTCGCGGCGGGTTGCGTCTACTTCAAGGTTGGAGAGTCGCATTACGGCCATGATTATGTCCTTGGGTTTTGGCTCCAACTCCTCAACATCGAGTGGGACAATCCTCGGTGACTGGAGCGTTGGCGACAGAGGTGCTAGATCCACCCCGCCCATTGCGCCGCTGCCACTGGAGGCTCCATCTCCCTCATATCCACCGCCACCGGAGGCTCCATCTTCTCCGCATCCACGGCCACAAGAGACTCCATCTACCCTATGCCGGCCGCCATGGTAGGAGGATGTGTTTGCTACTGCGGCTAGTGTGCCGTGGGGAGAGTTCACCCCGCGGTTGCGCGACGTCTGTGATGGGAGGTTCTCCTCCGCCGTCAAGTTCAACCAATATATAGGTCGTGTTCTTGTGCGACAACATTGTCACTGGGAGTGCATGATATGGGAGGGGAGGCAGCGGGAAGGAAGGGGAGGCGGCGGGTAGAGCTTTGGTGATTGGACGTGTCGTTGCCAGGCTTTTATAGCTGGGCACTGATGTCGCGTGGCGGCTATCCGAGCTTCCACCTCGGGAAACCGCTAAGCGGACACACCATTAATGTGTGGTGGTTAATAGTCACATCACTTCACTCGCTGGTGATTAGTTAGCGTGGACATGCGTGTATAGGCGGCAAGATGCTTCAAACCCGGTTGTGGCACGAGGAAGAAGAAGCTGAAACTTTACTCCTGCACTGGCGGTTAGGTTTGGAGTGAGCACCATACTGGACCTCGTTTATGGTGCGAACACCGTAAATTATGTCAATTCGGAGGCATATCACCACTCTGTTAACATCAAACTCTTATGGCCCAACTCTAAATCCCTTATTCCACCAGCCATGGCTTATAGGCCCACATTGACCAGCTCGCCACTCCACCTATATATCCTATGTGACTCCTCGAAACGATGAAATCTTGACTCGTCGCCGGCAGACTCTTGCCCAACTCTCGATCCATCGTTCCTCAGTTCCCACCGCATTCTCCCACCGCGTCGGGCTTCCACCGACCATTGCTTATATTCCCTTGCCACCTCCAAGAGCCCACCCACTGCATGATGCCACATATATGCTAGACTGCTCGCGCATCATCACTTGAATTTTAGACATATTTCTTTACCTTTTCAAAAAGTAAATGCTATATATATTGTTACCCACTGGATACCATTGGGAAAAGGATACCCGATGGATACATGCATGTATGTCATTTTGTGTCGATGACTATTGTGGATGGTATAGAAGGTTTCTGTGGATATGGATTTGGGTAGAAGAGGGTTGTACGGACCCACACTCTATCATTGTCATTCCATGGTCTATCCCCACTAATCTGAAAAGTGTTATTGAAAGTTCCAGTAAGAGATTAATGGGTGAGTTTTTTTATCTGTTGGAGATGCTTTTATTTATATATAACTAGCAAACGTTTTCATCTGCTCCGATGTACTCCCTCCGTCCCATAATATAAGAGCGTTTTTGACACTAGTGTAGTGTCAAAAACGCTCTTATATTATGGGACGGAGGGAGTATCTCATATTCATCTCTAGCCACTGCATATCCATTGAGCAACGATTCCTTCGTTGCAGAAAAATAACGCACTCTCTCGGATTCAAAATAATTGAACGCAGCCTACAACCTCTATACAATGTTGTATATTGCTACGTCAATTAATTCGGATAAGAGAGAGTAGAGAGCATAAATCCAGTCATGATAAGTTGAGCTAGCGTGTAAGCATTAAGCTGCATAAACTTCACCATCCACGCACGTCCCCCTCGCGCGCAGGACCGTTCATGTCGTCGCTGCCCCGGGACCAGCGCTGCAACACCATCCAAAGTTCCTCTACCTCCCCCGGGTGGATCTCCTGCTAGCCGGCACCCATGAGGCCATGACTATGCATGACTGCGTGCGCGTGCTCAATAACCTTACCCTCATTAACAGTTTTCCTCCGAGAGAGTAATAAACATGTTTTACGTGCCTCCACTATAATTTGTGCACATCAACTTCAGATAAGAAGGCATGATCGAGCGACGCACGCCAGGTTTGAAGTCGCACCACTTTTGAAGTTTGAACATGCATGATTCGAGAATCCACGCAACCGCATGCAACTGCAGCTGCATCTGCATCTGTATCTGCAGTTCTGCACCGGGGTTTGGGGACTGTCGATCGGTACTGCTGACCGGCTACATCTCAAGGCAGGAACACATACAAGCGTCTACGCATCTCCTCTCCACGCCACGGCGGCCCTTTGGTCTGGTTGCACTCATGGGGCACTGACGCAACAGTCAACGTTCCTTGCTGTTCCAAGCTGGTGCCTTCCATTTGGGTGCAACGGTCAGTGTTGGCTGGACCCTTCACTCTTCAGCTAGGTTGCCACTTACGTACACTTGCCCAGTTGCCTGCCTTTCCAGGTCTCCTCCGTCCATTTGGACCGTGATGCCGCATATCGTTAGGCTCCATGCCACCATGGCTTATCCTTGGCCAGATCTCTCGACCGGTCAAATAATAAAACAATCGGAGTGCGTTCACGTACGCAAGTGCGCAACTATGAGCTAGGTGGCGCATGCATGCATCGTTCGTTGGTTCGATCATGGGGGCTGATGGATCTCCCCTTTTCTGTTTCGTGCGCATACTGCCTGCGTACACGTCGTGCATTATCGTTAATAAATTGTCCGCATTGCTTGCTCCACCGCACGCACGTTGCCGCGCATGTGATGTTTGAAGCCACTCTACGCCAGAAACAACATTGTATCTACACCTCGCAAAAAAACAACAACATTGTATCTGTCTATGTTCACTGCGTATAGATTTTCTAAAAAATCAAACCGCGCAAAACTTGACCAAGTTTATGAAGAAAAATATTTACATCTAGAATCTCAAACATAATCATTAGATTCATCATAAGATGTAGTTTAATATTTTATATATTTGATACGTGCATGTAAATAGTTTTTCTTAAATTTGACCTAAATTTGCAAAAATTGACGTTGCAAAAAATGTATACACGCTAGATTATGCAACTGAGGGAGTAATATATAATTGATTGATTGCATGGCTCTGCGTGGGCAGACATTGGATTGTGAAACCCATCTCCCTGCACCACCCACTAATCGAGTGGGGGAGTTTTCTGGTTTGCACAGTGCGCGATGTAGCAGGCTAAAGGGTATACACGATGCGAGCATCCTTGGATGTGTTTGGTTATCCACATCGTTTTTTATCACTTTGCATACTTGTTCTAGTTGGACCTGATTGAGCATATGCAAGTAAAATACTAGCATGTTGATTGGTTGCATGCATTCCCTTTAGGCTGAAACAGAAAGCATGATGTTTGGTTGCGGACTTGTTTCAGGAAAAACACAAATTCGGTTGCTTGGTTACATCGACAGTTGTGTGGTAACATTCTCCATGATACGGTGAGGTTACCAGACGCACACATTGAAAGGTAAGAACAAAACTGTAGCAGCAGAACAAGGCACACATCATAGTCTTAACCACTCATAGAAGTTTAACAAAGTACTTAAACAAAAGTGCAGCACACCTCAAAGTCTAAACCACACATAGAAGTTAAACATAACATGAGCTCATTTAGTCGGTCGCGGCGAAGGTGTCATCATTCTTCTTGCACTTAGTGACCACCTGCACGCCCTCGTCGCTGAAGACGATCACCTTTATGGTGTCGGGGTCAGCAACTTGAACACACCATGTACCCGATCATGACATGGTGAATGGTGGCGAAGGTGGCCCAACCCTGATCAAGGGTGACCATCCCGTCGACCACCCTCACTGTGACCCTCCCGTCTTGAGCTTGAACTATGGAGGGACGGTGGAGAAGTGCTTCATGAACTCCAGAGGCATTGGCAGACTCTCCAACTTCAGAGCAAGGATAACCTTGCAGAAGAGCGTTGGTCCTGACTCCTCGTGATAGTGCCCGTAGTTCCTCCGCTTGGCGCTTGGGTGATCCTGCACCGGCATGTTGACCAATGGCGGCACAACCTCCTTGCCCTTCTCCAATGGTGTCACAACCTCCTTCCTATGGTCCATCTGCATTATGAACAACAAGCAGTTCAAAGGCCAGCATTCATTCATATTAGCCTATCACTCCTATATTAACCCACCCTACTAACCCAGCACTGCACTCAAATCCTCTCTGTTTCACCACCTCTCCGTTTCACGATCTCTCCCTCGCCATGAACTCCAACCCCAACCCTTTCCCCTGGGGCATTGGATGGAGGTCTTCTTCCTCGGGTGCTCGCTCAGTGACCTCAAGAAGTTCAAGAACACCATGGAAGTGTGCTCGAACTTCAGCATCATCGAGGACATGCACAAGGAGGTCGACGCTGTGACTAAGAAGGCTACGCTGGATGAGCTGAAGACACTGATTCTTGACCCAGCCAAGGGCGCAATGTTAGTGGACATCCTGCGCTGGGCCATGAATCAGGCAGCTCCGGCGATGCTGGACAGAGGGCAAGATGGGCCAAGTACAAGGAGTACAAGGCACCTCAAGACCAGCGTGATGTGGCTTACTGGACAAGGATGTTTGTGTCACCGGAGGACGACAACGACACGGTGCAGATGGTGGCCAAGGTGCTGGCGGTAGGCAACTGTGCAAGACCCATCGTTCTTGATGAAGACGATGAGGACAAGACTATGGGTGATGTGGTGGTGGCAGAAAAGAAGATGGCTATGCCCCCTCCCCCCATTGCTCGACGCGACTCCAAGGTCACTGCAGCTAGTTTGTACCCAAATCCCCACCCCCAATGTAATCGAAAAATCGATGGATTCGAGTGTTCTTCGTCCGTGTTACACCTAATCCAATACCACACCCACGTTATGTTCAATCCCCTCCCTAACTCTCCAATCGTGTGCGCAAATCAAATCTACCCCGAGCCAAAGCAGTTAATCTAGAGACATAACAAGGACATACCTGTTGGGGAACGTAGTAATTTCAAAAAATTTCCTACGCACACGCAAGATCATGGTGATGCATAGCAACGAGGGGGAGAGTGTTGTCTACGTACCCTCGTAGACCGTAAGCGGAAGCGTTATGACAACGCGGTTGATGTAGTCGTACGTCTTCACGATCCGACCGATCCAAGTACCGAACACACGGCACCTCCGAGTTCAGCACACGTTCAGCTCGGTGACGTCCCACGAACTCACTATCCAGCAGAGCTTCGAGGGAAAGTTCCGTCAGCACGACGGCGTGATGCGACGGCGTGATGACGGTGATCATGATGCTACCGACGCAGGGCTTCGCCTAAGCACCGCTACAATATGACCGAGGTGGATTATGGTCGAGGGGGGCACCGCACACGGCTAAAAGATCAACTGATCAACTTGTGTGTCTATGGGGTGCCCCCCTCCCCCGTATATAAAGGAGTGGAGGAGGGGAGGGGCCGGCCCTCTCTATGGCACGCCCTAGGGGAGTCCTACTCCCACCAGGAGTAGGATGCCCCCCTTCCCTAGTTGGAGTAGGAGAGGAAGGGAAGGAGGAGTAGGAGAGAAGGAAAGGGGGGCCGCCACCCCCAAACCTATTCCAATTCGGCCTCCTGCCCAAGGGGGGCACACCAGCCCCTTGTGGGCTGGTGTGCTTCCTTCTTATGGCCCATAAGGCCCATAACTTCTCTCGGGGGGTTCCGGTAACCTCCCGGTTGGAAAAATGCCCGAACCACTCGGAACCTTTCCGATGTCCGAATATAGCCTTCCAATATATCGATCTTTACGTCTCGACCATTTCGAGACTCCTCGTCATGTCCGTGATCTCATCCGGCACTCCGAACAACCATCGGTACATCAAATCACATAAACTCATAATACCGATCGTCACCAAACGTTAAGCGTGCGGACCCTACGGGTTCGAGAACTATGTAGACATGACCGAGACACGTCTCCGGTCAATAACCAATAGCGGAACCTGGATGCTCATATTGGCTCCTACATATTCTACGAAGATCTTTATCGGTCAAACCGCATAACATACGTTGTTCCCTTTGTCATCGGTATGTTACTTGCCCGAGCTTCGATCGTCGGTATCTCAATACCTAGTTCAATCTCGTTACCGGCAAGTCTCTTTACTCGTTCCGTAATGCATTATCCCGCAACTAACTCATTAGTTACATTGCTTGCAAGGCTTATAGTGATGTGCATTACCGAGAGGGCCCAGAGATACCTCTCCGATACTCGGAGTGACAAATCCTAATCTCGATCTATGCCAACCCAACAAACACCTTCGGAGACACCTGTAGAGCATCTTTGTAATCACCCAGTTACGTTGTGGCGTTTGGTAGCACACAAAGTGTTCCTCCGGTATTTGGGAGTTGCATAATCTCATAGTCATAGGAACATGTATAAGTCATGAAGAAAGCAATAGCAACATACTAAACGATCAAGTGCTAAGCTAACGGAATGGGTCAAGTCAATCACATCATTCTCTAATGATGTGATCCCGTTAATCAAATGACAACTCATGTCTATGGCTAGGAAACTTAACCATCTTTGATTCAACGAGCTAGTCAAGTAAAGGCATACTAGTGACACTCCGTTTGTCTATGTATTCACACATGTACTAAGTTTCCGGTTAATACAATTCTAGCATGAATAATAAACATTTATCATGATATAAGGAAATATAAATAACAACTTTATTATTGCCTCTAGGGCATATTTCCTTCAGTCTCCCACTTGCACTAGAGTCAATAATCTAGTTCACATCGCCATGTGATTTAACACCAATAGTTCACATCACCATGTGATTAATATCCATAGTTCACATTGCCATGTGGCCAACACTCAAAAGGTTTACTAGAGTCAGTAATCTAGTTCACATTGCCATGTGATTAACACCCAAAGAGTACTAAGGTGTGATCATGTTTTGCTAGTGAGAGAAGTTTAGTCAATGGGTCTGCCAAATTCAGATCCGTATATATTTTGCAAATTTCTATGTCTACAATGCTCTGCACTGAGCTACTTTAGCTAATTGCTCCCACTTTCAATATGTATCCATATTGAGACTTAGAGTCATCTGGATCAGTGTCAAAACTTGCATCGATGTAACCCTTTACGACGAACCTTTTGTCACCTCCATAATCGAGAAACATATCCTTATTCCACTAAGGATAATTTTGACCGCTGTTCAGTGATCTACTCCTAGATCACTATTGTACTCCCTTGCCAAACTCAGTGTAGGGTATACAATAGATCTGGTACACAACATGGCATACTTTAAAGAACCTATGGCTGAGGCACAGGGAATGACTTTCATTCTCTTTCTATCTTCTGCCATGGTCGAGCTTTGAGTCTTACTCAATTTCACACCTTGTAACACAGGCAAGAACTCTTTCTTTGACTGTTCCATTTTGAACTACTTCAAAATCTTGTCAAGGTATGTACTCATTGAAAAAACTTATCAAGCGTCTTGATCTATCTCTATAGATCTTGATGCTCAATATGTAAGCAGCTTCACCGAGGTCTTTCTTTGAAAAACTCCTTTCAAATACTCCTTTATGCTTTCGAGAAAATTCTACATTATTTCCGATCAACAATATGTCATTCACATATTTTTATCAGAAATCTGTAGTGCTCCCACTCACTTTCTTGTAAATACAGGCTTCACCACAAGTCTGTATAAAACTATATGCTTTGATCAACTCATCAAAGCGTATATTCCAACTCCGAGATGCTTGCACCAGTCCATAGATGGACCGCTGGAGCTTGCACATTTTGTTAGCACCTTTAGGATCGACAAAATCTTCTGGTTGCATCATATACAACTCTTCTTTAAGAAATCCATTAAGGAATGTAGTTTTGACATCCATTTGCTAGATTTCATAAAATGTGGCAATTTGCTAACATGATTCGGACAGACTTAAGCATCGCTACGAATGAGAAAATCTCATCGTAGTCAACACCTTGAATTTTGTCAAAACCTTTTTCGACAAGTCTAGCTTTGTAGATAGTAACACTACTATCATCGTCCGTCTTCCTCTTGAAAATCCATTTATTTTCTATGGCTTGCCGATCATCGGGCAAGTCAACCAAAGTCCACACTTTGTTCTCATACATGGATCCCATCTCAGATTTCGTGGCCTCAAGCCATTTCGCGGAATCTGGGCTCATCATCGCTTCCTCATAGTTCGTAGGTTCGTCATGGTCAAGTAACATGACCTCCAGAACAGGATTACCGTACCACACTGGTGCGGATCTCACTCTGGTTGACCTACGAGGTTCGGTAGTAACTTGATCTGAAGTTACATGATCATCATCATTAGCTTCCTCACTAATTGGTGTAGGAGTCACAGGAACAGATTTCTGTGATGAACTACTTTTCAATAAGGGTGCACGTACAGTTACCTCATCAAGTTCTACTTTCCTCCCACTCTCTTCTTTCGAGAGAAACTCCTTCTCTAGAAAGGATCCATTCTTAGCAACGAATGTCTTGCCTTCGGATGTGTGATAGAAGGTGTACCCAACTGTCTCTTTTGGGTATCCTATGAAGACACATTTCTTCGATTTGGGTTTGAGCTTATTAGGATGAAAACTTTTTCACATAAGCATCGCAACCCCAAACTTAAAGAAACGACAACTTTGGTTTCTTGCCAAACCACTGTTCATATGGTGTCATCTCAACGGATTTAGATGGTGCCCTATTTAACGTGAATGCAACTGTCTCTAATGCATAACCCCAAAACAATAGTGGTAAATCGGTAAGTGACATCATAGATTGCACCATATCTAATAAAGTACGGTTACGATGTTCGGACACACCATTACGATGTGGTGTTCCAGGTGGCGTGAGTTGCGAAACCATTCCACATTGTTTCAAATGAAGACCAAATTCGTAACTCAAATATTCTCCTCCACGATCAGATCGTAGAAACTTTATTTTCTTGTTACGATGATTTTCCACTTCACTCTGAAATTATATGAACTTTTTCAAATGTTTCAGACTTATGTTTCATCAAGTAGATATACCCATATATGCTCAAATCATCTGTGAAGGTCAGAAAATAACGATACCCGCCGCGAGCCTCAACACTCATCGGATCGCATACATCAGTATGTATTATTTCCAATAAGTCAGTTGCTCGCTCCATTGTTCCGGAGAACGGGGTCTTAGTCATTTTGCCCATAAGGCATGGTTCGCAAGCATCAAGTGATTCATAATCTAGTGATTCCAAAATCCCATCAGCATGGAGTTTCTTCATGCGCTTTACACCGATATGACCTAAACGACAGTGCCACAAATAAGTTGCACTATCACTATCATATCTAAAAACGCTAATAACCGATTAGCGATCGCACCTAGTGGCTTCCTACAGTCAGCCTGGCTCTGATATCGAGTTTGTCACGACCGGTTTTCCAATAAAATATTTATTGAGAAACCGATCCCTTTAACGGACCAGTAGAGAAGAATCCTTCTTACTGGTAGACAAATTCTTGATTACAGAAATATCCAGGAGTACTAAATATAATACAAGGTTGAGCGGAGGCTGCTCAACAATTTATTACAAACACGCCGATATTATACATAAAGGCGGATATGACACAAGGGGTATGGTGGCATAACTACTGACTCGTAATAAAAGTGGTGGTGGATATGTCACAGTGAAGTGGGTGACATGACTCCTAAATCTTACAGCATCATCGAGCGTCGGAGTGAGCCTCGAGGACTCTTATTGTGGGTGGCGGAAGCGTATATAATACAAGTGACCAAATCCAGGATCGCACGGGACTGACTGGGACTCCTCTAGGCGTCGGACTCACTATCAAACTCATCATCCATGAGATCGCCTTCGTCAACATCTGGCCAAATCAACAAGCCAGGTGAGTACTATGAAAGTACTCGCAAGACAGTTTGGACATAAGATAAAACAAATGCAAACATGATGCATATGAACAAATTAATAATGCGTACTCAGATAATAAAATAGCAATGCACGGGAATTAAAAAGGAAGTCGGGCGGTAGTTCTCCCGAAATCCCAATGTAATACTGAAGGCCAATCGAGTGTCTGAAATGACTCCTCGAAAGGGGTACAAATAAATTAACAATGCCGCAGTCGGGCGTCAGGGCGACACCACATAAAGGGCTTATAATGGAATATAAAAGACAGTGCGTGCCACAGTCGGACGTCTGAGCGACATCGCGTAAAGGGCTTATATCAAAAGTAAATAACGAGAGTGCCACAGTCGGACGTCTGAGCGACATCACATAATGGGCTTATACCGAAAGTAAATAACAAGAGTGCCACAGTCGGACGTCTGAGCGACATCACATAAAGGGCTTATATCAAAAATAAATAATAAGAGTGCCACAGTCGGACGTCTGAGTGACATCACGTAAAGGGCTTATAACAAAAGTAAATAACAAGAGTGCCACAGTCGGACGTCTGAGCGACATCACATAAAGGGCTTATATTTCATAACTCGATATTCCAGTAGCTCATGAAGTTAAATCATTTCAAGGAAATACTCAGATACGAAATAATAAAATGGTTAGTCCATCCACAGGAATAACATTCAACCGGGTTTTCCACTCAAACTTGTTCACCGGGGATTTCCACGGAGACTGGCTCAGGGACTGACACTGAGACTGATATGGATACTGTTTGGATACATTGACCCAGGTCCTTGACCATGGACACGATTGACTCAGAAGGTTTTGACTCTGCAGAGTTTGTACTCTTAACCACAGCCAACGGATTTCAGTAGTCACAAGGGACTAGTTCCATTTACGGTGTTTTAGGAGAAACACATCTAACCAGTACACACCCATTCCACATTCCGTTGCCAGGAATCACCCCAAGCAACGTTCAAGAAAAACTTTGAGACGGGGAGGCTACAACCTCGCGTAGCATGGGATCAAATTTATATCGCGCGCTCTAAGGGGTGCCCCCCTCTCGGTCCCAACCGGAAACACCCATGCCCCCTGACCGGATGAATGGCTTTAATCCAGGGCCATGGAACCCTCATCCCGGCCCCTCTATTTGGTGTGTACAAGGAAAGAGGTTTGCAACTTACTAAACCGTATTCTTTGCAGAAAATATGTGGCAGCACGGAAGGGAATGAACGGTAACGTGGCTCGGTCCACGTTAACGTCGGAGTTTATCGGTTGACATAAGACTGGCATGCTACAACAATACCATCTTACTACCTCTCATGTCACCACATGAGCAGGTCATCTCCCATCAAAGGTCACATCAATCTTCGAAGCACACGGTTAGTTGCCTTGCATGCAACGTAACACTCACCGATGCTCATATGCCATCAGGGCCGGTCCTGAGATTTTGGGGGCCCGGGGCGAAATAAAATTTGGGGCCCTTAATATAAACATTATAGCAATTATAATAAATACAAAAATTCTAAAGCGCTAACATTCGCTCGTATGCCCTGTCGTGCAACGCGATCTACCACATTGCGCGAGCATGATCCTGTCGTTACAGTATGTTGCTTGACCGATAAAAATCAATTTACAGGCAATACGAGTGTAAAAAATGGATGAGCAACTATGCTAGCGTCTACTCCATCCAACAACTAAAATCTTTTGAGTTAGTTGAAGCTAAAAGATTTTCTAGGACGTTTTTAGCGTCCAGCGTAGCGCTAGCCTCTCGTCAAATATGTGTGTGAGAGCAAAATCTTTTTGGGACGCCCTGCAACACTTCATGCATCAACGCAAAGGGAAACCCTTGGATCAAACGGAAACGAGGCATAACCGAAAGGAAATCCACATTGGCACTAGTGATCAAACGGAAACGAGGCATAACCAAAAGGAAATCCACATTGGCCCTTAGTGATCAAACGAAAACGAGGTATAACCGACAGGAACTCCACATTGGCGCTCGCTACTAGCACTCACGTTGTACATGCCCTAATATAATGAACATGTATACTTCGAAAGATACATGTGGTGAAGCGGTGAAGGTACTGTAAGAACATTGTGATTTTAGTTAAATGAAAACGAAGAGGACGCTCTCTTTTTTAAAAAAATGTGATGAATGAACAATGCAAAGTACGCAATCTGTATGCTGAAGTAAATTACTTAATTAGCAATATACGAGTGTGGGGAATATGTAACTGCAATACGGAGCACCTGGGATAGATCGGATCGGCATCGATCATCAGCGCTCGACGCTAAAGCCATTGGACCGGCGTCTGACTCCGGCGGCAGGCGCTCGAGGATGTGCACGTCCAGCGATCCAGGACTCGGAATAGAGATCGCCTCGGCTTTGAGTAAGCCGTCTGAAGAGTTTGGAAAGAAAAAATTAGTACTACTCGTTGGGGGATAGGAATCAGCAAACTGGGCAATTAAGGATCGGAGGAAGGCAGCGTTTGCCCGATCAAAGGAATGCTTGCCTCTTTTTGAGGAACGAAGGGTTGCCTCTGCGTGATGGAAGCTTTGCTGCGCCCCTCGCCTACCTCTCTGGGCAATGGCCCATGGGCTACCTGCGCGTCTGGGGAGGGGCCCCTTGATTTTGGGGGCCCGGGGCGGCCGCCCCCCATGCCCCCCTCAGGGCCGGCCCTGTATGCCATGCACAAACTATTCAAGCAAACATGCAAAACACCCATCATATCAAAGTTTCAAACATGCTTGCCTGGTTCGGAGAAGTCGGAGTCTAGCTCGGCGAAGTTCGTGGCTCCGTCACCTCCTCCGGAATCTACGGTATAAAGAAACCGTATACTAACGTGAATATCGTTGCGTGTATAAAAATTGTTCCAAATTTTTTCCAAATAAATACTATAAAAAACTAGACAAAAATATAAGACTGACAAAAAAAGAATCAATCAAAAAGCATCTTTTGTTTAAAAGATATAAGGGTTTTAATCCAAGGACTAATCTGTGATGAAACAGAAAAGATCCAGGGGCTTGTTTGAAAAAGAAGAAAACGCTTCGGTATGAAATACGCCAGCCCAGAGAGAAAACACACTTTTCCCGAAGGCGCCTTCAGAAAACGGTTCGAAGGAGAAGAAAGAGAGGCTGACGGGGGGGGGGGGGGGGGTCCCACCCGTCAGGTTCAAACTCCAACAGAGTTCGCCGGCGCCCGAAGGCTGCGGTGGTCGCCGGCGTTGATCCACGGCGAGGTAGGGTGATCGGAGGGTACCTACGGGTTCAGGGCGTCCTTCCGCGTCGGTGGGTGGTGGACTTGGCCGTCGGCGAGCACCACGGCGACGGCGACCTTATCTCTGGCGGACGGTGGTTCGGGCGAGGGTGGAACTCTCCGGTGGGTGCTGCAAACTTCAAATTGGTGCGCGGGTCAGAGATGTGGATGAACTAGGAGACTACTGGCATGAGTTGAGAGGCAGGGGTGCACGCACTGGAGTGAATCGTGCTGGATCCCGAACCGGGTCGAGGCGGCCGGAGTTGGGGAAGAAGACTTCCTCGAGGCCCTTCCAGTGGCTTGGCGTGGTACTTGTGAGGTGTAGGGATGGTGCGTGTTCGAGTTCGAGCTCGGGACCTCCTTTTATAGGTGATCCGAGGAGGTGGCCGTGAACAGGATAACGCCGGCGAGCAATTATGGCGAGGCAGAGGTTTGGCAGGGGGTTTAGGTGGTTTGGCATCAACGTGGTGGTTCACTGGCACCGTTTTTCCGCTAATACCTCGGCCAGATTGGAGTAATGCTCTGGTCCTCGACGGAACGGCCGTACGGGCACAACGGCGGCAGGGAGTGCGCTCCGTGCCTCCCAGTTCACAACGACGGCTCTGCAGCGTGCACAGAGGAGGGGACGGCCACGCGGTGGCCTCTGGTGGCTTGGGCGGTGCTGGACGGCGCCGTCCCACGCTGCGCCTCTCTGGCAGCCGCAGCGGGCGCTGCTGCCGCCGTGCATGGGGCGCTGCACCTCGGCCAGCTCGCCGCCGACGCCCGCAACCTTCCAAGCGAACGTGCGGCGCGGTGGATAAGAAGGGGGAACAGGGAGCAAGGCGCCACCGCGGCTACTGGCGAGATCGAGGTAAGTTTCTGAAGAAAACGACACTGGCTTCTGAAACTGTTTCTGAACTCTGAACTTTGACAGGTACAGTGCCCTCCAGGTGTTCGACGATATGATTTGGGCACGAGGAAAAATGTTTCGGGAGCTGGGACTTGGTGAGGTGACCTCTTGATGCATCCAGAGGCTGCCTAAATTTTCTCAGATTTTTAGGAGGAGAAAACAAATGAATTTCATCAAATGTTGCAAATATGGCCCAAACTTGCAGCAAGCACATTTTGAAAATTTTGAACCGGAGACCAGTGGATCTTCCTGGATCTTGGTTGAGGGTTCTAAGGACTAGCCAGGGAAATTTGTTTGGAGGCAAAACTCAAAGGAGAAATAGTGGTTCCTTTGTAAATCTCCAAGGTTCAAAATAGAGGACAGAAAAAGTTTTTGATTAGAAATAAATGGAGATAAAATCATGGGGGAGTTTAACTTGCTGGATTTGAAGTTTATCTTGACACAAAGTGGGGAGATGGCCTTTGGGAGGAGATTTCCACTTAGGTCATGGCAAGAGGAAATTTTGAGAGGGAAAGGATCACTCCATATGCCATAGGGCTATTTTAAATAGAAAAGATTTTCAAAAAACTTTCCCAATGAAAAACATTTGTGTTGAGTCAACACAAGTTGAAAAACCTCCAAGACCAAAGATCAAGTCTTGGATGAACCCAAACAACAATACTTGCCATAAAAGAAATTTTTTGAGAAGGAGAGTCCTTTAGAAGAAAAATTTAAATAACCCCCTTCAAATCAAATAAAGATTTTGATAAAGCCAAATAAAATTTTTGGGTGTCACAACACCTACCCCCTTAGGAAAAATCTCGTCCCCGAGATTTCAGCTGATCCTCAAATAGATGTGGGTACTCTGCCTGAAGAAAATCCTCTCTTTCCCATGTTGCTTCATCCTCGGTGTGATTGCTCCACTGAACCTTGAAAAATTTAATTGTTTTCTGACGGGTCCTCCTTTCAGACTCTTCCAATATTTTTATTGGTCGCTCTCTGTAGGTGAGGTCTGGTTGCACGTCAATGCTCTCATGCGATACATGCTTTTCCGGGTTGCTCACACATTTCCTCAACTGTGAGACGTGGAACACGTCGTGGACGTCTGACAGCTCTTTGGGTAGGTCTAGCTGGTAGGCTACTGTGCCTCTTCGTGCAACTACATAGAAGGGTCCAATAAATCTTGGGGCTAGCTTCCCTTTAATTTTGAACCGTTGCAGGACCCTCATAGGAGACACTCGTAGGTATACATAGTCACCGGGTTCAAAGCTGACCTCAGGATGTTTTCGATCGTAATAGCTCTTTTGTCGGCTTTGAGCTGTCTTGAGTTGGTCCCTGATTTGTTTAACTTTCTCCTCGGCTTCCTTGAGCATGCCTGGGCCGAAGATACGACTGTCACCTGTTTCTGACCAATTTAATGGGGTACGACATCTCCGTCCGTACAATGCTTCAAAAGGTGCCATTTGTAGGCTGGCTTGGTAACTGTTGTTGTATGCGAACTCGGCATACGGCAAGCTTTCCTCCCAACTGGTTCCATAGGTGAGAACACAGGCTCTCAGCATGTCCTCTAGGATTTGGTTCACGCGTTCAGTTTGTCCATCAGTCTGGGGGTGGTACGCTGTACTGAATGCTGGTTGAGTGCCCAGAGCTTGTTGTAAGTGATCCCAAAATTTAGAGACAAATTGAGTGCCTCGGTCGGATATTATAGTCTTTGGGACTCCATGCAGACAAACTATACGGGAGCGATAAAGCTTAGCAAGCTTCTGAGTGGAGTAGGTCGTCTTCACGGGAATGAAATGTGCTACCTTGGTTAGCCTATCTGTGATGACCCATATGGCATCATTTCCGCGTTGTGATCGGGGTAGCCCGACGATAAAATCCATTCCAATTTCGTCCCATTTCCACTCAGGTATCCTGTTTGGATGTAGAAGCCCTGCTGGTTTTTGGTGCTCGGCTTTAATGCGCTGGCATGAATCACAACATGCAATGAATGTGGCTATATCCCTCTTCATGCCGTGCCACCAAAATCTTTCCTGAATGTCTTTGTACATTTTGGTTCCTCCAGGGTGGATTGAATATGGGGCGGTGTGGCTTTCGGTTAGGATTTGCTGTTTGAGGTCCTCAATGTTTGGTACGCAAAGTCTGTCCCTGTACCATAATACTCCCTCATTGTCTATGACGAACTCTGAAGCCTTGCCAAGGTTCATTTTTCTCTTTATACCTTCGATGCTGGGATGTCCATGCTGAGCCTTCTTAATTTGTTCCATTAGGGTGGGCTGTATCTCCAGATTTGATACGTTGCCCTCCGCAACTACCACCATGTTGAGTTTGGCGAACTCCTGCTGAATTTCAGGCCTCAAGTTCTGTAGACTCTCGTTGCCCGAGCTGGGGTTCCGACTAAGAGCGTCTGCCACTACATTTGCTTTCCCTGGATGGTAGTGAATGCCGACATCATAGTCCTTGACTAATTCCAACCAGCGTCGTTGTCATAAATTGAGCTCTGGTTGCGTGAAAATATATTTAAGGCTCTTATGATCCGTATATATTTCACAACGATTTCCCAACAAAAAGTGCCTCCACTCTTTGAGTGCATGGATGACTGCTGCTAGCTCCAAGTCATGAGTAGGATAATTTTCTTCATGCTTCCGTAGTTGCCTGGAAGCATATGCGACAACTTGCCGTCTTGCATCAATACGCACCCGAGGCCCTTCCGGGATGCGTCACAATACACTTCAAAACTTTTGTGTATGTCCGGCACAACCAAAACCGGTGCTGTTGTTAGTTTCCTCTTGAGTTCTTGGAAGCTTTTCTCGCACGCTTCAGTCCATACAAATTTCTTGTCTTTTTTGAGTAACTGTGTCATTGGTTTTGCCACGGTGGAGAATCCTTCAATAAACCTTCGGTAATATCCAGCCATTCCTAGGAAACTTGGTACATCTGTTACGTTGGCTGGTGTTTTCCAGCCAAGAACGGCCTTGACCTTTTCTGGGTCTACGGCCACGCCCTCTTGGGTCAGTACATGGCCTAGAAAACCAACCTGTCTTAGCCAAAATTCACATTTGCTAAATTTGGCATATAATTGATGTTTCCTTAATTCTCCCAGTACAATTCTGAGATGTTCAGCATGTTCTTCCGGTGTCCTTGAGTATACTAGAATATCGTCAATGAACACCACAACAAATTTGTCCATAAATTTCATAAACACTTTGTTCATGAGGTGGACGAAATATGCGGGGGCGTTCGTTAGTCCAAACGGCATTAATGTGAACTCGTATAATCCGTATCTGGAGGTGAATGCTGTCTTAGGGATATCTTCTGTCCGTACCTTTAATTGATGATACCCCGATCTTAAATCAATTTTTGAGAACACCTTGGCTTGTGCGAGCTGGTCAAATAAATCATTTATCTGTGGCATCGGATATTTGTTTTTGATGGTGACCATGTTGAGAGCTCGATAGTCTATACACAATCTCAGTGTCCCATCCTTTTTCTTGGCAAATAAAACTGGTGAACCCCAAGGTGAGGAGCTGGCTCGTATAAATCCTTTGTCCAGTAATTCTTTTATTTGCTTCTTTAATTCTACCAACTCGGAGGGTGCCATTCTATAAGGTTTCTTGTAAATGGGGGTGGTGCCAGGTGCCAGTTCAATGCTGGACTCTATTTCTCGGTCTGGTGGCATGCCTGGTAGTTCTTCGGGAAATACGTCGGGAAACTCACACACCACTGGAACTTTTCTCAATTCTGAAATGTCCACCTTGTTCAACTTTGGTTGCCGTGACCGTGGTCTCTCTTGAGCTGCCACCTTTATTGTCTTGCCGTGATGGTGAGTGAGGATTACAGTCCGATTGAAGCAGTCGATAAATCCCTTATTGGTGGTTAGCCAGTCCATTCCTAGGATAACATCCAGTCCTTTATTTTCCAACACGATGAGATTCGCCTGAAACTTTAGTCTTTCAAACTCAATGATCACACCTTGGCAGTAACTCTGAGTGATCTGCTTATTCTGGGGGACTTGATGATCATGTACTTTTTCAAAGGAAGTATCGGAAAACCATGTTGCAAAACAAAACTCTTCGAAATGAACGAGTGAGAAGCTCCAGAATCAAACAAAACCGTGGCAGGTATTGTGTTGACAGGGAACGTACCGAGCACGATATCTAGGGCATTCTGTGCTTCCTCCTTGGTCACATGATTCAGGTGACCCTTCTTGTGATTGTTGTTGGGGTTGAAATTGTTACGCCTGGGGGCTGGATTATTTCCACCATTGTTCGGCTTGGGGGCCGAGTTCCTCGGATTTGGACACTGTTTGGCATAGTTCCCTTCCTCTCCACAAGCATAACAAGTAACACCTGGGCGGTATGTAAAGTCCTTGCCCTTGAATGGAAATGTTTGGTTGGCCTTAGAGCAGTGGTCGTGGATTTTCTTGCTTCATTCCTCTGAATATCAGTCTTGCTCCGATTGTTGCAAGCATGAGCCGTCTTGGTCCTTTTTCGCTTGCGAATATCCTCCAGGCTGCGGCGCTCATTCTCTAATGTAATAGCCTTGTCAACCAGTGTTTTGAAGTCTGGAAAGGTGTGTACGACCAGTTGGCATTTTAGTGCTGGCGCCAGGCCGTCCAATTTTTTTTCCATCTTTTTGTTCTCAGTCATATGCTCATCGTAGGCATAACGAGATAGTTGAGTAAATTGACTGTTGTACTCAGTCACTGTCATGCCTCTCTGCTTGAGGTCATCAAACTCCCTTTTCTTGATCCTTATAATGCTCCTGGGGATGTGCGCCCCACGAAAACCTTCCTTAAACTCTTCCCAGGTGATGTTATGTTCATTGGGGTGCATGTGTAGAAAATTTTCCCACCATGCTGCAGCTGCTCCAGTGAGGTAGTGAGGTGCATAAAGCACCTTCTCATGATCTGAACATTGTGCAATGATCAACTTTCTTTCGATGTCTTGAAGCCAATCATCGGCCTCAAGCGGCCTATCAGTGTGAGCGAATGTTGGAGGACGTGTCTTCTGTAGTTCAGACAACTTGGAATGCGGTTGGTATGGCTCACGGTGATTTCCCATATTGATAACGTGATTCATCATCTCTTGGTGCTGCTGCTGGCTTTGTTCGAAAAGGCGACATACTTGAGAAAATGCTACCTCGCTGCCCTGCTGACTAGACTGCCCCTGCGTGAAGTTGTTGCTTGTCTGGGTTCCATAAACTTCTTCCGGTGGATTTGGCATGGAACGAGTCCAGGGACGAGGCATTTTCCACTCTGGGGTATTTTTTGCAAAACTCATGAGAAGAACTGTGTGGCACAAAGAAATTTTTGCAAAGGCGAAAATTTAAAAGACCTCAAGATTTTTCAAGAAAAATACTTGATTGCGCACGAAGAAGGACTGCTCAGTACATATCTTACACGCGAGTCGTAATTATACAATGCATCACTCAGGATGTGCGTACACAATCTTGACATGTTATTTAGGCTAGTGCACTTCTCCGAGTTCCTACATCATGCGCATACGAACTACTTCTCACCAAACCTATGTACATATAAACATATCATACAAGCGGGTACATCACACGGCTGCTAGGCGCACTCAGTCGGAGATGGTGAAAACTTCCTTCTGCCTGCCGAGTGTAAGGCCCAGAGGTGCAGGAGACTCAACCTCCTCCTCCTCCCTAATAGGCTCCAGGCGCGTAGCACTGCGCTGAGGAGTTGGTGCAGGTGCGACAGGCGGTGCAGCTCTACTTGGAGTAAGAGCAATGACTTGGTCAAACTCCTCAGTGGTAGGCAGACGGCGAGCGGTGGCTAAAATGGCAGGTGCATAGGATGCTGAGGACGAGACGAAAGTCAGTGGCGGTGCCATGTGGAGAAGCTCCCTCCTGTTGGTGGAACAGCCCTGAACCGAGTCCCTACGGGCAGCCACAAGGTCGTCCACGAGGTTGTCGAAAGCTGCCTCCAGAGCTTTGAGATACTCAACCAGCATCTCGATAGCTTCATCTCTCTCTCCCCTATGGTAGGCGAATGCATAGTGACAAGTATATGGCACATGGCATGGGAGGTAGCGGTAGCGACGAGTCTTCATCGTAGGAAGAACATCCCGAAGACGAGCTATCGCCTCACGGGTGGCCATCTGCATGGCATGCCTCTCCGAAGGCATGGCCCTCCCCACAAAACGGAAGTGGCGAGACGCAGAACGTCCTCCCTTGAATTGCACCACGGCCTGGTGCATAGACACGTCGTCGCTGAGCTTGTGCTGGTAAAGTGTGAACTCTGGACGAGTCAACGGCCCGATCATGAGCTTGGTGATGGAGACGAGAAGTTTGACAAACCCCTCGGGCACATTGGTGAACACCCGTGTCTCGCAGTCGCTGCCAGCCATCTGCAAAAGTAGGCAAAAATTCTGAATAGTCAAATCATAAATTTATGATGACCAACAGAAAATAGCTACATTTGCAAAATGCTGAAAAAGCACTAAAAACGCTAATAACCGATTAGCGATCGCACCTAGTGGCTTCCTATAGTGAGCCTGGCTCTGATACCAAGTTTGTCACGACCGGTTTTCCAATAAAATATTTATTGAGAAACCGATCCCTTTAACGAACCAGTAGAGAAGAATCCTTCTTACTGGTAGACAAATTCTTGATTACAGAAATATCCAGGAGTACTAAATATAATACAAGGTTGAGCGGAGGCTGCTCAACAATTTATTACAAACACGCCGATATTATACATAAAGGCGGATATGACACAAGGGGTATGGTGGCATAACTACTGACTCGTAATAAAAGTGGTGGTGGATATGTCACAGTGAAGTGGGTGACATGACTCCTAAATCTTACAGCATCATCGAGCGTCGGAGTGAGCCTCGAGGACTCTTATTGTGGGTGGCGGAAGCGTATATAATACAAGTGACCAAATCCAGGATCGCACGGGACTGACTGGGACTCCTCTAGGCGTCGGACTCACTATCAAACTCATCATCCATGAGATCGCCTTCGTCAACATCTGGCCAAATCAACAAGCCAGGTGAGTACTATGAAAGTACTCGCAAGACAGTTTGGACATAAGATAAAACAAATGCAAACATGATGCATATGAACAAATTAATAATGCGTACTCAGATAATAAAATAGCAATGCACGGGAATTAAAAAGGAAGTCGGGCGGTAGTCCTCCCGAAATCCCAATGTAATACTGAAGGCCAATCGAGTGTCTGAAATGACTCCTCGAAAGGGGTACAAATAAATTAACAATGCCACAGTCGGGCGTCAGGGCGACACCACATAAAGGGCTTATAATGGAATATAAAAGACAGTGCGTGCCACAGTCGGACGTCTGAGCGACATTGCGTAAAGGGTTTATATCAAAAGTAAATAACGAGAGTGCCACAGTCGGACGTCTGAGCGACATCACAGAATGGGCTTATACCGAAAGTAAATAACAAGAGTGCCACAGTCGGACGTTTGAGCGACATCACATAAAGGGCTTACATCAAAAATAAATAACAAGAGTGCCACAGTCGGACGTCTAAGCGACATCACGTAAAGGGCATATAACAAAAGTAAATAACAAGAGTGCCACAGTCGGACGTCTGAGCGACATCACATAAAGGGCTTATATTTCATAACTCGATATTCCAGTAGCTCATGAAGTTAAATCATTTCAAGGAAATACTCAGATACGAAATAATAAAATGGTTAGTCCATCCACAGGAATAACATTCAACCGGGTTTTCCACTCAAACTTGTTCACCGGGGATTTCCACGAAGACTGGCTCAGGGACTGACACTGAGACTGATATGGATACTGTTTGGATACATTGACCCAGGTCCTTGACCATGGACACGATTGACTCGGAAGGTTTTGACTCTGCAGAGTTTGTACTCTTAACCACAGCCAACGGATTTCAGTAGTCACAAGGGACTAGTTCCGTTTACGGTGTTTTAGGAGAAACACATCTAACCAGTACACACCCATTCCACATTCCGTTGCCAGGAATCACCCCAAGCAACGTTCAAGAAAAACTTTGAGACAGGGAGGCTACAACCTCGTGTAGCATGGGATCAAATTTATATCGCGCGCTCTAAGGGGTGCCCCCCTCTCGGTCCCAACCGGAAACACCATGCCCCCTGACCGGATGAATGGCTTTAATCCAGGGCCATGGAACCCTCATCCCGGCCCCTCTATTTGGTGTGTACAAGGAAAGAGGTTTGCAACTTACTAAACCGTATTCTTTGCAGAAAACATGTGGCAGCACGGAAGGGAACGAACGGTAACGTGGCTCGGTCCACGTTAACGTCGGAGTTTATCGGTTGACATAAGACTGGCATGCTACAACAATACCATCTTACTACCTCTCATGTCACCACATGAGCAGGTCATCTCCCATCAAAGATCACAGCAATCTTCGAAGCACACAGTTAGTTGCCTTGCATGCAACGTAACACTCACCGATGCTCATATGCCATGCACAAACTATTCAAGCAAACATGCAAAACACCCATCATATCAAAGGTTCAAATATGCTTGCCTGGTTTGGAGAAGTCGGAGTCTAGCTCGGCGAAGTTCGCGGCTCCGTCACCTCCTCCGGAATCTACGGTATGAAGAAACCGTATACTAACGTGAATACCGTTGCGTGTATAAAAATTGTTCCAAATTTTTTCCAAATAAATACTATAAAAAACTAGACAAAAATATAAGACTGACAAAAAAAGAATTAATCAAAAAGCCTCTTTTGTTTAAAAGATATAAGGGTATTAGTCCAAGGACTAATCTGTGATGAAACAGAAAAGATCCAGGGGCTTGTTTGAAAAAGCAAAAAACGCTTCGGTATGAAATACGCCAGCCCAGAGAGAAAACACACTTTGCCCGAAGGCGCCTTCAGAAAAAGGTTCGAAGGAGAAGAAAGAGAGGCTGACAGGGGGGTCCCAACCGTCAGGTTCAAACTCCAACAGAGTTCGCCGGCGCCCGAAGGCTGCGGTGGTCGCCGGCGTTGATCCACGGCGAGGTAGGGTGATCGGAGGGTACCTACGGGTTCAGGGCGTCCTTCCGCGTCGGTGGGTGGTGGACTTGGCCGTCGGCGAGCACCACGGCGACGGCGACCTTATCTCGGGCGGACGGTGGTTCGGGCGAGGGAGGAACTCTCCGGTGGGTGCTGCAAACTTCAAATTGGTGCGCGGGTCAGAGATGTGGATGCACTAGGAGACTACTGGCATGAGTTGAGAGGCAGGGGTGCACGCACTGGAGTGAATCGTGCTGGATCCCGAAGCGGGTCGAGGCGGCCGGAGTTGGGGAAGAAGACTTCCTCGAGGCCCTTCCAGTGGCTCGGCGTGGTACTTGTGAGGTGTAGGGATGGTGCGTGTTCGAGTTCGAGCTCGGGACCTCCTTTTATAGGTGATCCGAGGAGGTGGCCGTGAACAGGATAACGCCGGCGAGCAATTATGGCGAGGCAGAGGTTTGGCAGGGGGTTTAGGTGGTTTGGCATCAACGTGGTGGTGAATGGCACCGTTTCTCCGCTAATACCTCGGCCGGATTGGAGTAATGCTCTGGTCCTCGACGGAACGGCCGTACGGGCACAACGGCGGCAGGGAGCGCGCTCCGTGCCTCCCAGTTCATGACGACGGCTCTGCAGCGTGCACAGAGGAGGGGACGGCCACGCGGTGGCCTCTAGTGGCTTGGGCGGTGCTGGACGACGCCGTCCCACGCTGCGCCTCTCTGGCAGCCGCAGCGGGCGCTGCTGCCGCCGTGCATGGGGCACTGCACCTCGGCCAGCTCGCCGCCGACGCCCGCAACCTTCCAAGCGAACGTGCGACGCGGTGGATAAGAAGGGGGAACAGGGAGCAAGGCGCCACCGCGGCTACTGGCGAGATCGAGGTAAGTTTCTGAAGAAAACGACACTGGCTTCTGAAACTGTTTCTGAACTCTGAACTTTGACAGGTACAGTGCCCTCCAGGTGTTCGACGATATGATTTGGGCACGAGGAAAAATGTTTCTGGAGCTGGGACTTGGTGAGGTGACCTCTTGATGCATCCAGAGGCTGCCTGAATTTTCTCAGATTTTTAGGAGGAGAAAACAAATGAATTTCATCAAATTTTGCCAATATGGCCCAAACTTGCAGCAAGCACATTTTGAAAATTTTGAACCGGAGACCAGTGGATCTTCCTGGATCTTGGTTGAGGGTTCTAAGGACTAGCCAGGGAAATTTGTTTGGAGGCAAAACTCAAAGGAGAAATAGTGGTTCCTTTGTAAATCTCCAAGGGTCAAAATAGAGGACAGAAAAAGTTTTTGATTAGAAATAAATGGAGATAAAATCATGGGGGAGTTTAACTTGCTAGATTTGAAGTTTATCTTGACACAAAGTGGGGAGATGGCCTTTGGGAGGAGATTTCCACTTAGGTCATGGCAAGAGGAAATTTTGAGAGGGAAAGGATCACTCCATATGCCATAGGGCTATTTTAAAAAGAAAAGATTTTCAAAAAACTTTCCTAATGAAAAACATTTGTGTTGAGTCAACACAAGATGAAAAACCTCCAAGACCAAAGATCAAGTCTTGGATGAACCCAAACAAAAATACTTGCCATAAAAGAAATTTTTTGAGAAGGAGAGTCCTTTAGAAGAAAAATTTAAATAACCTCCTTCAAATCAAATAAAGATTTTGATAAAGCCAAATAAAATTTTTGGGTGTCACAACACCTACCCCCTTAGGAAAAATCTCGTCCCCGAGATTTCAGCTGATCCTCAAATAGATGTGGGTACTCTGCCTGAAGAAAATCCTCTCTTTCCCATGTTGCTTCATCCTCGGTGTGATTGCTCCACTGAACCTTGAAAAATTTAATTGTTTTCTGACGGGTCCTCCTTTCAGACTCTTCCAATATTTTTATGGGATAATTAGATTTATGCCCCTAGTTGTGTCCCACTCGTCTGTTTTACCCCTAATTCCCAAAAGTCACCGGTTCTGTCCAAGTCACTTTGCTCCTGTTATGCTTTTGCCCTTGGATCGTTTGACCGTCAGTTTGAAAACTTCATAACTAATTCATACTAAGTCAGAAAAATGCAAATAAGATACCAAAATGTTCAGAAAAACATCACCTATATGTCAGTGTCATTTGCATTCATGAAAAAAGTGTTGGAAAGTGCCCATCCGAGTTTTAGCTCTTATGCTACCACCATGAATAGTAAAATCTAAAAAAGTTCAAAAAAATTCAAAAAAATATTGGTGGCAAAGAATGACAAATGTTTTAAGTGCCTGCCAAGTTTCATCAGGGAATAATATTCGTGGGTGCCGTGGCAAAAAAACCAATCAGCACTCCAAAATAGATTATTTTCTTGCCACGACTTCCACGAATGTCGTTCCCTAATGAAACTTGGCAAGCACTTAGAACATTTGTCGTTCTTTGCCACCATATTTTTTTTGAATTTTTTTGAATTTTTTTAGAGTTTACTATTCATGGTGGTATCAAAAGAGCTAAAACTCGGATGTGCACTTTCCAACACTTTTTTCATGAATGCAAATGACACTGACATATAGGTGATGTTTTTCTGAACATTTTGGTATCTTATTTGCATTTTTCTGATTTAGTATGAATTAGTTATGAAGTTTTCAAACTGACGGTCAAACGGTCAAAGGGCAAAAGCATAAGAGGAGCAAAGTGACTTGGACAGAACCGACTTTTGGGAATTAGGGGTAAAACAGACGAGTGGGGCACAACTAGGGGCATAAATCTAATTATCCCTATTTTTATTGGTCGCTCTCTGTAGGTGAGGTCTGGTTGCACGTCAATGCTCTCATGCGATACATGCTTTTCCGGGTTGCTCACACATTTCCTCAACTGTGAGACGTGGAACACGTCGTGGACGTCTCACAACTCTTTGGGTAGGTCTAGCTGGTAGGCTACTGTGCCTCTTCGTGCAACTACACAGAAGGGTCCAATAAATCTTGGGGCTAGCTTCCCTTTAATTTTGAACCGTTGCAGGCCCCTCATAGGAGACACTCGTAGGTATACATAGTCACCGGGTTCAAAGCTGACCTCACGATGTTTTCGATCGTAATAGCTCTTTTGTCGGCTTTGAGCTGTCTTGAGTCGGTCCCTGATTTGTTTAACTTTCTCCTCGGCTTCCTTGAGCATGCCTGGGCCGAAGATACGACTGTCACCTGTTTCTGACCAATTTAATGGGGTACGACATCTCCGTCCGTACAATGCTTCAAAAGGTGCCATTTGTAGGCTGGCTTGGTAACTGTTGTTGTACGCGAACTCGGCATACGGCAAGCTTTCCTCCCAACTGGTTCCATAGGTGAGAACACAGGCTCTCAGCATGTCCTCTAGGATTTGGTTCACGCGTTCAGTTTGTCCATCAGTGTGGGGGTGGTACGCTATACTGAATGCTGGTTGAGTGCCCAGAGCTTGTTGTAAGTGATCCCAAAATTTAGAGACAAATTGAGTGCCTCGGTCGGATATTATAGTTTTTGATTTCTACCTTCGCCGATTGCAGCATCACGAAGAGCTTGGGAATCGTTTCCGTTATCCCTTGCATATTATAGTTCATCACGAAGTTCTAGTAACTTGGTGATAGTGACTAGAGAACTCTATCAATCACTATCTTATCTGGAAGATTAACTACCACTTGATTCAAGTGATTGTAGTACTCAGACATTCTGAGCACATGCTCACTAGCTGAGCTATTCTCCTCCATCTTGTAGGCAAAGTACTTGTCAAAGGTCTCATACCTTTCGACATGGGCATGAGTCTGAAATACTAATTTCAACTCTTGGAACATCTCATATGCTCCGTGGCGTTTCAAAAACGTCTTTGATGCCCCGAGTCTAAGCCGTAAATCATGGTGCACTAAACTATCAAGTAGTCATCATATCGAGCTTGCCAAACGTTCATAACGTCCGCATTTGCTCCTGCAATCGGTCTGTCACCTAGCGGTGCATCAAGGACATAATTCTTCTGTGCAGCAATGAGGATAATCCTCTAATCACGGATCCAATCCGCATCATTGCTACCAACATGTTTCAACTTAGTTTTGTCTAGGAACATATCAAAAATAAAACAGGGGAGCTAAATGCGAGCTATTGATCTACAACATAGATATGCTAATACTACCAGGACTAAGTTCATGATAAATTAAAGTTCAATTAATCATATTACTTAAGAACTCCCACTTAGATAGACATCCCTCTAATTATCGAAGTGATCACGTGATCCATATCAACTAAACCATGTCCGATCATCACGTGAGATGGAGTAGTTTTCAATGGTGAACATCACTATGTTGATCATATCTTCTATATGATTCACGCTCAACCTTTCGGTCTCCAGTGTTCCGAGGCCATATCTGCATATGCTAGGCTCGTCAAGTTTAACCCGAGTATTCTGCGTGTGCAAAACTAGCGTGCACCCGTTGTATGTGAACGTAGAGCTTATCACACCCGATCATCACGTGGTGTCTCAGCACAAAGAACTGTCGCAACAGTGCATACTCAGGGAGAACACTTGTACCTTGAAATTTAGTGAGAGATCATCTTATAATGTTACCGTCGAACTAAGCAAAATAAGATGCATAAAGGATAAACATCACATGCAATCAATATAAGTGATATGATATGGCCATCATCTTGTGCCTTTGATCTCCATCTCCAAAGCACCATCATGATCACCATCGTCACCAGCGCGACACCTTGATCTCCATCATAGCATCGTTGTCGTCTCACCAACTATTGCTTCTACGACTATCGCTACCGCTTAGTGATAAAGTAAAGCAATTACATGGCGATTGCATTTCATACAATAAAGCGACAACCATATGGCTTCTGCCAGTTGCCGATAACTCCGTTACAAAACATGATCATCTCATACAATAAAATTTAGCATCATGTCTTGACCATATCACATCACAACATGCCCTGCAAAAACAAGTTAGACATCCTCTACTTTGTTGTTGCAAGTTTTACGTGGCTGCTACGGGCTGAGCAAGAACCGTTCTTACCTACGCATCAAAACCACAACGATATTTCGTCAAGTATGTGCCGTTTTAACCTTCACAAGGACCGGGCGTAGCCACACTCGATTCAACTAAAGTTGGAGAAACTGACACACGCCAGCCACCTGTGTGCGAAGCACATTGGTAGAACAAGTCTCGCGTAAGCGTACGCGTAATGTCGGCCCGGGCCGCTTCATCCAAAAATACCGCCGAATCAAAGTATGACATGCTGGTAAGCAGTATGACTTGTATCGCCCACAACTCACTTGTGTTCTACTCGTGCATATAACATCTACGCATAAACCTGGCTCAGATGCCACAGTTGGGGAACGTAGTAATTTCAAAAAATTTCCTACGCACATGCAAGATCATGGTGATGCATAGTAACGAGGGGGAGAGTGTTTTCTACGTACCCTCATAGACCGTAAGCGGAAGCGTTATGAGAACGCGGTTGATGTAGTCGTACGTCTTCACGATCCGACCGATCTAAGTACCGAACACACGGCACCTCCGAGTTCAGCACACGTTCAGATCGGTGACGTCCCACGAACTCACGATCCAGCAGAGCTTCGAGGAAGAGTTCCGTCAGCACGACGGCGTGATGACGGTGATGATGATGCTACCGACGCAGGGCTTCGCCTAAGCACCGCTATGATATGACCGAGGTGGATTATGGTGGAGGGAGGCACCGCACACGGCTAAAAGAACAATTGATCAACTTGTGTGTCTATGGGGTGCCCCCCTCCACCGTATATAAAGGAGTGGAGGAGGGGAGGGGCCGGCCCTCTCTATGGCGCGCCCTAGGGGAGTCCTACTCCCACCGGGAGTAGGATTCCCCACTTCCCTAGTTGGAGTAGGAGAGGAAGGGAAGGAGGAGTAGGAGAGAAGGGAAGGGGGGCCGCCACCCCCCAAACCTATTCCAATTCGGCCTCGTGCCCAAGGGGGGCGCACCAGCCCCTTGTGGGCTGGTGTGCTTCCTTCTTATGGCCCATAAGGCCCATAACTTCTCCCGGGGGGTTCCGGTAACCTCCCGGTACTCCGGAAAAATGCCCGAACCACTCAGAACCTTTCCGATGTCCGAATATAGCCTTCCAATATATCAATCTTTACGTCTTGACCATTTTGAGACTCCTCGTCATGTCCGTGATCTCATCTGGTACTCCGAACAACCTTCGGTACATCAAATCACATAAACTCATAATACCGATCGTCACCAAACGTTAAGCGTGCGGACCCTACGGGTTCGAGAACTATGTAGACATGACCGAGACACATCTCCGGTCAATAACCAATAGCGGAACTTGGATGCTCATATTGGCTCCTACATATTCTATGAAGATCTTTATCGGTCAAACTACATAACAACATACGTTGTTCCTTTGTCATCGGTATGTTACTTGCCCGAGATTCGATCGTCAGTATCTCAATACCTAGTTCAACCTCGTTACCGGCAAGTGTCTTTACTCGTTCCGTAATGCATCATCCCGCAACTAACTCATTAGTTACATTGCTTGCAAGGCTTATAGTGATGTGCATTACCGAGAGGGCCCAAAGATACCTCTCTGATACTCGGAGTGACAAATCCTAATCTCGATCTATGCCAACCCAACAAACACCTTCGGAGACACCTGTAGAGCATCTTTATAATCACCCAGTTACGTTGTGACGTTTGATAGCACACAAGGTGTTCCTCCGGTATTCGGGAGTTGCATAATCTCATAGTCATAGGAACATGTATAAGTCATGAAGAAAGCAATAGCAACATACTAAACAATCAAGTGCTAAGCTAACGGAATGGGTCAAGTAAATCACATCATTCTCTAATGATGTGATCCCGTTAATCAAATGAAAGCTCATGTCTATGGCTAGGAAACTTAACCATCTTTGATTCAACGAGCTAGTCAAGTAGAGGCATACTAGTGACACTCCGTTTGTCTATGTATTCACATGTACTAAGTTTCCGGTTAATACAATTCTAGCATGAATGATAAACATTTATCATGATATAAGGAAATATAAATAACAACTTTATTATTGCCTCTAGGGCATATTTCCTTCATTACGGCCATGGTCGGTGCGCTCCGATGGAGTTCTACAGTCACTCCGGTGGTCACCGCCACCGATGTGAGTGGGTAATAGGGAGAGAGCGACGAGGAAGGGGGTGATGGTAATTTATGATGATGCTTCGGGAAACAACGCGACGTCTTGAGACTGCACCCACATGTGCAGCCGCCCACGCCCACGTGCCTAGGGTTGCACCGCTCAGGCCTGGCTCTACATAAACGGTCGATTTGAGTGTTCCTCTAGATGCAAGCCCAGATGTGCTTTAAGTTCCGTGCGGGTTAACTTTTAGATGCGACCCGAGCAACCAAACAGGCTGAAAACTGCCCTCGTGGGCCTGGTTGGGCCTAATACAGGTAACCAAATGAATCCCTTGAGAGTTCCATAATCCTCCTCCTATACGATTCCGTAGATGCGTTCAAATGCGCCTGCGGACATTGATCGGCCGAACATCAAATGGCCATATTTGCAATCACAGTCTCTATTTATTTTTGAGAGTACGCTTAGGAATACCATATTTTTATAGAAGACAGAAATCAAGTACAAGAAACCACGACTTGCTGCGAAAAACAAGTGTAGCCGGAACTGCACACCCCACCGCGACAATTACAAACACAATGCAAAAGGGCCTGCGCTAAACAAATCATCTAGCTGCGTAATGCCGGTCGCCCCGAAGAGCAACAACTCCATCCAGATTTCTATTGCCAATGCATTACCCACTCTTGGATGCTTAAAAAGACACAGTGAGGGGATAACAGGACTCAGCCGGTCACGGGAAAGCCATCGTCTTGGAATCACCGGCGGCTACATACATAGCGTCTACGAAGATCAACTTGGACAGTGGCAAGCACAAGAGAACACCAACAGAACCTCCAAGCCAATGTTCCACCTACAATGCTCTCGATAGAGTAATGATGCCACAATGATGCCATCATCGGTCTTACAACGGACCAAGGCTTTCGCACGGAGACCACAATCCGATCAAAGAAGGGGAGATGCCGACACACGTCGGCGATGGCTCCAAGGAGGGACCGAAGATGAGCAGGATTTTCATCCAAACCGTCGCACATCTCCCACCCCTATCAACAGATTGGGCTAAACTGTCGGAGTCACAGCGCCACTGCTGCAGCACCTCGCCATCGTGACCAAACCACCACGGGACACCGGTACCTCGCACCGCTGAGAGCACTCTGACCACCATCCAAAACCTTCACGATCGAGGAAACACCTCTCCAGCTCCCATCCATCCTCATCTTCAGCGCCACCAAAATCCATCGGCACCATGGGCACACCACCACCCGGCCCCTCACGGAAGAATCCGGTGCCCCATGCTACCCACGGGAACGCATGCACCCACCATGGCACCCCCTATGCAAGACCCTGCTCTAGCCCACGGCTAAGATCCCGGACGCGCCACCACCGTCTCCCCAAAGGAGCCACCTTCCTCAAGCCAAATCAGCGTCAGCAAAAGCTCACTACGCGCCCCAGCCATCGCCCCAAATCCCGGCCACCACTTCCGGCTGAGATTCGCAGCCACTAAGGTGTCGCAACCTCTGGCTCCCACCTCGGTGTTGGGGAACGTAGTAATTTCAAAAAAATTCCTATGCACACGCAAGATCATGATGATGCATAGAAACGAGAGGGGAGAGTGTGTCCACGTACCCTCGTAGATCGAAAGCAGAAGCGTTAGCACAACGCGGTTGATGTAGTCGTACGTCTTCACGATCCGACCGATCAAGTACCGAACGCATGGCACCTCCGAGTTCAGCACACGTTCAACTCGATGACGTCCCTCAAACTCCGATCTAGCCGAGATTTGAGGGAGAGTTCCATCAGCACGACGGCGTGGTGACGGTGATGATGATGCTACCGACGCAGGGCTTCGCCTAAGCACCGCTACGATATTATCGAGGTGGAATATGGTGGAGGGGGGCACCGCACACGGCTAAGAGATCAAGAGATCAATTGTTGTGTCTCTAGGGGGTGCCTCCCTCCCCGTATATAAAGGAGTGGAGGAGGGGGAGGGGGCCGGCCACCCCCCTTCCATGTTGGAGTAGGAGAGGAGAGGGAAGGAGAGAGAGGGGGAAAGGAAAGGGGGGGCATCGCCCCCCTCCTTGTCCAATTCGGACTTAGGGGGGAGGGGCGCGCGGCTACCCCTTGGCCACCTCTCCTCTTCCACCACTTGGGCCCATGACGCCCAATAACCTCCCGGGGGGGGGGGGGTTCCGGTAACCCCCCGGTACTCCGGTATATATCCGATAACCCCCGGAACCATTCCGGTGTCCGAATATAGTCGTCCAATATATCAATCTTCATGTCTCAACCATTTCGAGATTCCTCGTCATGTCCGTGATCACATCCGGGACTCCAAACTACCTTCGGTACATCAAAACACATAAACTCATAATATAACCGTCATCGAACTTTAAGCGTGCAGACCCTACGGGTTCGAGAACTATGTAGACATGACCGAGACACGTCTCCGGTCAATAACCAATAGCGGAACCTGAATGCTCATATTGGCTCCCACATATTCTATGAAGATCTTTATCGGTCAAACGGCATAACAACATACATTGTTCCCTTTGTCATTGGTATGTTACTTGCCCGAGATTCGATCGTCGGTATCTCAATACCTAGTTCAATCTCATTATCGGCAAGTCTCTTTACTCGTTCCGTAATACATCATCCCGCAACTAACTCATTAGTTGCAATGCTTGCAAGGCTTAAGTGATGTGCATTACCGAGTGGGCCCAGAGATACCTCTCCGACAATCGGAGTGACAAATCCTAATCTCGAAATACGCCAACCCAACAAGTACCTTCGGAGACACCTGTAGAGCACCTTTATAATCACCCAGTTACGTTGTGACGTTTGGTAGCACACAAAGTGTTCCTCTGGTAAACGGGAGTTGCATAATCTCATAGTCATAGGAACATGTATAAGTCATGAAGAAAGCAATAGCAACATACTAAACGATCAAGTGCTAAGCTAACAGAATGGGTCAAGTCAATCACGTCATTCTCCTAATGATGTGATCCCGTTAATCAAATGACAACTCTTTGTCTATGGCTAGGAAACATAACCATCTTTGATCAACGAGCTAGTCAAGTAGAGGCATACTAGTGACACTCTGTTTGTCTATGTATTCACACATGTATCATGTTTCCGGTTAATACAATTCTAGCATGAATAATAAACATTTATCATGATATAAGGAAATAAATAATAACTCTATTATTGCCTCTAGGGCATATTTCCTTCACTCGGTGCTCGAAGAAGACCGCCGCCCCGCACAACCTTGCGACCGCGCTCCACCTCTCCCCACGCTCTCCGCCATAAGCCATCGCACCTAGATCCACCAGCCACCACGCCGTCCTCGAGACGGCTCTCCCCCGGGCAAAGGGGGCACATCAGGGCAACCAGATAATGCCCAATGCCTTTGTCAGCCGAGCGCCGCCACCACCGCTACCGACGGTGGCGGCAGAGGAAAGACACACGAAGAGGAGGCGCTCGGGGCTAGGGTTTCGCCTCTAGTGCCGCCCACGTGAGCGACCTGGGAGGGAGGGGAAAGTAGGCAGTCCCTTGAGTCGGTTGTTTGACCGGCCTCTTAGCCAGTCCCATAATCTCTATTTTCAAAACATCAAATACATGCACTCCGATCATCACGGCTAAACAATGCATAGTGCACACAAATACAAATTATTCATACTTAAGAATACATAAACCAACCATAGTCCGAACATGAATATTTTTCATAGTGCATAATAATAAAAAAGTATACTAATTTTCATCATGGATCCACATAAGCTCCACAAGATCATTGAGAAGTTGCATATGAACTTGTTGATCTCGTAGTTGTCGATGCATCTCCAGAAAGTTGGCAATATGCCAGGCCTCTTGTTCCGGGCTTCTCAAAATCATATGTGTGGGCAGCCCCTTCACACTCATCCTCGACAATCATGTTGTGTAAGATTACGCAACATATCATGAGTTGCCAAAGTTTCTCCGCTTCCCACATCATTGCAGCTCCATGAATAATACCCCAATGAGCTTGGAGCACTCCAAATGCCCTCTCCACATCACAAAGCCTCTTGAACAAAGGAGATGGTTGGAGCACATTGATGTCATTACACGGATCAGGTGTGTGAAAGAAAGCATGCCATATCCACAAGTCCTTCAATGCCACTGCTTCAAGTATGATGGTGGCTTTGACGTGATCTTGGTACCTTTTGGACAACTCTACCATTGTCAGTGCATGCAATCAACTGAACCCAACATACCTGCGAATCCTCTTGTCGCTCCAACCTTTTATGTGTCTTCACAGTTGGTTCTCTTGGGTACTCTGGTCCAAACTCCTTCACCATAGTGCGTGCAAATTGCACTGCAGTGTTTAGGACCGTGGTCTCTCCCATCCAAATGTCAGTATCAATTGCATTTGCGGCCTTACCGTAAGCAAGCATCCTGAGGCTAGCCATGCATTTCCATAGAGGAGAGAAGCAAAGTTGTCTGCAACCATCCTTCCTCGACTCGAAGTTGTCATCAGCCTTCTCCAAGGCACTCACAACGCGCAAGAACAAATACCTTCTCATCTGGAAGCTACGTCAAAAGAAACCTTTAGGGAATCATGAAGCCGTGCAAAGGAAATCCTATCTCGGGGAACAACTCTCCGGCCCTTTATGGACCCTTGAAGTTGAGTACGTGCTCCTCTTCTTTTCCATCTCCTCTTGGATGCTCATCCTCATCCTCATCATCCCATCATCATTTCAGTATCTTCGTTGTCCAAATCCAACAAATCAACAAAGTCATTGAATATAAATTCTTCAAGGTCAGTGACTCAGTGTTTCCATAGACATCATTCCACGAAGACGATGAATCTATCAGTGATCTACAAGTGACAAAAAGAATAAAAAGCCGTCTAGACATTTCATTGAACACATTGAGCATGAGGTGTAAATCTAGAGGAGTGGGACGTACCAAGCGACGTCCGCTGGTGGCGACCTTGACCGGTTGCGGCACAGTCGGTGGCCGTGTGGTTGGTGCCCTCTCTGGCGAAGATGTCGGTTGGGGACAACGATAAAGCAATGATGGCAGCGGTACTACAGTGGCAGTTGAGCGGATGAGGGTGAAAAGAGAAGAGGAAGAGGGTTGGTCGGGCAAGGAGGGGGTGGAGGTATGTGAATTGTACTGGGCCCTTGCAGTCAGTACTACGTGGCGGGCGCGTCCGGCGTCCCCATATCCGCCCGAGATATGGTTCAGATATGGGGAGTCCCGGCCAGTCGGGGCATTTGTTGGACAGATTTACCAGGTTCGATAGGGTGACAATTTTGCGTCTAGATAGTGACTGGACAACCTGCATGGGCATTTGGCAGATATGGGAGGGGGGGGGTCCAGTTGTAGATGCTCTGAGCACATTTAACCCAAAAAAAACTCGAACGCGGAACCTAGCCAGGCAACTGGTGATCCAAGGGCATCTCCTATGCTGACCCCCAAGCCGGACACTGCATCCGCTGTGGACCAGGGGTGACAAGCCCATAGACACGGACACAGCTACAGGACCGTTGATGGCCCACAACTATAGGGGATCGCGACAATCTTCGACGGTAGCATTTCACCCAAATTTATTGGTTCGACACAAGGGGAGCCAAAGAATACCTATAAACCTTAGCAGTTGAGTTGTCAAATTCAACCATACCTAATAAGTTGTTTCTCTGCAGCAAAGTATTAGTCAAAAAGTAAAATGATAGTTTTGATAGCAGCAGTTACAATAGCAATAATAATAGTAACGGTAGCAGTAATAGTTTTGTAGTGATTATAACAGTAGCAGCAGCAGTAGTAGTAACTTAGCAAAGACAATGTGAGCAATGCGTAGGCAATGGAATAGCGATGGATATTTGGATGATATTCATCATGTAATAGTCACAACCTAGAGTGATACACAATAGCAATTCATCAATCATATGTAGGCATGTTTTCCGTATATAGGCATACGTTCTTATAATAAGAACTTGCGTAACATCTTTTTTCCTACCCTCTCGTGGCAGCAGGGTCCTAATGGAAACTAAGGGTACTTAAGGTGCTTCTTTTAATAGAGAACCAGAACAAAGCATTAACACATGGTGAATACATTAACTCCTCAAATTACAGTCATCCCCGGAGAGTATCCCAATTATTGTCACCTTGGGGTTCAGAACAATAACAGGTGCATACAACTTGCAGATAGGATCATGAACTCAAATATATTCATGAAAACATAATGGGTTTAGATCTGAAATCATGGCACTCAGGCTCTAGTGACAAGCATTAAGCATGGCAAAGTCATAGCAACATAAATCTGAGAACATAGTGGATACTAGTGATCAAGCCCTAACAACTTGACTTGATTACATGATCTACCTCCAGTATGCCTACGATGAAATTTCTCACTGCCAGTGGTGAGCATCATGAGGTTTTCGATGGAGAAGGGTTGTTGATGATGATGGCGAAGAATCCCCCTCTCTGGAGCCCCAGACGAACTCCAGATCAGCCCTCTCGATGAAGAACAGGAGGTGGCTGTCGGTGTCAAAACCGGCGGATCTTGGGTAGGGGGTCCCGAACTGTGCGTCTAGGATCGATGGTAACAGGAGATGGGGGACACAATGTTTACCCAGGTTCGGGCCCTCTCTATGGAGGTAATACCCTACTTCCTACTTGATTGATCTTGATGAATATGAGTATTACAAGAGTTGATCTACCCGAGATCGTAATGGCTAAATCCTAGAAGTCTAGCTTGTATGACTATGGTAATGAGTCTTTGGTCCTATAGACCTAACCCTCCGGTTTATATAGACACCGGAGGGATCTAGGGTTACAAAGTCGATTACAGAGAAAGGAATCTTCATGTTTGATCACCAAGCTTGCCTTCCACGCAAAGGAGAGTCCCATCCGGGCACGTTGAGAGTCTTCGATCTTCATATCTTCACAGCCCATCAGTCCGGCCTATGGCTAACAGGCCGGACGCCCGAGGACCCCTTAGTCTAGGACTCCCTCAGTAGCCCCTGAACCAGGCTTCAATGACGAGGTGTCCGGCGCGCAAATTGTCTTCGGCATTGCAAGGCGGGTTCCCCTTTCCGAACACCAAGATAGTCTCCGGACGAGAGATGTGTCCGGATCTGCAACATAAATACCACACACACAGCCGTAGAAAGTATAATATTTCACGAGTCCAATCTGTGACAACTTTTGTCAAGACCGGATTTTTCGGGATATTAATTCTCCAGAAAATGGCCCTTGTGCTCACCAGCCCCAGGATTACTGTTAGCTGATGAGGCACCAACTTGATACAGAAATTCCAAGCAAAGTACAAAATATGTAGTACAAGACCATTGTGGCCTATGAGTACAACACTTGGTTTCTAGTGGTTGATGGCGGAAGTGGTTTGTGGTTCATCTGTGTCTATGGGACTCCATTTCCCACAAGAACAGCTGACCAGGATAACTCCTATCTTCGCGAGGCTGCTATCACCTTTACATGGGTTCCGGGGCTGTCGTCGTAACGGCCTTCTCCGCGCAAGAAATCTGGCCAAGACAATAGCCAGGGACAAGCCAGTGAGTACTTTTGAATGTACTCGCAAACATCAAGAACACGGGTATAATATAACAAGGGGTAATCATGCTCTGAAATATTCTATGGTCATAACGTCAGTCACGAAATAAACAAAAAATCATGATGCACGCATGCAGGTTATTCATGAAAAATGCATTACGGGAGTAGAAATAGAATGCACCGATCGAGTGTCTGAAGCGACGCCTCGAAAGGAAAATAAAATAAAACATGCCACAGTCGGGCGTCTGAGTGACACCACATAAAGGGCTTATAAAGAATTAAATAAATAACAAGCATGCCACAGTCGGGCGTCTGAGCGACACCACGTAAAGGGCTTATAACGAAGAAATAAACAACAAGCATGCCGCAGTCGGGCGTCTGAGCGACACCACGTAAAGGGCTTATAAAGAATAAATAAATAACAAGCATGCCGCAGTCGGGCGTCTGAGCGACACCACATAAAGGGCTTATAAAGAATAGATAAATAACAAGCATGCCGCAGTCGGGTGTCTGAGCGACACCACATAGAGGGCTTATAAAGAATAATCACAGTGAATATCCAGGAGGTAGGACCGTCCCAGGGATACTCAATAACTCAAATAAAGTAAATGGTTAGTCCACAATAATAATAATCATAATCATCACAAGTCACAAGTCATGATCCAAGTTCTGGTTTAACAGTTTTTCCCTCCGAAGACCGACACTAAGACTGACACTTGACCCATCCCAGACTGTAGTCCTTAACCATGGACACGGCTATTCGAATAGATGTATAATCTCTGCAGAGGGTGTACTCTTTACCCACGGGTAACGGATTTCTTTAGCCCATCGGGACTAATTCCGTCTACGGTCTTTTAATTGAGAACACGCCTGACCTGCACACACCAGCTTAACTTACCGGTGTCTGGAATCACCCACGACACCTGTCAAGCAAAACTCTAAGTGGGGAGGCTACAACCTCGACGTAGCATGGGATCACAAAATTTATACCGCGCGCAAACTAGGGGAGCTACCCCTTCGGCTACAACCGAAACACCCATGCCCCCTGACCGGATGACTGGCTTTAATCCATGGCCATGGGACCCTCATCACGGCCTCTCTGTACGGTGTGTGCTAGAAAGGGGTTGACAACTTACTGAACCGTACCCTACCTATGGCAGGGACAAGTGGTAGTACGAAGCAAGTATGGGGGTTACTGGAACAAGACTCGATCTACGGCCGACTCAGGAGGTTCAAGTATTTCCTGTATGATTATCATAACAAATATATTTCCAATAACAGATAAACTCACCACTCATCAAGCCTCACCATGCCATACCGAACATACTCGTCTCGACGAGGAGCTAGGGACAAGCTCGTGTCTACCCAAGACCGCGACTTTCCTGGCTTCCTTCTGGTATGCATGAGAAGCTTACGAGGATGACTACCATCACCAGCGTATCCATTTATAACAGCAAGAATCTCCATTGTGCACTCATGCGTATGATCTTATCGTCACATAAAATAATGTATGCTCCAAGTCAAAGGTGGTGTTGCAACCGTATCAACAACACCCAAAAAAATATGATGCCAGAGTTCAGAATGCTTGCCTTCAAGTGTATGCATGTGGGGGTGCACTTTTTGAAGGTTGCCTTCTTCTCCAAAATCCTATTTTGAGAAATATTCAAATAACACATAATTCAAAAACAGTACAAAAAGTTGTCCCAAATATTTTTGAAATAAATCTTAAAATAAACTAGATGAAATTTGAGAGAGGTAGGAAAAAGAATCAACTCATTTGGAGTTTTATTTTAAAAGATATAGCCAGTCAAAGTTCTGTTTTTAATAAAACCAGAAAAGAAAACGTTTCGGGGGAAAATACGCTTTCGAAGCAGAGGAGACGTACTCGGGACTTTGCGCTTCCACTAAAGCCAGCGTGGGTGGCGCGCGGGTCACTGACAGTGGGTCCAGGGGGCCCACTGGTCAGGTTTGACTAGTCCTTTTCTCCCTCCTCTCCCTCTGCCCGAACGGAGGCAGGACTCCGGCGATCGCCGTCGACGAACGGCGCCTCCCCGCAGGGTCCTGAGGGCGGGGATGGACCCGCCAGTCTGGGGCGGTCCTCCCGGTGGGTGCTAGGCAGGTGGGGACGGAGGAAGCCGCCGGCGGCGAGCTCCGCGGCGGACGGTGGTTCGGGAGCAAATGGGGCTTCGGGCTACGGTGGTTCCCGATCAAGTTTGAGAGGTGGGGTGGCTCCGCAAGGTTTAAGGGGGTGGAATGACGGCGTTGGATGGACCGGGGAGGTTCTACTCGCGACGCAGGGCACCGGAGCGCGGCGGCGGCCGAACCTGCCGGAGGTGGGGAAGATGGCCTCTTCCGGTCAATCCGCGGCTAGGGGAGCACTAGGGGGAAGGCCTGAGGTCGCCTGAGTGCTCGGAGGGGCTCGGGGCCTCCTTTTATAGCGCAATGAGGCTGGCTCCCACGGTGGTGGATAAGAACGATGGCGAGTCGCCGTTCTATAGTGGCCAGGGCGACGTGGCGGCGACGAGCACTAGTCGACGGGCTTGAGGATAGGCTCGGGCTGTTCCAGGGGGCAGCTGGCGCGCGCGGGTGGCTTGGGCGGCGCCGTCCACGGCAGAGCCCGCTGCCAACGCCGGCGTGCCGCCAAGGGAGCCCTGACAGCGGCGCAGTAGGGCGCCAGGGAGGCTTGGAGGGTTCTGGTGAGTGGGCGAGGGCAGGGCGTGGCTCTGCAGGTGAGCAAGGGCCAGGGGGCGGGACGCGGCGACCCGTGCGCACGCACGTGCAAAACGCGCGCTCTGGCCGCGTCCAGCGCACGCATGCTACGTGCTCGACGAAATGCCAGGGCATGCTAGAGGATTAGGATGAGGCTGGGGATCAGCAGGCCTGGGTTAGGGATAGCTAGGAGCTTAGTGGACATGCTGGATGGGTCAGGGGCTCAAGTCCATAATGCAAACTAGAAAACATGCCAAAACTGTTCCTGCACACAGGGTGTTCGACAGAATGCCATGGGCATCTAGGCAACTCTTGGGGTGGCCAAAATCTCCAGATCCTAGTCTCTTTAGGAGCTAAAGAAGGTGGTAAGGTTAGTTTGGCAAAAACATAAATTTGTTAGTGCAAGTTTTTGAGAAAACCAGTTTTGGGCAGAAACTAAAGGCTATCATTGCATGCATTAAAAATCCTCCAATGGGTCCACTCTCCTGGACTTAAGGGTTTTGCAGGGAGGTCTATAAGAAGGATAAATCCCAAGGCAACAAGAGCAAGATAAAATATGGTTGCAGTACAAATCACCAAACTGGACCAGAATGAAAATGAGGATGATTCACTCAAATCTTTCATAGAACAACACTGGGTTTTTGCATGAAGTTTAATTATATGCATCTACTGACATCTCCAAACACTTGGAAGAATTTTTAAAGGAATATTTAAATAGGTTGTAGTGCAAAAATACCTACTGGACCAGATTTGAAAAGTTGATGTAGTGCTCAAAATCTCCAATAACCAAAGGATATTCTTGCATAAAGGTGATGTGGAAACATCACATGACATCCCCAAATTTTGGTGAAAATTTTAAATGCATTTATCAAATGGTTGCAGTGCAAAAGAGGCTCCAAATTTATGAAAGATCATTTTAAAAGAATAAAACTCAGGAAAAGCAATTATGCAAATAAATCCACTGATAGAGAATTGTTTTTATAAAGAGAGCATACAAGTCCAATAATACTTTTGAAAAGTTTCCACTTGAGTTAAAAACCCACAATATTAAAGATAAGAGGGGTTCTGAAATCAAAGAGAAATCCAGAAAAATAAAAATTTGATTTCCTGGCAAAATTTTAATTAATAAAACAAGGTCAAATTTTTGGGGTGTTACAACTTTTTTGTAATGTGACATCACATCCGCCGGTCATTATTTCGAACAGTTTTCGTCTGCCGTTCCGCGTTTCGAGATGCGGTTTCCATTGGCACGTCTTGTCAAAGTAGAGACTGTGTCCCCTTATTGCGGGATTATCATCAATACGGGCGTGGGTAACCCAACCGCGCCGTTCGCACATCCCTTGGAATAGGCGAGTTTTAAGGCGAGTGGGAAGGCGCTTGATATTTGATGACCCATAAGTGTAGGGGATCTATTGTAGTCCTTTCGATAATAAGAGTGTCGAACCCAACGAGGAGCAGAAGGAAATGATAAGTGGTTTTCAGCAAGGTATTCTCTGCAAGCACTGAAATTATCGGTAACATATAGTCTTGTGATAAGGTAATTTGTAATGGGTAACAAGTAGCAAGTGTAAATAAAGTGCAGCAAGGTGGCCCAATCCTTTTTATAGCAAAGGACAAGCCTGGACAAACTCTTATATAGAGAAAAGCACTCCCGAGGACACATGGGAATTATCGTCAAGCTAGTTTTCATCACGTTCATATGATTCGCGTTCGGTACTTTGATAATTAGATATGTGGGTAGACCGGTGCTTGGGTGCTGTCCTTACTTGGACAAGCATCCCACTTATGACTAACTCCTGTTGCAAGCATCCGCAACTACAAAAGAAGCATTAAGGTAAACCTAACCATAGCATGAAACATATGGATCCAAATCAGCCCCTTACGAAGCAACGCATAAACTAGGGTTTAAGCTTCTGTCACTCTAGCAACCCATCATCTACTTATTACTTCCCAATGCCTTCCTCTAGGCCCAAACAATGGTGAATTGTCATGTAGTCGACGTTCACATGACACCACTAGAGGAAAGACAACATACATCTCATCAAAATATCGAACAAATACCAAATTCACATGACTACTAATAGCAAGACTTCTCCCATGTCCTCAGGAACAAACGTAACTACTCACAAAGCATATTCATGTTCATAATCAGAGGGGTATTAATATGCATAATGGAACTGAACATATGATCTTCCACCAAGTAAACCAACTAGCATCAACTACAAGGAGTAATCAACACTACTAGCAACCTACAGGTACCAATCTCAGACTTAGAGGCAAGGATTGGATAGAAGAGATGAACTAGGGTTTTAGAGGAAATGGTGTTGGTGAAGATGTTGATGAAGATGGACCCCCTCCCCATGAGAGGATCGTTGGTGATGACGATGGCGATGATTTCCCCCTCCCGGAGGGAAGTGTCCCCGGCAGAACAGTTCCGCCAGAGCCCTAGATTGGTTCCGCCAAGGTTCCGCCTCGTGGCGGCGGAGTCTCGTCCCGAAAGCTTGCTTATGATTTTTTCCCAGCCGAAAGACTTCATATAGCAGAAGATGGGCACCGGAGGGCCACCAGGGGCCCACGAGGCAGGGGGCACGCCCAGGGGGGTAGGGCGCGCCCCCACCCTCGTGGCTAGGGTGTGGGCCCCCTCTAGTATTTTCTTCGCTCAGTATTTTTTATTATTTCCAAAAATAACTTCCGTGGAGTTTCAGGACTTTTGGAGTTGTGTAGAATAGGTATCTAATATTTGCTCCTTTTCCAGCAGAGAATTCCAGCTGCCGGCATTCTCCCTCTTTATGTAAACCTTGTAAAATAAGAGAGAGTAGGCAGAAGTATTGTGACATACTGTGTAATAACAGCCAATAATGCAATAAATATCAATATAAAATCATGATGCAAAATGGACGTATGAACTCCCCCAAGCTTAGACCTCGCTTGTCCTCAAGCGGAAGCCGATAACGATAAATATGTCCACATGTTTAGAGGTGGAGGTGTCGATAAAATAAAATAAGGACATGTGGGCATCATGATCATTCTTATAACAGCAACATATATGGATATTATCATATGATTTCTTATGCTCAAGTAATAATCTATTCACAATGTCAAGTATGAATCAGAAACTTCATTGAGAACTAACAAACTATAATCTCAGTCATTGAAGCAATTGCAATTTATCATAACATCGGAAAGAGTCAATATAAGAGCTTTTCAGCAAGTCCACATACTCAATTATCATTTAGTCTTTCACAATTGCTAACACTCACGCAATACTTGTGGTTACGGAGTTTTAATCGGACACAGAGAAAGATAGGGGCTTATAGTTTCGCCTCCCAACCTTTTACCTCAAGGGTAATGTCAACAATAATAGTTCATGCTAACTTACATCCAATTAGATATATATCAGGATCTTTCCAACACACTGTGCTTGCCAAAGGATAAAATGTAAAAAGGAAAGGTGAAGATCACCATGACTCTTGCATAAGGTAGAAGATAAAAGTAAAATATAGGCCCTTCGCAGAGGGAAGCAGAGGTTGTCATGCGCTTTCATGGTTGGATGCATGAGATCTTAATGCAAAGGAACGTCACTTTATATTGCCACTTGTGATATGGACCTTTATTATGCAGTCCGTCGCTTTTATTTCTTCCACATCACAAGATCGTATAAAGCTTATTTTCTCCACACTAATAAATCATCCATAGTTAGAGAGCATTTTTTATTGCTTGCACCGATGACAACTTACTTGAAGGATCTTACTCAATCCATAGGTAGATATGGTGGACTCTCATGGCAAAACTGGTTTTAAGGGTATTTGGAAGCACAAGTAGTATTTCTACTTGGTGCAAAGAATGGGCTAGCATGAGGGAGAAAGGCAAACTCAACATGTTGGATGATCCATGACAATATACTTTATCTCAGATATAAGAAAACATGACCCATTACGTTGTCTTCCTTGTCCAACATCAACTCTTTAGCATGTCATATTTTAATGAGTGCTCACAATCATAAAAGATGTCCAAGATAGTATATTTATATGTGAAACCTCTCTCTTTATTACTTCCTATTAATTGCAACAATGACCAAAACTATGTTTGTCAACTCTCAACAACTTTTAATCATCATACTCTTTATATGTGAAGTCATTACTCTCCATAAGATCAATATTATCTCTTTGTTTCTTTTTATTCTTTTTTCTTTTATTCCCTCAAGATCATGGCAAAATAATCAAGCCCTTGACTCAACACTAATCTTTATTATATATAGCTCACGGATTTGATTACATAGAGGGATCATAAAGCAAAACTCAAAGCTAAATCATACTAAAAACTTTATTCTACTAGATCAAGATATTACTAAAAGGATCAAACTAAGAAAAAGGTAAAGATAGGAGTGTGATGGTGATACGATACCGGGGCACCTCCCCCAAGCTTGGCAGTTGCCAAGGGGAGTGCCCATACCCGTGTGATTATATCTCTTTCGCTGGGGAAGAAGATGGAGGTGATGATGGATAGTCGCACATCTAGCGTAAGAGGTCCTCCAACTTGCGGATAATGCCCTTGAGTGTGATGATATGCTCCTTCAACAAAATATTTTCACATGTGAGATACTTGTTTTGTATACGAGCTAACTCAATCATCTTGAAAGCTTCGATCTCAGTTGGGGTAAGAAGATTGTGATCAAGTTGAAGGATGTCTTCTGCTGCCGGAGCTTGGTCCTCCGTGGCCTTCTTGATCCCTTCATCCTTGTTGATCTCCATGGGTTCTTCCCTCTTCAGCTCTATCTTCACTAGCCAAGCATTGTTGTCATCATTGTTGGAGGAGGGGGACGACATGATGCCTGGCCTTGACAACCCTGACATAAAACAGCTCGAAACAAGAACAGAGGATATTTGCGTGATACAGGAGTCAAAACCTTCGGGAGATTATATAATGAATTTTTACCGACCAAAATACGTATCGTGCAAGAAAATAGAGTCCGGAGAGCACACGAGGTGCCCACGAGGTAGGGGGCGCGCCCAGGGGGGTAGGGCGCGCCTCCCACCCTCGTGGATGCCTCGTGTCCTTCCCGGACTGCTTCTTATTTTCCTATTTTTCTAAATATTCCAAAACGGAGAAAAATTGCCATTAGAACTGTTTTGGAGTTGGTTTACTTACCGTACCACATACCTATTACTTTTCGGAGTCTGAAACGTTCTGTAAAGTGTCTCTTATGTATTCCTCCGGTGTTACGGTTTCAATAACATTAGTTTCAACATTTATAGGGTTACCTGAGATATAATGTTTAATTCTTTGACCGTTCACCACCTTCAGATTTGTGCCTTCGAAGTTGTTGATTTTTATGGCACCGGAACGATAGACCTCCTCGATAACGTAAGGACCTTCCCATTTAGAGAGAAGTTTTCCTGCAAAAAATCTTAAACGGGAGTTGAATAGCAACACATAATCACCTACATTAAACTCACGCTTTTGTATCCTTTTGTCATGCCATCTTTTAACTTTTTCTTTAAATAGTTTGGCATTCTCATAGGCTTGGGTTCTCCATTCATCAAGTGAGCTAATGTCAAATAGCCTCTTCTCACCGGCAAGTTTGAAATCATAATTGAGCTCTTTAATGGCCTAATATGCCTTATGTTCTAGCTCGAGAGGTAAGTGACATGCTTTTCCATAGACCATTTTATACGGAGACATACCCATAGGATTTTTATATGCAGTTCTATAGGCCCATAATGCATCATCAAGTTTCTTGGACCAATTCTTTCTAGATCTATTAACAGTCTTTTGCAAAATTAATTTAAGCTCTCTATTGCTCAATTCTACTTGACCACTAGACTGTGGGTGATAAGGAGATGCAATTCTATGATTAACATCATACTTAGCAAGCATTTTACGAAAAGCACCATGAATAAAATGTGAACCACCATCAGTCATTAAATATCTAGGGACTCCAAACCTTGGAAAAATAACTTCTTTAAGCATCTTAATAGAGGTGTTATGATCATCACTACTAGTTGGAATAGCTTCTACCCACTTAGTAATGTAATCAACAACAACTAAAATATGTGTATACCCATTAGAGGAAGGAAAAGGTCCCATAAAATCAAAGCCCCAAACATCAAATGTTTCAATAACAAGTGAATAATTCATAGGCATTTCTTGACGTCTACTAATATTACCAATTCTTTGACATTCATCACAAGATAAGACAAACTTACGAGCATCCTTGAAGAGAGTAGGCCAATAAAAACCGGATTGCAATACCTCATGTGCAGTTCTATCTCCAGCGTGGTGCCCTCCATAAGCCTCGGAGTGACACTTGCGTAGGATCTGTTCCTGTTCATGCTCAGGTACACAACGCATAATAACACCATCTACTCCTTCTTTATAAAGATGTGGGTCATCCCAGAAGTAATGTCCTAAATCATAGAAAAACCTTTTCTTTTGCTGGTATGTGAAACTAGGTGGTATAAATTTAGCAACAATGTAATTAGCATAATCAGGATACCATGGAGCAGTACGAGAAGCATTTATGACATTTAATTTTTCATCAGGAAAGCTATCATCAATAGGTAGTGGGTCATCAAGAACATTTTCTAACCTAGACAAGTTATCTGCAACGGGGTTCTCAGCTCCCTTTTTATCAATAATATGTATATCAAATTCTTGTAGCAAGAGAACCCATCTAATAAGTCTAGGTTTAGCATCTTTCTTTTCCATAAGATATTTAATAGCAGCATGATTAGTGTGAATAGTTATTTTAGAATCAACAATATACGGTCTGAACTTATCACAAGCAAATACAACTGCTAAGAATTCTTTTTCAGTAGTGGCATAATTTCTCTGGGCATTGTCTAAAGTTTTACTAGCATATTGAATAGCATTTAATTTCTTATCAACTCTTTGTCCTAGAACAGCACCTACAGCATAATCGCTAGCGTCACACATAATTTCAAAAGGTAAATTCCAATCAGGTGGCTGAACGATAGGTGCAGAGATTAATGCTTTCTTAAGTATTTCAAATGCTTCTACACAATCATCACCAAAGACAAATGGTATATCTTTTTGTAATAGATTAGTTAGAGGCCGAGAAATTTTTGAGAAGTCCTTAATGAACCTCCTATAAAAACCGGCATGACCAAGGAAACTTCTTATACCTTTGATGTCCTTAGCACACGGCATCTTTTTAATAGCATCAACTTTAGCTTTATCAACTTCAATACCTCTTTCAGAAATTTTATGCCCCAAAACAATGCCTTCATTAACCATAAAGTGGCACTTCTCCCAATTCAAGACAATATTAGTTTCTTCACATCTCTGCAAAACTCGATCAAGGTTGCTCAAGCAATCATCAAAAGAGGATCCATAAATGGAGAAATCATCCATGAAAACCTCACAAATCTTTTCACAAAAGTCAGAGAATATAGCCATCATGCATCTTTGAAATGTAGCAGGGGCATTACATAAACCAAAAGGCATACGTCTATAAGAAAAAGTACCGAAAGGGCAAGTAAAAGTGGTCTTTGCTTGATCATCAGCTGGCACAGGTATTTGAGAGAAACCAGAGTAACCATCTAGAAAGCAAAAATGTGTATGTTTGGATAATCTTTCTAGCATTTGATCAATAAAAGGTAAGGGGTAATGATCTTTTTTAGTAGCCTTATTTAATTTGTGGAAATCAATTACCATCCTATAACCTGTAATAATTCTTTACGGAATCAATTCATCTTTATCATTAGGAACGACAGTAATACCTCCCTTCTTAGGGACACAATGGACATGACTTACCCACTGACTATCAGCAACGGGATAAATTATACCTGCCTCAAGGAGCTATCCTTTCTTACCACTTCTTTCATCTTAGGATTCAGCCTTCGTTGGTGATCAATAACTGGTTTGGCATCTTTCTCCAAATTTATTTTGTGTTGGCATAGAGTGGGACTAATGCCCTTATGAAGGAAATATGCCCTAGAGGCAATAATGAAGTATTATTTATTTCCTTATATCATGATAAATGTTTATTATTCATGCTAGAATTGTATTAACCGGAAACATAATACATGTGTGAATACATAGACAAACAGAGTGTCACTAGTATGCCTCTACTTGACTAGCTCGTTAATCAAAGATGGTTATGTTTCCTAGCCATAGACATGAGTTGTCATTTGATTAACGGGATCACCTCATTAGAAGAATGATGTGATTGACTTGACCCATTCCGTTAGCTTAGCAACTCGATCGTTTAGTATGTTGCTATTGCTTTCTTCATGACTTATACATGTTCCTATGACTATGAGATTATGCAACCCCCGTTTACCGGAGGAACACTTTGTGTGCTACCAAACGTCACAACGTAACCGGGTGATTATAAAGGTGCTCTACAGGTGTCTCCAAAGGTACTTGTTGGGTTGGCGTATTTCGAGATTAGGATTTGTCACTCCGAGTGTCGGAGAGGTATCTCTGGGCCCACTCAGTAATACACATCACTATAAGCCTTGCAAGCATTGTGACTAATGAGTTAGTTGCGGGATGATGTATTACGGAACGAGTAAAGAGACTTGCCGGTAACGAGATTGAACTAGGTATCGAGATACCGACGATCGAATCTCGGGCAAGTAACATACCGATGACAAAGGGAACAACGTATGTTGTTATGCGGTCTGACCGATAAAAATCTTCGTAGAATATGTGGGTACCAATATGAGCATCCAGGTTCCGCTATTGGTTATTGACCGGAGAGGTGTCTCGGTCATGTCTACATAGTTCTCGAACCCGTAGGGTCCGCACGCTTAACGTTACAATGATAGTTTTATTATGAGTTTATGTATGTTGATGTACCGAAGGAGTTCGGAGTCCCGGATGAGATCGGGGACATGACGAGGAGTCTCGAAATGGCCGAGACGTAAAGATCGATATATTGGACGACTATATTCGGACTTCGGAAAGGTTCCGAGTGATTCGGGTATTTTTCGGAGTACCGGAGAGTTACGGGAATTCGTATTGGGCCTTAATGGGCCATACGGGAAAGGAGAGAAAGGTCCCAAAGGGAGGCCGCACCCCTCCCCATGGACTAGTCCGAATTGGACTAGGGAGGGGGGCGCCCCCTTCCTTCTTTCTCCTTCTCCCTTCCCTTTTCCTACTCCAACAAGGAAAGGAGGAGTCCTACTCCTGGTGGGAGTAGGACTCCCCCCTTGGCGCGCCTCTCCCCTTGGCCGGCCGCCTCCCCCTTGCTCCTTTATATACGGGGGCAGGGGGCACCACATGGACACAACAATTGATCAACGATCTTTTAGCCGTGTGCGGTGCCCCCCTCCACCATATTACACCTCGATAATATCATTGCGGAGCTTAGGCGAAGCCCTGCGTCGGTAGAACATCATCATCGTCACCACGCCGTCGTGCTGACGAAACTCTCCCTCAACACTCGGCTGGATTGGAGTTCGAGGGACGTCATCGAGCTGAACGTGTGCTGATCGGAGGTGCCGTGCGTTCGGTACTTGATCGGTCGTATCGTGGAGACGTACGACTACATCAACCGCGTTGTGTTAACGCTTCCGCTTTCGGTCTACGAGGGTACGTGGACAACACTCTCCCCTCTTGTTGCTATGCATCACCATGATCTTGCGTGTGCGTAGGAATTTTTTTGAAATTAATATGTTCCCCAACAGTGGCATCCGAGCCTGGTTTTATGCATTGATGCTATGCACGAGTAGAACACAAGTGGGTTGTGGGCGATATAAGTCATACTGCTTACCAGCATGTCATACTTTGGTTCGGCGGTATTGTGAGATGAAGCGGCCCGGACCGACATTACGCGTACGCTTACGCGAGACTGGTTTCACCGTTGCGAGCACTCGTTGCTTAAAGGTGACTGGCGGGTGTCTGTCTCTCTCACTTTAGTTGAACCGAGTGTGGCTACGCCCGGTCCTTGCGAAGGTTAAAACATCACCAACTTGACAAACTATCGTTGTGGTTTTGATGCGTAGGTAAGAACGGTTCTTGCTAAGCCCGTAGCAGCCACGTAAAACTTGCAACAACAAAGTACAGGACGTCTACCTTGTTTTTGCAGGGCATGTTGTGATGTGATATGGTCAAGACATGATGCTATATTTTATTGTATGAGATGATCATGTTTTGTAACCGAGTTATCGGCAACTGGCAGGAGCCATATGGTTGTCGCTTTATTGTATGAAATGCAATCGCCATGTAATTGTTTTACTTTATCACTAAGCGGTAGCGATAGTCGTAAAAGCAATAGTTGGCGAGATGACAACGATACTACGATGGAGATCAAGGTGTCGCGCCGGTGACGATGGTGATCATGATGGTGCTTCGGAGATGGAGATCACAAGCACAAGATGATGATGGCCATATCATATCACTTATATTGATTGCATGTGATGTTTATCTTTTATGCATCTTATCTTGCTTTGATTGACGGTAGCATTATAAGATGATCTCTCACTAAAATTTCAAGATAAAAGTGTTATCCCTGAGTATGAACCGTTGCGAAAGTTCTTCGTGCTGAGACACCACGTGATGATCAGGTGTGATAGGCTCTACGTTCAAATACAACGGGTGCAAAACAGTTGCACACACGGAGTACTCAGGTTAAACTTGACGAGCCTAGCATATGCAGATATGGCCTCGGAACACGGAGACCGAAAGGTCGAGTGTGAATCATATAGTAGATATGGTCAACATAGTGATGTTCACCATTGAAACTACTCCATCTCACGTGATGATCGGACATGGTTTAGTTGATTTGGATCACGTAATCACTTAGATGATTAGAGGGATGTCTATCTAAGTGGGAGTTCTTAAGTAATATGATTAATTGAACTTAAATTTATCATGAACTTAGTCCTGATAGTATTTTTGCAAATTATGTTTAGATCAATAGCTCGCGTTGTTGCTTCCCTGTGTTTATTTTTGATATGTTCCTAGAGAAAATTATGTTGAAAGATGTTAGTAGCAAAGATGCGGATTGGATCCGTGATCTGAGGATTATCCTCATTGCTGCATAGAAGAATTATGTCCTTGATGCACCGCTAGGTGACAGACCTATTGCAGGAGCAGATGCAGACGTTATGAACGTTTGGCTAGCTCAATATGATGACTACTTGATAGTTTAGTGCAACATGCTTAACGGCTTAGAATCGGGACTTCAAAGACGTTTTGAACGTCATGGACCATATGAGATGTTCTAGGAGTTGAAGTTAATATTTCAAGCAAATACCCGAGTTGAGAGATATGAAGTCTCCAACAAGTTCTATAGCTAAAAGATGGAGGAGAATAGCTCAAGCAGTGAGCATGTGCTCAGATTGTCTGTGTACTACAATCGCTTGAATCAAGTGGGAGTTAATCTTCCAGATAAAATAGTGATTGACAGAATTCTCTAGTCACCATCACCAAGTTAGTAGAACTTCCTGATGAACTATAGTATGCAAGGGATGATGAAGGTAATTCCCGAGCTCTTCGTGATGCTGAAATCGACGAAGGTAGAAATCAAGAAAAACATCAAGTGTTGATGGTTGACGAGACCACTAGTTTCAAGAAAAGGGCAAAGGGAAGAAGGGGAACTTCAAGAAGAACGGCAAGCAAGTTGCTGCTCAAGTGAAGAAGCCTAAGTCTGGTCCTAAGCCTGAGACTAAGTGCTTCTACTGCAAAGGGACTGGTCAATGGAAGCGGAACTACCCCAACTATTTGGTGGATAAGAAGGATGGCAAAGTGAACAAAGGTATATTGGATATACATGTTATTGATGTGTACTTTACTAGTGTTTATAGCAACCCCTCGGTATTTGATACTGGTTCAGTTGATAAGAGTAGTAACTCGAAACGGGAGTTGCAGAATAAACAGAGACTAGTAAAAGGCGAGGTGACGATGTGTGTTGGAAGTAGTTCCAAGATTGATATGATCATCATCGCACACTCCCTATACTTTCGGGATTAGTGTTGAAACTAAATAAGTGTTATTTGGTGTTTGCATTGAGCATGAATATGATTTGATCATGTTTGTTGCAAGACGGTTATTCATTTAAATTAGAGAATAATTGTTGTTCTGTTTACATGAATAAAACCTTCTATGGTCATACACCCAATAAAATGGTTTGTTGGATCTCGATCGTAGTGATACACATATTCATAATAATGAAGCCAAAAGATGCAAAGTTAATAATGATAGTGCAACTTATTTGTGGCACTGCCGTTTAGGTCATATTGGTGTAAAGCGCATGAAGAAACTCCATACTGATGGGATTTTGGAATCACTTGATGCTTGCGAACCGTGCCTCATGGGCAAGATGACTAAAACGCCGTTCTCCGGAACTATGGAGAGAGCAACAGATTTTATTGGAAATCATACATACAGATGTATGTGGTCCGATGAATATTGAGGCTCGTGGCGGATATCGTTATTTTCTCACCTTCACAGATGATTTGAGCAGATATGGGTATATCTACTTAATGAAACATAAGTCTGAAACATTTGAAAAGTTCAAAGAATTTCAGAATGAAGTTGAAAATCATCGTAACAAGAAAATAAAATTTCTACGATCTGATCGTGGAGGAGAATATTTGAGTTACGAGTTTGGCCTACATTTGAAACAATGCGGAATAGTTTCGCAACTCGCGCCACCCGGAACACCACAGCGTAATGGTGTGTCCGAACGTCGTAATCGTACTTTACTAGATATGGTGCGATCTATGATGTCTCTTACTGATTTACCACTATCGTTTTGGGGTTATGCATTAGAGACAGCTGCATTCACGTTAAATAGGGTACCATCTAAATCCGTTGAGACGACATCTTATGAATTGTGGTTTGGCAAGAAACCAAAGTTGTCGTTTCTTAAAGTTTGGGGTTATGATGCTTATGTGAAAAGGTTTCATCCTGATAAGCTCAAACCCAAATCGGAGAAATGTGTCTTCATAGGATACCCAAAGGAGACAGTTGGGTACACCTTCTATCACAGATCCGAAGGCAAGACATTCGTTGCTAAGAATGGATCCTTTCTAGAGAAGGAGTTTCTCTCGAAAGAAGTGAGTGGGAGGAAAGTAGAACTTGATGAGGTAACTGTACCTGCTCCCGTATTGGAAAGTAGTTCATCACAGAAATCTATTCCTGTGACTCCTACACCAATTAGTGAGGAAGTTAATGATGATGATCATGTAAACTTCAGATCAAGTTACTACCAAACCTCGTAGGTAAACCAGAGTGAGATCCACACCAGAGTGGTACGGTAATCCTGTTCTGGAGGTCATGTTATTTGACCATGGCGAACCTACGAACTATGAGGAATCGATGATGAGCCCAGATTCCGCGAAATGGCTTGAGGCCATGAAATCTGAGATGAGATCCATATATGAGAACAAAGTATGGACTTTGATTGACTTGCCCAATGATCGGCGAGCCATTGAGATTAAATGGATCTTCAAGAGGAAGACAGACAGTGATAGTAGTGTTACTGTCTACAAAGCTAGAATTGTCGCAAAAAGGTTTTCGACAAGTTCAAGGTGTTGACTACGATGAGAGTTTCTCACTCGTATCTATGCTTAAGTCTGTCCGAATCATGTTAGCAATTGCCGCATTTTATGAAATCTGGCAAATGGATAAACAAAACTACATTCCTTAATGGATTTATTAAAGAAAGAGTTGTATATGATGCAACCAGAATGTTTTGTCAATCCTAAAGGTGCTAACAAAATATGCAAGCTCCAGCAATCCATCTATGGACTGGTGCAAGCATCTCGGAGTTGGAATATACACTTTGATAAGTTGATCAAAGCATATAGTTTTATACAGACTTGCGGAGAAGCCTGTATTTACAAGAAAGTGAGCGGGAGCACTACAGAATTTCTGATAAGTATATGTGAATGACATATTGTTGATCGGAAATAATGTAGAATTATTCCGCAAAGCATAAAGGAGTGTTTGAAAGGAGTTTTTCAAAGAAAGACCTCGGTGAAGCTGCTTACATATTGAGCATCAAGATCTATAGAGATAGATCAAGATGCTTGATAAGTTTTTTCAATGAGTACATACCTTAACAAGATTTTGAAGTAGTTCAAAATAGAACAGTCAAAGAAAGAGTTCTTGCCTGTGTTACAAGGTGTGAAATTGAGTAAGACTCAAATCCCGACCACGGCAGAAGATAGAAAGAGAATGAAAGTCATTACCTATGCCTTGGCCATAGGTTCTATAAAGTATGCCATGCTGTGTACCAGATCTATTGTATACCCTACACTGATTTTGGCAAGGGAGTACAATAGTGATCTAGGAGTAGATCACTGGACAGCGGTCAAAATTATCCTTAGTGGAATAAGGATATGTTTCTTGATTATGGAAGTGACAAAAGGTTCGTCGTAAAGGGTTACGTCGATGCAAGTTTTGACACTAATCTAGATGACTCTAAGTCTCGGTCTAGATACATATTGAAAGTGGGAGCAATTAGCTAAGAGTAGCTCCGTGCAGAGCATTGTAGACATAGAAATTTGCAAAATACTTACGGATCTGAATGTGACAGGCCCGTTGACTAAAATTATCTCACAATCAAAACATGATCACACCTTAGTACTCTTTGGGTGTTAATCACATAGCGATGTGAACTAGATTATTGACTCTAGTAAACCCTTTGGGTGTTGGTCACATGACAATGTGAACTATGGGTGTTAATCACATGGTGATGTGAATTATTGATGTTAAATCACATGGCGATGTGAACTAGATTATTGACTCTAGTGCAAGTGGGAGACTGAAGGAAATATGCCCTAGAGGCAATAATAAAGTATTATTTATTTCCTTATATCATGATAAATGTTTATTATTCATGCTAGAATTGTATTAACCGGAAACATAATACATGTGTGAATACATAGACAAACAGAGTGTCACTAGTATGCCTCTACTTGACTAGCTCGTTAATCAAAGATGGTTATGTTTCCTAGCCATAGACATGAGTTGTCATTTGATTAACAGGATCACCTCATTAGGAGAATGACGTGATTGACTTGACCCATTCCGTTAGCTTGGCAACTCGATCGTTTAGTATGTTGCTATTGCTTTCTTCATGACTTATACATGTTCCTATGACTATGAGATTATGCAACTCCCGTTTACCGGAGGAACACTTTGTGTGCTACCAAACGTCACAACGTAACTGGGTGATTATAAAGGTGCTCTACAGGTGTCTCCAAAGGTACTTGTTGGGTTGGCGTATTTCGAGATTAGGATATGTCACTCCGAGTGTCGGAGAGGTATCTCTGGGCCCACTCAGTAATACACATCACTATAAGCCTTGCAAGCATTGTGACTAATGAGTTAGTTGCGGGATGATGTATTACGGAACGATTAAAGAGACTTGCCGGTAACGAGATTGAACTAGGTATCGAGATACCGACGATCGAATCTCGGGCAAGTAACATACCGATGACAAAGGGAACAACGTATGTTGTTATGCGGTCTGACCGATAAAGATCTTCGTAGAATATGTGGGAACCAATATGAGCATCCAGGTTCCGCTATTGGTTATTGACCGGAGAGGTGTCTCGGTCATGTCTACATAGTTCACTAACCCGTAGGGTCCGCACGCTTAACGTTACGATGACAGTTTTATTATGAGTTTATGTATGTTGATGTACCGAAGGAGTTCGGAGTCCCGGATGAGATCGGGGACATGACGAGGAGTCTCGAAATGGCCGAGATGTAAAGATCGATATATTGGACGACTATATTCGGACTTCGGAAAGGTTCCGAGTGATTCGGGTATTTTTCGGAGTACCGGAGAGTTACGGGAATTCGTATTGGGCCTTAATGGGCCATACGGGAAAGGAGAGAAAGGTCCCAAAGGGAGGCCGCACCCCTCCCCATGGACTAGTCCGAATTGGACTAGGGAGGGGGGGCGCCCCCTTCCTTATTTCTCCTTCTCCCTTCCCTTTTCCTACTCCAACAAGGAAAGGAGGAGTCCTACTCCCGGTGGGAGTACCCTTGGCGCGCCTCTCCCTTGGCCGGCTGCCTCCCCCTTGGTCCTTTATATACGGGGGCAGGGGGGCACCCCATGGACACAACAATTGATCAACGATCTTTTAGCCGTGTGCGGTGCCCCCTCCACCATATTACACCTCGATAATATCGTTGCAGAGCTTAGGCGAAGCCCTGCGTCGGTAGAACATCATCATCGTCACCACGCCGTCGTGCTAACGAAACTCTCCCTCAACACTCGGCTGGATCGGAGTTCGAGGGACGTCATCGAGCTGAACGTGTGCCGAACTCGGAGGTGCCATGCGTTCGGTACTTGATCGGTCGGATCGTGAAGACGTACGACTACATCAACCGCGTTGTGTTAACGCTTCCGCTTTCGGTCTACGAGGGTACGTGGACAACACTCTCCCCTCTTGTTGCTATGTATCACCATGATCTTGCGTGTGCGTAGGAATTTTTTTGAAATTACTACGTTCCCCAACACCTTAAGATCATCAAGAGTATATCCAAAAGCAGCACGGTGCTTCTTCAGAGTTTTCAATAATTTTTCTTCCTCCTTCTCTGAAAGGTTAGCACTAATAATAATAGGATATATCTTCTTTTCATCAAGATAGGCATATTTAAGAGTATTAGGTAATGGTTTAAGCTCAAACACGGGATCACCCTTGGGTGGAGGAGGATCCCCTAGGATTTCAACAGGCAAATTGTGTTTCAGAATAGTTCCCTGTTTAAAGAATACTTCATCTATTTCCCTTCTTTCATTCATAAACATATCATTTTCATGGTCTAGTAAATATTGTTCTAGAGGATCACTAGGAGGTACGGCAATAGAAGCAAGACCAATAATTTCATATTTACTAGGCAATTCCTCATCACGAGGTTGTCTACGAAATTTAGAAAAGTTAAACTCATGAGACATATCATCCAAACCAATAGTGACAACATCCTTCTTGCAATCTATCTTAGCATTACAGTGTTCAAGGAGGGGCTACCAAATATAATGGGACGAAAGCTATCTTGTGGGGAATCAAGAACAAGAAAATCAGCAGGATATTTAACTTTCCCACACAAGACTTCAACATCTCTAACAATTCCAATCGGTGAAATAGTATCTCTATTGGCAAGTTTAATGGTAACATCTATATCTTCTATCTCAGTAGGTGCAATATCATGCATAATTTCTTTGTATAAAGAAATAGGTATTGCACTAGCAGTAGCACCCATATCACACAAGCCATGATAACAGTGATCTTCTATTTTAACAGAAATAACAGGCATGCCTACCACAGGTCTATGTTTATCTTTAGCGCCAGGTTTAGCAATTCTAGCAGTTTCCTCACAAAAATAAATAGCATGCCCATCGATATTATCAGCCAAGAGATCTTTAACAATAGCAATATTAGGTTCAACTTTAACTTGCTCAGGAGGTGTATAAGTTCTAATATTACTTTTATGAACCACAGTTGAAGCTTTAGCATGATCCTTTATTCTAACAGGGAAAGGTGGTTTCTCAACGTAAGCAGTAGGAACAATAGGATCATTATAAGTGATAGTCTTTTCTTCAACTTTAATAGGTTCAAGTACTTTTACTTCTATGGGAGGATGATATTTAAACCACTTCTCCTTAGGGAGATCAACATGAGCAGCAAAATATTCACAAAAAGAAGCTACTATCTCAGAGTCAAGTCCATATTTAGTGCTAAATTTACGGAAATCATCGGTATCCATAGAAGATTTAACACAATCAAACTTAGGTGTTGTACCTGACTCCTTACCTTCGTCGAGATCCCAATCTTCAGAGTTGCGTTTAATTCTTTCTAATAAATCCCATTTGAATTCAATAGTCTTCATCATAAAAGAACCAGTACAAGAAGTATCGAGCATGGAGCGGTTGTTGTCAGAAAGCCAATCATAAATTTTTTTGAATAATCATTTCTCTTGAGAGCTCATGATTGGGGCATGAATATAACATTGACTTAAGCCTGCCCCAAGCTTGAGCGATGCTTTCTCCTTCGCGAGGCCAAAAATTATATATATAATTACGATCACGATGAACAAGATGCATAGGATAAAACTTCTAATGAAATTCCAATTTCAATCGCTTGTAGTCCCATGATCCCATATCATCACATAGCCTATACCATGTCAATGCATATCCCTTCAAAGATAAAGGGAAGACCTTCTTCTTGATAACATCATCGGGCATACCTGCAAGCTTAAATAATCCACAAACTTCATCCACATAGATTAAGTGTAAATCGGGATGCAGTGTTCCATCTCCTGCAGAAGGATTAGCTAGCAGTTTCTCTATCATACCCGAAGGAATTTAAAAGTAAACATTTTCAATAGGTTCAGTAGGTTGAGGAGCAACTATTTGCTCTACTGTTCGAGGTGAAGATACCCCGAACAAGCCCCTCAAAGGATTACTTTCCATAGTAACAAGTGACAGTAAATTTCAGCACACTATATAAATTTTTCCTTACCAAATTCCACCTACCAAAGGCGCTTCACTCCCCGGCAACGGCACCAGAAAAGAGTATTGATGACCCACAAGTATAGGGGATCTATCGTAGTCCTTCCGATAAGTAAGAGTGTCGAACCCAACGAGGAGCAGAAGGAAATGATAAGCGGTTTTCAGCAAGGTATTCTCTGCAAGCACTGAAATTATCGGTAACAGATAGTTTTGTGATAAGGTAATTTGTAACGGGTAACAAGTAACAAGTGTAAATAAAGTGCAGCAAGGTGGCCCAGTCCTTTTTGTAGCAAAGGACAAGCCTGGACAAACTCTTACATAGAGAAAAGCGCTCCCGAGGACACATGGGAATTATCATCAAGCTAGTTTTCATCACGTTCATATGATTCACGTTCGGTACTTTGATAATTTGATATGTGGGTGGACCGGTGCTTGGGTGCTGTCCTTACTTGGACAAGCATCCCACTTATGATTAACTCCTGTTGCAAGCATCCGCAACTACAAAAGAAGTATTAAGGTAAACCTAACCATAGCATGAAACATATGGATCCAAATCAGCCCCTTACGAAGCAACGCATAAACTAGGGTTTAAGATTCTGTCACTCTAGCAACCCATCATCTACTTATTACTTCCCATTGCCTTCCTCTAGGCCCAAACAATGGTGAAGTGTCATGTAGTCGACGTTCACATGACACCACTAGAGGAAAGACAACATACATCTCATCAAAATATCGAACGAATACCAAATTCACATGACTACTAATAGCAAGACTTCTCCCATGTCCTCAGGAACAAATGTAACTACTCACAAAGCATATTCATGTTCATAATCAGAGGGGTATTAATATGCATAATGGATCTGAACATATGATCTTCCACCAAGTAAACCAACTAACATCAACTACAAGGAGTAATCAACACTACTAGCAACCTACAGGTACCAATCTCAGACTTAGAGGCAAGGATTCGATAGAAGAGATGAACTAGGGTTTTAGAGGAGATGGTGCTGGTGAATATGTTGATGAAGATGGACCCCCTCCCGATGAGAGGATCGTTGGTGATGACGATGGCGATGATTTCCCCCTCCCGGAGGGAAGTGTCCCCGGCAGAACAGCTCCGCCAGAGCCCTAGATTGGTTCCGCCTCGTGGCGGCGGAGTCTCGTCCTGAAAGCTTGCTTATGATTTTTTCTCGGATGAAAGACTTCATATAGCAGAAGATGGGCATCGGAGAGCCACCAGGGGGCCCACGAGGCAGGGGGCGCGCCCAGGGGGTAGGGCGCGCCCCCACTCTCGTGGCCAGGGTGTGAGCCCCCTCTGGTATTTTCTTCGCTCAGTATTTTTTATTATTTCCAAAAATAACTTCCGTGGAGTTTCAGGACTTTTGGAGTTGTGCAGAATAGGTCTCTACTATTTGCTCCTTTTCCAGCCCAGAATTCCAGCTGCCGGCATTCTCCCTCTTTATGTAAACCTTGTAAAATAAGAGAGAATAGGCATAAGTATTGTGACATAATGTGTAATAACAACCCATAATGCAATAAATATCAATATAAAAGCATGATGCAAAATGGACGTATCAATATTTACTGCCTTTATAAGGGGATACGGATTCCCTTTCTTCACCCACACCTTCTCTCTCTCTGCCCTCCCATCCTTGAGCTCCAGCGCCCAAGCTCTCTACTTTTCCGCCTCAAGCAAGCATTCAACCATGTCCAGATCCGGAGCTGGAGGCAAGTGGATGGCCTCCTCCATCAAGAAGGACATCAAGGAGCTCCGGGAGGCCGGATACCTGGCCAAGGAGATCGTTCACCGACTCCCGGCCGTGGGACAGATCGTCCCTACCCTAAAGCCCCATGAGAGGGTTGTGTTTATTACACATTTTGTCCGCGGGCTGGGATTCCCTCTCCTAGAGCTCTTCGGCACGACGCACGAAGATATCTGGAAAGTGCTCTTCAAGGCCTGCGAGACACCATCGCCCACGACCGAGGATCGCGGGCTTAGCTTAAAACGCCAGGCTAATTCGGTAAGTTCTTTCATGTTTTCAAGGTATACCCTTTACTGGCATATTTTGAGGAAGGAGTCTAAGCCTTTCTATCAAATTTTCAGGCCTGGATAGAGACAGCGGGGCGGATTAACTGTCCAGCTCCGCTACCCAAAGACCAAGAAACTCCACTTCTGACGAAGATGCTGTTTCCGGCGCCTTATGAGGTGCCGGAGAAGAAGGCCAAGGGGTCCAAGAGTGGCCCTCGCCGAAAAGGTGCTTCGGACATGACGTCCACAGACGATGAGTCTCACTCCTCTGCTGCCGAAGATGACAACGAGGAGGAGGAGAACAAATCTCCCCCTGATGAGGGGAGAAAAAGGAGGACGACCTCCACAAATCTGGAGGCAGAGGCGCCCAAGAGGGGGAAGCGCGCCCTCGCGGATAACTCCGCGTGGGACGTCAACAGCAGTCTGGAGCGACCCCCCCTGGACCAAGCCTCGGGCCGCATCGTAAGTACCGAAAAACTTGTGCACGTCCATGTCTCTGCTTCTTGGTACTAATATGTTGAATTATGCTATTACAGTCCGGCCCATGACAGCCCCCTGCGATCCTCATCAGGAGGTTCGCTAGATTCAATGGCGATGGCCAGCGAGTCTCCGCCGGCCACTCACTCTCCTGCGGCCAAGGGTGACGACGAGGTGGCGTCCCAAAGGACCTTCCCAGGCCAGGGAGAGGTTCAGGAGGCCGTCAGGGTGGCGCCAGAGGATGATTCCTCAACCACCGGACACACGGGGGAGGAAGCCCCCATGGGTACTGGCGATGGGGGCCATATACAATTCGGCCCCCAGCTGAATACCCTTCCGGAGACCCATGTGGTTCCGGAGTCGGGCAAGCAGCCTTCCCTGAAAGGAGGAGGGATGCCTGCTCCACCGGTGACCTCTGTCCAACCAGAGGCACCGGATAATCTGCTGGAAGCGCTACGAGGCGCTTCCATTGTGGATGAACACTGTATCCTTATCGGTACGGTGATTGAGAAGGTCCAGTCAGAAGTGGACTAACCGAAGCCTACACTAGCCTTCTAACAGGCTTTGAGGTAAGTAATGTAATTGTAGAAAGAATATCACAGTGTAGATAGTAGCCCCTGATGCTCTGTTCGGTGTTCGAAGAGAAAAGCCGAATAGAGGATCAAAATAATTTTCGCAGGAGTCTAACATAAGATGTCTATGTGAATAAGCAAGCGTCGCTGCTGGCTACTGCCGCTCATACTGCGGAGGTCTCTGGACTGAAGCAGAACCTGAAGTGGGCCAAGGAAGAGCTCGGCCTCGTGAAGAAGCAGCTGGAGGACAGCCAAAGTATGCAGTAACCTGCTTGTATATTTAGGAAGGATGAATGGTTCGTGCTGACTAAAGTGTCATGAATTTTATTAGGGGCCACGACTGAGATGGCAGTCCTCAAGAAGGCGTTAGCCGAGGCCGAGGATAAAGCGGCCAAGGAAAGCGCCGCGCGCGAGAAGCAGGAGGCCCGGGTCAGCGAGGTCCAGCAAGAGCTCCAGGACGCCGTCAAGAAGTACGAGTCCTTGGAGCGTGATTCTAAGACTCAAGATTCCGAACTTGCCAAGGCCCGCCGGAGCACACAAGATGCCCGAGCCAAAGCCCAGAGCGCCCTCCAGGAAATCCAGGCGGCCAAGAAGATCACGGTGGGTAAGGCTTTCATTATGTGAATCAAATCTGCAAAGGAAATGTTCCTTTTACTTACCCGAATTTGGAGCTCTCCAGGGGCATTTACGGATCTGCCGCGTAGCATATCAGATGCCGCGGAGTTCTATCAAGCCAAAGAAGGGAGCTCTACAGAGAAGTTGTTCTGGTCTCAATACCTTAGACCAGAACATCCGGTGCCCTTTAGCGACCAGCTGAAACAGCTGGTCGAGCTGCACAAGGCGGCCAAACTAGCCATGAAGGACCTAATAGTCTGGCTATTGCCTGCCGAGCCCATGCCCGGCAGCTACTTCGGACTCGTGAAGCGGCTTGTGAGTGCCTGCCCGCGACTTGAAGTCATAAAGTGGTCGGTCTGCATTGAAGGTGCGCGGATGGCCTTTGCCCGCGCCAAGATGCACTGGGCGAAGATAGATGCCAAGAAGCTGATGACCGAGGGGCCGCCTGAGGGCAAGGAGCACCGCCGACCCGAGCTATATTTTGATAGTGTCCTGGAGGGATCCTGCCTTGTGGCGGAGCAATGTGCGAAGGATGCGATCTTTGAATGAATACATTCATATTTGTCTCGCCCTGTATTATGAAACAAAGACAATTTGTGTAGTATAATGCTTTGTGTTAAATTTTTACCTCCTGTGCGGCCGTTTATTAAATCTGAGGGTTGGCCAGTCGTCGGCTTTAGCCCCCACGTAGGTAGTACGGGGGTGTTCGGGATGGAATCTAAACACTCTTGATCCAATTGTTTGGTCCTTGAAGGAGGTGTTTGGCGCAACGAACAAGGCAATCGAACTATAACGCTTTATCACCCTCACTTAGCCATAGGAGTTCGACAATAAAAATGTAGGCGCAGCCCCTAGCATCCAAACTAGGGTGTTGCAAACACCTGATCGGGTAAGTACCGACCCTTCGCATAATGCGGAAAAAACCTCTGTCGATTTAAAACCTCCGAACAGCTGACCGGCTCTCGCCGCATCATGACAGTCAGTTTTCAGCTTTCTCTACTAAGGTGCTTATCCGAATGAACCGGGACACAATCGCAGTAGTTCTCCCTTTACTACCTTAGCCGATATAGCGGAACATAAGGTAGTAAGCACAGGAGCCGGGCAACCCAACTATTGACCAAAGACATGATTCGGAGCCAATGCATATAATGCTAAATTAGGGGTGCCGAACTATACTGTAAAAGTTTTCGGGCTTTGTTCCCGTAGTGCGGGGCGCTATGAAGCCCCTGGCAAATATGAAACATACCAAAGTGTACGGGTGCTATGTGATAAGATTATCAACAGAAAACAAAGGAGAACAGGAAGAGAGCAAAGGTAATAAGTCGGGGCCTTAAAATTTTGGGCCGCAAACTGTTTCCATTAAAATTTGATAAATACGTCAAGGCGTATTGATACAAATAGTGCGATAAGCAACATTCTATTTAACATGCCATTACCAAGAGCGAGCTGCGTGCGGGTATGTAAAACAGGTATAGCGATCGTTAGCAGAGACCACCTGGGGATTCCCTTGTACGTCAAAGCTCCTTGCCTCCTTGGTGTATCCGTCCCGTGATCGGTCCGATGATCAGGTTATCAGAAAAAGCCTCAAGAAGAGAAAAACCTGAAATGAAAAAGAAAAGTGAAGGTGTGCGGGTCCAGGGGCGGTTGAGCCGCATTATGGATCATGGTCTAGCTTTGCCTCCGTCCGTTCCCATGTTATTTTGAGTGCGTAGTTATGTATGCGGGGCACAAATGTCACCGCTTGATCGGGACTGGGACGGAGGCCGGATTGCTAGTTAAGCTCTGGACAAGCTGGACCGTCCTGCCGCAGAGTAGTTCAGACTAGTTTGACGGTGTCAGGGGGCTTTACTGCCGAATTGAGGTTCTGCCTGAAAAGGCTACTTTGTACTTCTGCTGCAAGGGCCACAGTGTGTTCCTCGGTACGGAGGGAGCGCTCTGTATTTCCATTGACCGTTATTACACCGCGTGGTCCCGGCATCTTGAGCTTGAGGTAGGCGTAGTGCGGCACCGCGTTGAATTTAGCAAATGCGGTTCGTCCAAGCAGTGCATGATAACCACTGCGGAAAGGGACGATATCGAAGATTAACTCTTCGCTTCGGAAATTATCCGGGGATCCTAAGACCACTTCCAGTGTGATTGAGCCCGTGCAACAGGCCTCTACACCTGGTATGACACCTTTAAAGGTGGTTTTTGTGGGCTTGATCCTTGAGGGATCGATACCCATTTTGCACATTGTATCCTGATAGAGCAGGTTCAGGCTGCTGCCACCATCCATGAGGACTCGCGTGAGATGGAATCCATCAATAATTGGGTCGAGGACCAGTGCGGCTGAACTGCCATGATGGATACTGGCCGGGCGATCCCTACGATTGAAGGTGATCAGACAGGAGGACCATGGGTTGAACTTTGGGGCGACTGGCTCCATCGCGTAGACGTCCCTGAGTGCATGCTTGCGCTCCTTCTTGGGGATATGGGTGGCGTATATCATGTTCACCGTTTTAACTTGGGGGGGGACTTCTTCTGTCCTCCTGTGTTCGTTGGTTGGGTATCCTCGTCATCGTCCTCGCTTTGCGACCCCTTCTCCTTGTTCTCGGCATTTAGCTTGCCGGCTTGTTTAAAAACCCAGCAATCTCTGTTGGTGTGGTTGGCTGGTTTGTCTGGGGTGGCATGGATTTGGTACGGACGGTCGAGTATGCGGTCCAAGATGGATGGTCCCTGATTGTTTCTTTTATACGGCTTCTTCTGCTGACCGGACTTGGAGCCGCTGAATCCGGCGTTGACAGCAGTGTCATCGGTATTGTCGCCATTGCTTCGGCGTTTGTGTCTACTGCGTCGGAGCTTGCCGTTGCTATTTTTGGCCTCGGAGGGGCTTGCATCGCTGGCCGTATTTTTACTACGGGCCAGCCAGCTATCCTCACCTGCACAAAAGCGGGTCATGAGTGCCCTGAGGGCTGCCATAGATTTCGGCTTTTCCTGGCCGAGGTGGCGGGCGAGCCATTCATCACGGATGCTATGTTTAAAGGCCGCTAGGGCTTCGGCATCCGGACAGTCGACTATCTTGTTCTTTTTAGTTAGGAACCTAGTCGAGAATTTCCTGGCTGACTCCCAGGCTGTTGAACTATGTGACTTAAGTCATCGGCATCTGGTGGCCGGACATATGTGCCTTGGAAGTTGTCAAGGAAGGGTTCTTCCAAGTCCTCCCAGCTGCCAATGGAATTTTCAGGCAGACTGTTTAACTAGTGCCGAGCTGGCCCTTTGAGTTTTAGTGGGAGGTATTTGATGGCGTGGAGGTCATCTCCGCGGGCCATATGGATGTGGAGAATAAAATCCTCGATCCATACAGCGGGATCAGTTGTTCCATCGTATGATTCGATATTTATGGGTTTAAACCCTTCTGGGAATTCATGATCCATTACTTCGTCAGTGAAGTAAAGAGGGTGTGCAGCGCCTCTATATCGGGCCGCGTCGCGACGTAGCTCCGATGGAGTCCGTCTGCAGTTTTCGGCCCAGGCGTGACTAGGTTTGTCACGTCCGAATAGATAGCCATCGTCGCGTGTCGAGGCACGTCCTCGCGATCCATAGATCAATCTTGTATGTCCTGCATTATTATCCAGTTTTTGCCGCAGGTCATAGTTATGTCCCCGAGCTGTTTTATCTCTATCCTTACAGTGAGGTGGAGCAGGCTGGTGTTCGGCTTGAGTTGCCGCTTTGTCCCGACCCCGTGGTGGTCGGTCAGCCGCATTGCACGATGATGGTATGGGCTCCAACGCCTCATCATCAAACTGAGGTAGCAATTTACGCTGCGTGTAACTTTTGGCTGGGTGATTAAGGCCGTATTCTTCGGCTGCTAGGACATCAGTCCATTTATTGTTGAGCAGATCTTGATCAGCTTGAAGCTGCTGCTGCTTCTTTTTCAGGCTCCTTGCAGTGGCTATTAGCTGGGGCTTAAAGTGCTCCTGCTCGAGGGGTTTCTCAGGCACGATAAAGTCTTCGTTGCCGAGGCTCACCTCCTCCTCGGAGAGCGGATGATAACCACCATCCTCCGAGTCTTCATTTATGGCCTGTTCGTCAGGGGTGACTTGCCCATCCTCCTGATTGTCCTGTTCGGCAGTTTGTTCGTCGTGGACTTCTACGTCTTCGGCACCGTCCGGAGTGTTGTCGTCCCCTGTGCCGGTGTTGCTGTCCTTGCTGTGGCGTGGTTTAGAGCGGCACCGCTGACGCCGGCACTTTGGTTGTGTCTTAGGGGGTCACCCTCCACTGGTTTTTCCTTGTCATCACCGCTATTATCTTTTGGCGTATCCACCATGTATACGTCATATGAGGAAGTGGTCGTCCATCGTCTGGTGAACGGCGTGGCTTGGGCCTCCTCTTATCCAGCATCGTCGTCCATACCGTCGATGTCTTCGGAGTCATAGTCGAGTGTGTCGGTTAAGTCATCGACAGTGGCTATGAAGTGGGTGGTGGGTGGGAAGCAAAATTCTCCATCATCAGCCTCCAGTTCGAACCGGACATAATTCGGCTGTGGGTCTCCCGCCAAGGACAGATTCTTTAATGAGTCTAGCACATTGCCGAAAGGCGAGTGTCAGAAGATGTCTGCGGCGCTGAATTCGAAGATCGATAACCGATCAAGCTCGGCGTCCGCGGACGCACATGGTTTAGAACCTATAGCCGGAAACGAGTCCGGAGTTCCGGTGACACAGACATCACATGAGGCTAAGTCTGTGTGCGGCTCCAACACCGCGGAATCTGCGGCCTCCGTGGCGGAGTTGAGCTTCCAGTCCTCGGATGGCGCAATTTGCTCCGGATCTAAGGCCAGAGTAGTTACAGGAGCTATCTCCTGGATGTGGTCCGATGAAAGATTTAAGTCATGTTCATCGAGGTGACAGGGAGTGATACGTCTCCAACTTATCTATAATTTTTTATTGTTCCATGCTATTATATATTCAGTTTTGGACATTTAATGGGCTTTATTATACACTTTTATATTATTTTTGGGACTAACCTATTAACCGGAGGCCCAGCCCAAATTGCTGTTTTTTTGCCTATTTCAGTGTTTCGCAGAAAAGGAATACCAAACGGAGTCCAAACGGAATGAAACCTTCGGGAATGTGATTTTTGGAACAAACGTGATCCAGAGGACTTGGATTGGACGTCAGGCAATCAACGAGGAGGCCACGAGGCAGGGGGCGCGCCTACCCCCTGGGTGCGCCCTCCACCCTCGTGGGCCCCTTGTAGCTCCACCGACCTACTTCTTCCTCCTATATATACCTACGTACCCCAAAAACATCAGATACGGAGCCAAAAACCTATTTCCACCACCGCAACCTTCTGTACCCGTGAGATCCCATCTTGGGGCCTTTTTCGGCGCTCCGCCGTAGGGGGCATCGATCACAGAGGGCTTCTACATCAACACCATAGCCTCTCCGATGATGTGTGAGTAGTTTACCTCAGACCTTCGGGTCCATAGTTATTAGCTAGATGGCTTCTTCTCTCTCTTTGGATCTCAATACAAAGTTCTCCTCGATTCTCTTGGAGATCTATTTGATGTAATCTTCTTTTGCGGTGTGTTTGTCGAGATCCGATGAATTGTGGGTTTATGATCAAGATTATCTATGAACAATATTTGAATCTCCTATGAATTCTTTTATGTATGATTGGTTATCTTTGCAAGTCCCTTTGAATTATCAGTTTGGTTTGGCCTACTAGATTGATCTTTCTTGCAATGGGAGAAGTGCTTAGCTTTGGGTTTAATCTTGCGGTGCTCGATCCCAGTGACAGTAGGGGAAACGACACGTATTGTATTGTTGCCATCGAGGATAAAAAGATGGGGTTTATATCATATTGCATGAGTTTATCCCTCTACATGATGTCATCTTGCTTAAAGCGTTACTCCATTCTTATGAACTTAATACTCTAGATGCATGCTTGATAGCGGTCGATGTGTGGAGTAATAGTAGTAGATGCAGGCAGGAGTCGGTCTACTTGTCACGGACGTGATGCCTATATACATGATCATACCTAGATATTCTCATAACTATGCTCAATTCTATCCATTGCTCGACAGTAATTTGTTCACCCACCGTAGTTCTTATGCTATCTTGAGAGAAGCCACTAGTGAAATCTATGGCCCCCGGGTCTATTTTCCATCATATTAATCTCCCGTCAACAAGTTATTTCTATTACCATTTATTTTGCTTTCTTTACTTTTAGTCTTTATCATAAAAATACCAAAAATATTATCTTATCATCTCTATCAGATCTCACTTTCGCAAGTGGCCGTGAAGGGATTGACAACCCCTTTATCGCGTTGGTTGCAAGGTTCTTATTTGTTTGTGTAGGTGCGTGGGACTTGAGCGTGGTCTCCTACTGGATTGATACCTTGGTTCTCAAAAACTGAGGGAAATACTTACGCTACTTTACTGCATCACCCGTTCCTCTTCAAGGGAAAACCAACGCAGTGCTCAAGAGGTAGCAAGAAGGATTTCTGGCGCTGTTGCCGGGGAATCTACGCACAAGTCAAGACATACGAAGTACCCATCACAAACTCTTATCCCTCGCATTACATCATTTGCCATTTGCCTCTCGTTTTCCTCTCCCCCACTTCACCCTTGCCGTTTTATTCGCCCTCTCTTTCCGTTTGCCTCTTTCCCTTTGTTTTTCTTGTGCCATGGCCGAATCAAAAAGGGCCAAGGGCTCTCTTCATGGTTTTAATACTTTGGATAGTCCCTCTATCCTCTCTAAACTCATAAATAATGATGCTATGGAAAGACCTACCTGGGTTGTCAATGAGGGTTTGAATAATTTCGATGAAGATGATCCCGGAATTTTTCGTTATTTACTTGATGAGTCTTTGAAAGATGCATGGGATAGGCTTTTTAGGATCTGAGCTAGCTATGTGCCCCAATATCAAATTGAGGTATACCTAAAAAGCTTTTATGTTGGGTTGCCCGCTTCGTTCAAGCGAGTTTTAGATTCTATTTTTGAAGAGGGTTTTCTTGAAGGGGATCTCATAGATACCTATGAAAATATGAAAACTATATTTGGGCATCCTATGAGTGAGAAAGTTGAATCCACCTCTCTTTTGTGCTTTTACCAAAACGAAATTATCAAAGAGATGAAAACTAGCTTAGATGCGAATTTACGTAGCTTGCTTAATCTTTATTCCACCATTAATGGCCACGTGCTTTATCAAAATAGAAAGATAAATGCTATAGATAATAAATTTTCTCTTTTCTTTCCCAACGCCAAAGATGGCAATACTTAGATCTATCCTTGCTTTTATGCCTAGCTAGGGGCGTTAAACGACAGCGCTTGTTGGGAGGCAACCCAATTTTATTTTATTTTATTGCTTTTTGGTTTTGTTTTTGAATAAATCTTTGATCTAGCCTCTGATTAGATTTGTTTTTGTGTTTTAATTAGTGTTTGTGCCAAGTTAAACCTATAGGATCTTCTTGGTTAATAGTTATTTGATCTTGCTGGAAATTCCAGAAACTTTCTGTTCACGAAAACAATTGTTTAAAATCACCAGAACGTGATAAAATACTGATTCCAATTGCAGTATATCAATAAACAAATTATCTAGGTCTTCCTATTTTGGTAGATTTTTCTGAGTTACAGAAGTTTGCGTTAGATACAGATTACTACAGACTGTTCTGTTTTTGACAGATTCTGTTTTTCGCGTGTTGTTTGCTTATTTTGATGAATATATGGCTAGTAAAAGAGTTTATAAACCATAGAGAAGTTGGAACACAGTAGGTTTAACACCAATATAAATAAAGAATGAGTTAATTACAGTACCTTGAAGTGGTGTTTTGATTTCTTTCGCTAACGGAGCTCACGAGATTTTCTGTTAAGTTTTGTGTTGTGAAGTTTTCAAGTTTTGGGTAAAGATTTGATGGATTATGGAACAATGATTGGAAAGAGCCTAAGCTTGGGGATGCCCAAGGAACCCCAAGGTAAAATTCAAGGACAACCAAAAGCCTAAGCTTGGGGATGCCCCGGAAGGCATCCCCTCTTTCGTCTTCGTCTATCGGTAACTTTACTTGATGCTATATTTTTATTCACCACATGATATGTGTTTTTCTTGGAGCATCTTGTATGATTTGAGTCTTTGCTTTTTAGTTTACCACAATCATGCTCGCTGTACACACCTTTTGAGAGAGACACACATGATTCGGAATTTATTAGAATACTCTATGTGCTTCACTTATATCTTTTGAGCTATATAGTTTTTGCTCTAGTGCTTCACTTATATTTTTTAGAGCACGGTGGTGGTTTTATTTTATAGAAATTATTTTTCTCTCATGCTTCACTTATATTATTTTGAGAGTCCTACAAAACAGCATGGTAATTTGCTTAAATTGTGAAATTAGTCCTAATATGATAGGCATCCAAGATTAGTAAAAACTTTCTTATAAGTGCATTGAATACTAAGAGAAGTTTGATACTTGCTAATTGTTTTGAGATATGAAGATGGTGATATTAGAGTCATGCTAGTTGAGTAGTTGTGAATTTGAGAAATACTTGTGTTAAAGTTTGTGATTCCCGTAGCATTGACGTATGGTGAACCGTTATGTGATGAAGTCGGAGCATGATTTATTTATTGATTGTCCTCCTTATGAGTGGCGGTCGGGGACGAGCGATGGTCCTTTCCTACCAATCTATCCCCCTAGGAGCATGCGTGTAGTACTTTGTTTTGATAACTAACAGATTTTTGCAATAAGTATGTGAGTTCTTTATGACTAATGTTGAGTCCATGGATTATACGCACTCTCACCCTTCCACCATTGCTAGCCTCTCTAGTATCGCGCAACTTTCGCCGGTACCATACACCCACCTTACCTTCCTCAAAACATCCACCATACCTACCTATTATGGCATTTCCATGGCCATTCCGAGATATATTGCCATGCAACTTACCACTGTGCCGTTTACTATGACACGCTCCATCATTGTCATATTGCTTTGCATGATCATGTAGTTGACATAGTATTTGTGGCAAAGCCACCGTTCATAATTTTCATACATGTCACTCTTGATTCATTGCATATCCTGGTACTCCGTCGAGGCATTCACATAGAGTCATATTTTTGTTCTTAGTATTGACTTGTAATTCTTGAGTTGTAAGTAAATAAAAGTGTGATGATCATCATTATTAGAGCATTGTCCCAGTGAGGAAAGGATGATGGAGACTATGATTCCCCCACAAGTCGGGATGAGACTCCGGATGAAATAAAAAAATAAAAAAAGGAGAAAAAAAGAGGCCATAAAAAAAGAAAAGGCCCAAAAAAATGAATGAGAGAAAAAGAGAAAAGGGACAATGTTACTATCCTTTTACCACACTTGTGCTTCAAAGTAGCACCATGACCTTCCTGATAGAGAGTCTCCTATGTTGTCACTTTCATATACTAGTGGGAATTTTACATTATAGAACTTGGCTTGTATATTCCAATGATGGGCTTCCTCAAAATTCCCTAGGTCTTCATGAGCAAGCGAGTTGGATGCGCACCCACTTAGTTTCTTTTGTTGAGCTTTCATACACTTATAGCTCTAGTGCATCCGTTGCATGGCAATCCCTACTCACTCACATTGATATCTATTGATGGGCATCTCCATAGCCCATTGATACGCCTAGTTGATGTGAGACTATCTTCTTCTTTTTTGTCTTCTCCACAACCACCATTCTATTCCACATATAGTGCTATGTACATTGCTCACGCTCATGTATTGCGTGAAGATTGAAAAAGTTTGAGAACATCAAAAGTATGAAACAATTGCTTGGCTTGTCATCGGGGTTGTGCATGATTAAATACTTTGTGTGATGAAGATAGAGCATAGCCAGACTATATAATTTTGTAGGGATAACTTTCTTTGGCCATGTTATTTTGAGAAGACATGGTTGCTTTGTTAGTGTGCTCAAAGTATTATTATCTTTATGTCAATATTAAACTATTATCTTGAATCTTTCGGCTCTGAATACTCATGCCACAATCAAGAGAATTACATTGAAAATTATGCTAAGTAGCATTCCACATCAAAAAAATCTGTTTTTATCATTTACCTACTCGAGGACGAGCAGGAATTAAGCTTGGGGATGCTTGATACGTCTCCAACGTATCTATACTTTTTGATTGTTCCATGCTATTATATATTCTATTTTGGACGTTTAATGGGATTTATTATACACTTCTATACTATTTTTGGGACTAACCTATTAACCGGAGGCCCAGCCATTCCTGTTTTTTTTGCCTATTTCAGTGTTTCGCAGAAAAGGAATACCAAACGGAGTCCAAACGGAATGAAACCTTCGGGAACGTGATTTTCGGAACAAACATGATCCAGAAGACTTGGAGTGGACGTCAAGCAATTAACGAGGAGGCCACGAGGCAGGGGCGCGCCCTCCACCCTCGCGGGCCCCTCGTAGCTCCACTGACCTACTTCTTCCTCCTATATATACCTACATACCCCGAAAACATCAGATACGGAGCCAAAAACCTATTTCCACCGCCGCAACCTTCTTTACCCGTGAGATCCCATCTTGGGGCCTTTTCCGGCGCTCCGCCGGAGGGGGCATCGATCATGGAGGGCTTCTACATCAACACCATAGCCTCTCCGATGATGTGTGAGTAGTTTACCTCAGACCTTCGGGTCCATAGTTATTAGCTAGATGGCTTCTTCTCTCTCTTTGGATCTCAATACAAAGTTCTCCTCAATTCTCTTGGAGATCTATTCGATGTAATCTTCTTTTGCGGTGTGTTTGTCGAGATCCGATGAATTGTGGGTTTATGATCAAGATTATCTATGAACAATATTTGAATCTCCTCTGAATTCTTTTATGTATGATTGGTTATCTTTGCAAGTCTCTTCAAATTATCAGTTTGGTTTGGCCTACTAGATTGATCTTTCTTGCAATGGGAGAAGTGCTTAGCTTTGGGTTCAATCTTGCGGTGCTCGATCCCAGTGACAGTAGGGGAAACGACACATATTGTATTGTTGCCATCAAGGATAAAAAGATGGGGTTTATATCATATTGCATGAGTTTATCCCTCTACATGATGTCATCTTGCTTAAAGCATTACTCCGTTCTTATGAACTTAATACTCTAGATGCATGCTAGATACCGGTTGATGTGTGGAGTAATAGTAGTAGATGCAGGCAGGAGTCGGTCTAGTTGTCACGGACGTGATGCCTATATACATGATCATACCTAGATATTCTCATAACTATGCTCAATTCTATCAATTGCTCGACAGTAATTTGTTCACCCACCGTAATTCTTATGCTATCTTGAGAGAAGCCACTAGTGAAATCTATGGCCCCCGGGTCTATTTTCCATCATATTAATCTCCCGTCAACAAGTTATTTCTATTACCGTTTATTTTTCTTTCTTTACTTTTAGTCTTTACCATAAAAATACCAAAAATATTATCTTATCATCTCTATCAGATCTCACTTTTGCAAGTGGCCATGGAGGGATTGAAAACTCCTTTATTGCATTGGTTGCAAGGTTCTTATTTGTTTGTGTAGGTGCGTGGGACTTGAGCGTGGTCTCCTACTGGATTGATACCTTGGTTCTCAAAAGCTGAGGGAAATACTTACGCTACTTTATTGCATCACCCTTTCCTCTTCAAGGGAAAACCAACGTAGTGCTCAAGAGGTAGCAAGAAGGATTTCTGGCGCCGTTGCCGGGGAGTCTACGCACAAGTCAAGACATACCAAGTACCCATCACAAACTCTTATCCCTCGCATTACATTATTTGCCATTTGCCCAGGTTCGGGCCCTCTCTATGGAGGTAATACCCTACTTCCTGCTTGATTGATCTTGATGAATATGAGTATTACAAGAGTTGATCTACCACGAGATCGTAATGGCTAAACCCTAGAAGTCTAGCTTGTATGACTATGGTAATGAGTCTTCGGTCCTATAGACCTAACCCTCCGGTTTATATAGACACCGGAGGGATCTAGGGTTACAAAGTCGGTTACAGAGAAAGGAATCTTCATGTTTGATCGCCAAGCTTGCCTTCCACGCAAAGGAGAGTCCCATTCGGGCACGTTGAGAGTCTTCGGTCTTCATATCTTCACTGCCCATCAGTCCAGCCTATGGCTAACAGGCCGAACGCCCGAGGACCCCTTAGTCCAGGACTCCCTCAGTGGCGACAGCTCCGTATCGTAAAATGCAATGAAACTTTCTGTCTGATTTTTTCTCAGGAAGATGGTACTTATGGACCTGGGGGTAGGGCAAATGGAGCCTCATGGGGACCACAAGATTAGGTGGCATGCCCTAAGGGGGGCGCCACCTAAGCTTGTGGCTCTGTGGTGGCCCCCTCTGGTAACTTCTTCGCCAATATTTTTATATATTCCAAAATAATTCTCCGTAAAATTTCATCCAATGCCGAGAACTTTTTTGTTGTTGTAAGAAAACAACACCAAAGTAGTTCCACTGAAAGCAGCGTCAGTCCGGGTTAGTTTCATTTAAATCATGCAAATTAGACACTACTGCAGGATGCTGCTAATGCGACACTACGGTCAGAGACCCTTTGACGAAACTGTGTGCGATGCATTAATCGCAAACAGTGATGTAAAAAACCGTCAAAAAAGATGCAAAACGTTTGCAATGGTGGAGCCATCAAACACGGTTCCGATTTTAGTTGCGTGTGCGATGCAGGGCACATGGTTGATCCATCCGATCTGTTTGTGATGAGGCAGAACAACAGAAACGGGCAGCCATATCAATGTGTGTGTGCTATACGGCATACAGTTTGCTCCGATGAACTGTTTGCTATTAGGGAGTGCAATATAAATGGTTAGCCAGATCAAGGTGTGTGTGATATATGTCATACAGTTCACTCGGCTGAACTGTTGTCGATTAGGGAACACAACAGAAACGGTTCAACTTAACAAGATGTGTGTGATATGCGGTATATAGTTCACATATATGAATTGTTTGCGATGAGCCAAAAGAACACAAATGAGTTGTGTAAAAAAGATGTGTGTGATACGCGGCAAATAGCCGACTTGGATGAACTGTTTGCGATGAGAAATTACAACACAGACGGTTACTACAGTTATTTCGTGTGCGATTCTGTGTGTACAAAAAACTTTGAAAAATGCAAACTAGTTGCTTGCGGTGGCTAGGAGTATCGCACATGATGCGTCTGCGAGTACTCGTGTGCGATGATTAGTAAGTTACACATACATTTACTTATGTTAACACGTGTGTGAATTTGCAATATGGACAGTTGATATGCAAATGCCTTCTGGACATCGGGCACACGCTTAAACTCAATGAACTGTGTATGATACTAATACTTTCCATGAAAATTTAAGAACTTGGCTAACAGCATTTGAGTAACATATATATATATATAGTGGTTACACGACAAAAGGAGGATCTACGTAACACGGTTTTGACAACCATATGGTCCATATCTACATACTCAACATAGTAACAACTATCACATTTTAAGCGGCCGAGGGCCAACAACCATATGGTCCATATCTACATACTTAACATAGTAACATCTAGCACATTTTAAGAGGCTGAGGGCCAACAACGACAACTATCCGCTGGAAGTAGCTTGATCACGGCGACTCGGCATCTCATTAATGAAAAAGAAGAGCCCTCATGTGCCTTGGTAGAGCATGAGTAGAACAGTGTCTCCAATTTTTCGATATGGATGCATTGCCACGACAAGTGAGAACTTGTTAATTTGAATGGTTCCATTTCTGCGGGAAATGCAGTACCTTGCAATCACTTTGGCGTTATTAGCAGGCACAAGTGTAATTCGACCACACCGGGAAATCGATCAGGAACTGCTATAGCGGGTAATTTCTGTTGAAATGTAGACTAAAAACCAATTTTAACATATCGTTGAAGATATATATAGTTTATGAGCATCAACATTAAAATAAGACTTTTTACCAGCGTTTTGTGCACACAATTGGTCTTGTTCAATGTGTGCACCATAGCTATAATTAATCCCATCCGAAATCCAGCTTTCATACGATGTGCTATCTCTGTCAGATTATCAACGAAGTTTATGACATGCTTCAAGTCCTTCGAGTGAAATTTGGTACGCTTAGTAACATACAGATCGTTCACTATGCATCCAACATATCCTACTTAAAAGGTGGAAAGGTATTATTTATTCAGAACATGGCAGAAGAATATATAGTGCGCATAAATTGGTAAATAGAATTTGTTACTTCCTAGGAACGGAGTCAGAAAATGAAATCACAATTGGTTGCTTAAATAGTGACCAATTAGTCAGAACAAATACCCTGATTTTGCTAAGTAATATGCCAGCATGGAGAAAGTTGAAAGGACACTAACCTCGATCAGACTTTGATCGGTTGATGACGTTGGGGAAGTAAACATCCATGTTAATTAGACCAGGCTGTGGTGCAGGCACTGGAATTTTATTGCCAGCTTTCAGTTCATAACACTTAGACATTTATCTCTAAAGGTCGGCATTAAAATAGGAGTGACCATCTTTATCAAGTTTTATGCCAACCATCATTGTAAATCCATGTTGCGTTGTCAATATGACATCCATGGAGTCATCAACAAAGTAAAGCCCAAGATTTCCTTCTACTCCTGTTCTTGCAAAGCAAGGGATGTACTGCTTGAAATGAAAATTAAGTTCGTAAATTAGATATATTGAAATAACAAAGCAAGACGCAAATATAGGAGTAACTGATAGAACAGATCAATATATAGATGAAAGAAAGTACAAAAATATATAATTAAAAATAGATAATGTAACAAAGATTTGATGCAAATATGAGAGTAACTGAATGAACAATACTTCATATATTTGCCTAATATAGGGGGGGGTCGGCTTCGACATCTAGGATGCACGTGGCTCCGTACCTTTTATCCAACTGTAGCAACAGACGGTATATGTTCACAAATTTAGGCCATGCCGACCGTGGCAGGTTGAGATTGAACATATGTACCGAGCGCTCCCTAAAGTCATCTGGAATGGTGAGATAGAACTTCATTTCCGACTGGCCGCGACCACACTTGCCCGATTTGTGCTCGCACTGTGGACACATGAATGAACACCCACGAATCAGCCAGAACAAAAATGAATCCATGGCGATTTCCGCCGGTTGATTAACAGCGACGGACGGACTGCGATAAGAGATGAGTGAATATTTTGCTAAGTTGATTACCTTCTCCACGAGAAAAATCCACGGCCCAATCCCGCAGAAAACCCCAATCGACCAGAGTCTAGAATGTCGGTGCAGATAGGCGGTGGAAAGCGATAGGGGCGAAATCCCGTGCCGTTTGGAGCGCGACCTCCGCCCACCGACAACAGCCGTCGAGCTTAGGGTGGCTGTTGCGATAGAAGTTGATGAGGTGCAGAGTTGCAGAGGAGTCTGCGGCGAGTGGGTGGGGACGAAGTGGGCGAGGGTTTTCTATTTTCCTTTTGCATGTGTGGGTGAACACACACGGTTCGCAGAGGCGATGGAGATGAATCGTGTGCGATAGTAAATCACCGAGATTGAAGGGGAATCCAAATTTCCTTTGTCCTTTGTCCATGAGTTTTTTCTACGATGAACATAAACCCTACAAATCACCGTGTTCAAATTTGGCACTTTTCCGGGTTCATTTACAATATTTAGGGGATTATGTGCATTTTCTAGGCATTAGTGCACACAATTCAAATTCAAACGATCGGTGCATAAAAAGGTGCACGAGAACGGTCTGGAAAACCATGATCGTGTTATTTAGTAAATTCTCATGCCTTTTACAAGGAATGGGCAGATATTTAAAGGAAATGTGTCCCAATAGTCAACCATAACCACGTCGTTTACTAGGTTAACAACTATACAAAAATGAAATACATGCTTGGAAAACATGATGCCTGGCATGGTGCCATGGTATGGCCTCACCATGCCCTGGTAAAAATTTGAAAATGTTTGCCTTATGTCATCATGCACGCCATTCATAAATCGAACCATCACCGAGGAAATTTCATGGTTTCGAGGGGGAAATCAACAAGATTGAAGGGGCCGGGAATCCAAATTTCCTTCCTAGCTTGTCATTCAGTTTTTTCTACAATCAACATACCCCACGAATGCAACGTGTTCAAATTTGGCATTTTTCCGGGCTCATTTACCATATTAGGGGATTATGTGCATTTTCTAGGCATTAATCCACATAATTCAAATTCGAACAATCGGTGCATGAAAAGGTGCACAAGAACAGTCTTGAAAAACCATACTCGTGGTATTTAGTAAATTCTCAAGCCTTTTACGAGGAATGGGCAGAGATTTCAAGGGAAAGCGTGGCAATAGTCAACCACAAACGCGTCATTACTGGGTTATCAATTGTAGAAAAATGAAATATGTGCTTGAAAAACATGACGCCTGGCATGGTGCCATGGTATGGCCTCACCGTGCCCTGGTAAAAAGCGGAGAAGGTTTGATTTATGTCGTCATGCATGCCCTTCATAAATCGAACCATCACCGAGGAAGTTCCATGCTTTCGAGAGGGAAATCACCAAGATTGAAGGGGAATCCAAATTTCTGTCCTAGTTTGTAATTTAGTTTTTTTCCAACGATCAACATACCGCCTCAAATGCAACGTGTTCAAATTTGACATTTTTTCGGGCTCATTTACCATATTTAGGGGATTATTTGCATTTTCGAGGCATTAATGCACATAAGTCAAATTCGAACAATCGGTGCATGAAAAGGTGCACAAGAACGGTCTGGAAAACCATGCTCGTGCTATTTAGTACATTCTCATGCCTTTTACAAGGAATGGGCAGATATTTCAAGGAAATGTGTGGAAATAGTCAACCATAAATGCGTCGTTTACTGGGTTAACAACTATACAAAAATGAAATACATGCTTGGAAAACATGACGCCTGGCGTGGTGCCATGGTATGGCCTCACCGTGCCCTGGTAAAAATTTGAGAATGTTTTCCTTATGTCTTCATGCATGCCTTTCATAAATAGAACCATCACCGAGGAAGCTTCATGGTTTCGAGGGGAAAATCACCAAGATTGAAGGGGGATCCAAATTTCCTTTGTCTTTTGTCCATGAGTTTTTTTTCTACTATGAACATACACCCTGCAAATCACCGTGTTCAAATTTGGCACTTTTCAGGGTTCATTTACCATCTTTAGGGGATTATGTGCATTTTCTAGGCATTAATGCACATAATTCAAGTTCAAACAATCGATGCATGAAAGGGTGCACAAGAACAGCCTGGAAAACCATGCTCGTGCCATTTAGTAAATTCTCATGCCTTCTACAATGAATGGGCAGATATTTTGATCAAATGTGTGGCAATAGTCAACCACAAACGTTTGTTTATTAGGTTTTCAACTATAGAAAAAATGAAATAAATGTTTGAAAAACATGACGCCTGGCATGGTGCAATGGCATGGCCTCACCATGCCGTGGTAAAAATTTGAGAAGGTTTGGCTTATGTCGTCATGCACGCCCTTCATAAATTGAACCATCATCGAGGAAGTTCCATACTTTCGAGAGGGAAATCACCAAGATTGAAGGGGAATCCAAATTTTCTTCGTTCTTTGCCTTGGAGTTTTTTTCTACGATGAACATACACCCTGCAAATCACCGTGTTCAAATTTGGCATTTTTCCGGGCTCATTTACCATATTGAGGGGATTATGTTTATTTTCTAGGCAATTAGCGCATATAAATCCAGTCCAGCTACAGCTGCACGGGTGTAATGTGAGGGACGTGGATTGTCGTTCGATCGTGGCACATCCTACGGTGCACACACGCGATCCGCGTGGCTGTGACTTCTGGCCAATCATAATGCAACACACAATAGGCTCAGCGCAAACTGTTTCCGGAGGCGACGGAGATGAACCGTGTGCGATAATGAACGAGCAAAATTGTAAGGGAAGCCAAATTTCCTTTGTCGTTCATCATTGAGCTCTTAAAAACCACCGCACTGTATGGCTGCCCGGTCCCTCCACCCCAGAGCTCTCTCCAAGCATCGTTCATGGCACCGCGGTGCACAGTAACTGGTAAGGAAGCGACGGCATCCCGCCGCGCTGCGTTCCTCGCCGCCCGCGATCGCACACATTGTAAGGAAGCGATGGCATCTCGCCGCGCCGAGTTCATCGCCGCCGGCGGCCACACAGTTACGTGGGCGGACTTTGAGGCTGCCATGGCCGAATGGGCGGTGGATCTAGAGGCGGCCAAAGCCGCACAGAAGGAGCCAAAAAGGCAGAAAGCAGTCAAGAAAAGAGAGCCCCACCGCCGCAAGAGAGAAGAGGCTGCACGCCGTGTTGAGGAGAGCTTGGCGGAGATCCAAGCACGGTGGGCTGCCACCTACAAGGCCGGGAAGGAGAACGCCGGCGTCTGGCCAGCATGCCCTGATGGCAGCATGTGAGAAGTAGTTAGTGCGTGTGTCGCCCGTAGTCTTAGAGAAAATTATGAGTTGTTGGGGATATTACCACTGGGCGTAAACCGGCCAGGAGAGGCCGGGTTAACCCCATAAGTAGTTCATCTGTATCTGAAGTCCATGAAGACGGACGATGACGCTTTATGAAGGCCCAGGGCCCAAAGCCGGGTTAAGGCCTGTAGACATAAACTAGCGTTGATATGTAAACTTGTGTTGTAAGATAGAAGTAGCAGAGACCGAGCCGGACACGATTATGAGCCGGCCTCGGGATTCTGTAAACCGACGGGCGTCAACCCATGTATATAAGGGGACGACCCGGTGGCGGTTCAGGGACAACAGACAACAACTCGAGATTCAGGCAAAGCGTATTCGCTCCCTGGTCATCGAAACCCCATCAATTCCATCACAACTAGACGTAGGCTTTTACCTTTATCGTAAGGGGCCGAACTAGTATAAAACTCTCTTGCGTCCCTTGTCCGCTTTAACCCCTTTAAGTTAACCGGTAGCGATGGCTCCACGACTAAGTCCTTTCTCTAGGACATCTGCCGTGACAAAACCATGACAGTTGGCGCCCACCGTGGGGCTATCGCACGATGGTTTCAAGTTCTTGGAGGGCAACTTCGAAGGACTCAAGGGTTACGCTGTGGGCCGGATGACCAAGAGTCGTCGTGGCAAGCTCTACATCGATGATGCAGGCTGGGGCCCCGAGGCCGGCTCAATCGAGTACGGGTACCGGGTTCCCTTTGGTGGCATACACATTTTCATTGGCAAGATCGGCGAACCGGGCCCTGAGCCGGACATCTACACTGACCTCGTCGAAATGGCTCAGCGTGCGAGATCTGCCCGGGTCAAGCCTGTCATGAAGCGTGCCTTCGTGGGAGTTATCCATGGAGGGGAATCTGAGGATAGATCGGAATCTGGTGGTGAGACCGTCGTTTATTCCGGCGATGAGTCATCGACTGGAGAAACCGAGTCGTTATATCAGTTACAAGATGGCTGGATTGGGGGCTGTTCCGATGGCGACAGTATTCCGGACCCCTCTGATATGCCAAACCGGGTTGCAATCTTCATGGCCAGCACGCAACCGGCACTCCACTCTTCAACTGCAGCGGCGATGATTTCCGGATCGGCAGCGGTGGCAGCGGCCAGGGCAGGAGGCCCTGGGCGACCGCCAGCTCAGGTTCTATCTGATTTTTTTTGACGCGTTGGCAATGCTGATGGCGGAGGTTAACCCGGCGAATCAGGATGCACACAATGCGGAAATTGCGAAAGTGAAAGATCAGATCACCCAGGCCAAAGCCGACTTAGCAGCTGAGGATACCAGGATAGCCGCGGAGCGGGCCGCTTTGGATGCACAAGCTTGTCGGATTATGCTGGATCAGAGTGCGTCGAACGAAGTCCTGAAAAGGAGGCACCGATCTCGCCTACCGCCGGTTTATGACGCTAGAAATCTCTTTAACACCCCAGGAGCAGGGACCAGTAATCCGCCGGTGGTAAACCGGGCGGAGGCACCTGGAGCAGGGGCGCCGGTTCAGTCACGTTTGGCGGATCCGCCTCGTCAGAACAACATTGTAACACCGCATGTCCCCACGCTGCCAGGTCATTACTCTAACCCGATGGATAACATTGTCGCTGCCGCTTCACGGCTGGCGGCCATCCCGATCGAAGGTGATTCTCCAGCGGCGGTCGAGATGCGTCGGGTTAAGGAGCTTCTTCAGACAGCTTTGGTTCAACAGGAGGCTTATTCATATAGTCGTGATCAGATTCATTCCACTCCCCGTCCAAGCCGGAGTTACAGCAGGCGTATGGATGAACCGGTAGTGTCAAGCAATGCGCGGAACCGTGATCCGCCCCGTGGCAATAACCCGGCGGGTGGTGCTGGTGATGCTCAGGAGGTGGTGGACCGGGCTCGGGCACGCAGGGAGGCCGAGTTAGCGGCGCAGCATGAAGCCCGTCAGCTTACTCCGGTTCGTCCAACCACATCGGTGGAACCAGGAGTTACCTCTAGTTCTTTGGGAGTGCCATGTCTTGTCTCAGCGTTGTGCAATGTGCGCCTGCCCAAGGATTTTAAGGGCCCGCGCAAGGTGCCGAATTACACCGCCGATTTATCCCCTGAAACATGGGTCGAAAGCTATGAGATGGCCATGGAGATGCTGGATGTGGATGATGCGGCATGTGCGAAATACTTCACCATGATGCTAGAAGGGACAGCCCGCACTTGGTTAAAGAGCTTATCGGCTAATTCTATCAGGTCATGGGCCGAGTTGAGAGCCCGGTTTATTCAGAATTTCAAGGATACATGCAAGCAGCCCATGTCAATTGTGGACTTAGTTGCCTGTGTCCAGGAGGAAGGAGAGTCAACAACCCATTGGGTGCGCCGGGTTTCGGAGATTTTGCATTCGTCGGACCGCATCAACGCTGACACCGCAGTTTTAACATTGGAAGGCAATTGCCGGTTTGAACCCCTGAAGTTGAAGTTGGGATGGCTCAAACGTCATTGTAATGACATGGGAACCCTCATGGCTGCACTGGTGAAGTATGCCAACTCTGATAGTACCAAGGATCCCGAGTCTGACGATGATAAGACAGGGAAGGGAAAGAAGAGCGGCAACGCCAAGGGGCAGCACCACAACCCGGCGGGTCATGGAAACGGCGGCAAGCGTAAGGTGGACCACGGTTTAGAATTTGCGGCTAACACTAATACATATGACAAGGGCCAGCGACGTAAGGGTAAACCGCCCCAGCGCGGTGGAAGGCCAAGTCCTAATCCAGACCGTTTGTCTTATCTGTTGAACCAGCCCTGTCCAAAGCATGGGACGAAGGAGGACCCATCCACGCACCTCTGGAAAGATTGTTACATCATGCAAGAGTTCAAAAATTCTGATTCTTTCCGATATGATCATGGACCAGGAGGCGGTTCGGGCCCCGGCGCTCATGGGCCGGGTTATGGCGGAGGAAATTCCGGTTCAGGCTTCCACGGTAATCAGAGTGGACATAACAATCAAAGTAATCAGGGTAACCAAGGTGGCTATAATCATCAGGGCAATCAGCAGCAGCAGCAGTCGGGTTACCAGAGCAACCCGAAGCAGTTGAATAGCGGACAGTATCATGTCTTCACCACTAGCTTGGACAAGCGCGATCAGAAGCTTCGTAAAAGGGCAGTGAATGCCGTTGAACCAGCAATACCCCATTATTTGCGTTGGTCCGAGCAGCCGATTGTGTGGAGTAGAGAAGATCATCCACCCCGGGTTGACAATCCGGGTCATCTGGCTCTGGTGGTGGCACCTCAGGTGGGAGGTTATAAGTTCACTAAGGTACTCATGGATGGAGGGAGTAGTATCAATATCCTTTATTATGAAACTTTCCGTCGCATGGGGTTAACAGATAAAAATCTTAAACCGTCCAATACGGTGTTCCATGGTGTGGTGCCTGGTAAGTCGGCGTATCCTGTTGGTAAGATAGCTCTGGAGGTGGCTTTTGGAGATGAGCATGACTCGAGATCAGAAACCTTGACCTTTGAAGTGGTGAAAATCAGCAGCCCGTATCATGCCCTATTTGGACGGCCAAGTTATGCTAAGTTTATGGCACGGCCTTGTTATGTCTATCTGCAGCTCAAGATGCCGGGTCACATGGGAACTATAACCGTGCATGGGAGCCGCAAGATTGCTCTGGAGTGTGAAGAAGGTGATGTGGCTTATGCTGAGTCGGTTTGTGCAACAGAAGAGTTGAGGTTTTACAAGGACAATGTTGATCCGGCAGATATGACTTCGTTGAAGAAACCAACTACAAAGCATGATCCGGCCCTGAAGTTTAAATCGGCTGATGAGACTAAGCTTGTTGACTTCGTGCCTGGCAATTTGTCCAAGCAGTTTAGCATTAGTGCTAACTTGGATCCAAAATAGGAAAGCGCGCTCATCGAGTTCATCCGTGAGAATCGGGACATCTTTGCATGGAAGCCTTCTGACATGCCAGGTGTACCGAGAGAACTCGCTGAGCACACTCTCAATATTGATCCCAAGTATAAACCGGTCAAGCAGTTTCTCTGTCGGTTTAATGAAGAAAGGTGCAAAGCTATTGGAGAAGAAGTAGCCAGGCTCTTGGCAGCTGGATTTATCGTTGAAGTATTCCATCCCGAGTGGTTGGCTAATCCGGTGCTGGTCCTCAAGAAGAATGGCACTTGGCGTATGTGTGTGGATTACACATACCTCAACAAAGCTTGTCCAGCAGATCCTTTTGCCCTTCCCCGTATTGATCAAATTATTGATGCTACAGCGGGGTGCGAGCGTTTAAGCTTTTTGGATGCATATTCTGGTTATCATCAGATCAAAATGGCAGTTAAGGACCAGGAGAAGACAGCCTTCATAACTCCCTTTGGAGCCTTCTGCTATGTGTCCATGCCCTTTGGGCTCAAGAGTGCGCAGGCGACTTATCAACGGTGTGTGCAGAATTGTCTGCATAAATAGATCGGCCGCAATGTTCACGCCGATGTGGATGATATTGTGGTAAAATCAAGGAAGAAGGAGACATTGATTGATGACTTGAAGGAAACCTTTGATAACCTGCGGGTTTATAAAATGATGCTTAATCCGGCCAAGTGTGTCTTTGGTGTACCTGTAGGCAACCTCTTGGGATTTTTGGTGTCTAACAGGGGCATTGAAGCTAATCCGGAAAAGATCAAAGCCATCACCTCCTTGGCTAAACCGAAGTGTATCAATGATGTTCAACGCCTGGCAGGCCGGTTTGCCGCGTTGAGCCAGTTTGTCAGTCGCCTTGGCGAGAAGGCCATCCCTTTATATCAGATGCTGAAGAAAACGAATAACTTCGTCTGGAGTGACGCCGCTAATGAAGCATTTGAGGACTTAAAGCGGCAGCTGGCTAATCCGCCGATTCTCACTGCTCCAGTGGACAAAGAACCATTGTTGCTATATGTGGCAGCTAATGCTCGGGCTGTTAGTGTGGCTATCATGGTGGAGCGCAAGGAGGCAGGAAAGGAATATCCGGTTCAGCGGCCGGTTTACTATATCAGTGAGGTACTTGTTGAGTCTAAGCAGAGGTACCCGCATTGGCAAAAATTGGTGTATGGGGTTTTCATGGCAAGCCAGAAGCTTAAGCAGTATTTCCAAGGTCATCCCATCACGGTGGTCAGCTCCGCTCCTTTGGGGGATATAATCCAGAACAGGGAAGCAACTGGTCGGATTGCTAAGTGGGCTATCGAGCTCGGGCCTCACGGGTCGAAATACATACCCCAAACGGCGATCAAATCTCAGGCACTTGTGGATTTCATCAATGATTGGACAGAATTACAAGCGCCAGAGGAGAAGCCGGATCACACTTATTGGACAATTCATTTTGATGGGTCCAGGCAATTGGAGGGCTCGGGGGCCGGAGTCGTATTAACTTCCCCATGAGGTGATAAGTTTTGTTATGTTCTCCGTTTAATGTTCCCTTGCACTAACAATGCAGCTGAATATGAGGCTTTATTCCATGGTCTTCGGATGGCTAAGGAGATGAACCTAAGCCGAGTTAAGTGCTTCGGTGACTCGGATCTAGTGGCTCAACAAGTGTCCGGCACTTGGGATTCCAAGGACCCACTAATGGCAGCATATCGTCGTGAGGTGGATATTGTTGCAGGTCACTTTAAAGGTTATCAGGTGGATCATGTGGACCGGCGGAAGAATGAAGCGGTGGACGCTTTAAGCCGCCTGGGTTCCCAACGTAAACCGGTTCCACCTAATGTCTTCCTGGATGTTTTGCATAATCCGTCCGTCAAGCTCCCTGGTGAAGAGGATTTGGTTGTTCCTGATCCGGAGGCTCAGTTGGTGGCGGATCTTCATGTTATCCCGGATTGGACGGTTCCATATCTGGCGTATATAAACCAGGGCGAGTTACCAGAGGATGAAACTTTGGCCAGGCAGATAACCCGGCTGTCCAAGTCCATGACTATTATCAATGGAGAGTTACATCATTGCAGTGTGACAGGGGCGTTTCAACGCTGTGTGTCTCCTGAGGAAGGCCGTGAAATTCTGCGTGAGATCCACGAAGGAGATTGTGGTCACCACGCCGGTTCAAAATCTTTGGTGGCAAGGCGTTTCGTCACGGTTTCTATTGGTTGACAGCTCATGCTGATGCCGAGGACCTGGTCAAAAGATGTGATGGCTGTCAGAAATTTTCAAGGCGCGCTCATGTACCAGCTCAAGAATTGAGGATGATTCCAATCACCTGGCCGTTTGCAACTTGGGGGCTGGATATGGTTGGGCCTTTCAAGAGGTCCAAGGACAAGAAGACCCACCTTTTGGTGGCGGTTGATAAGTTTACGAAGTGGGTGGAGGCAGAGCCAGTTAGTAAGTGTGACGCAGCCACGGCGGTTCAATTCCTCCAAAAGTTGATCTTCCGGTTTGGCTTTCCACACAACATTATAATAGACAATGGTACCAATCTGTCAAAGGGTGCCATGAAGGAGTTCTGTCAACGTGAGCACATCCGGCTTGACGTGTCATCAGTGGCTCACCCCCAGTCCAATGGTCAAGCGGAGAGGGCCAATCAAGAGATCTTGAAAGGTATCAAACCCCGACTTATGGTTCCTTTGCAACGGACGCCGGGTTGTTGGGTTGAGGAGTTACCTTCTGTGTTGTGGAACATCAATACCACACCCAACAGGTCGACAGGGTACACACCATTCTTCATGGTTTATGGAGCGGAAGCAGTTCTTCCTAGTGACATCCGTCATGACTCGCCTCGTGTAGCGGCATATGTTGAAGCTGACAACGAGAAGGCACAACAGGAAGCTCTTGACCTGTTAGATGAGGAACGTGACATGGCGGCAGCCCGTTCGGCGATTTATCAGCAAGATCTGCGTCGCTATCATAGCCGTCGGGTTAGAATCAAACCTTTCAAGAAGGTGATTTGGTGCTTCGGCTCATCCAGGATCAGACGGATATGCACAAGCTATCTCCCCCTTGGGAAGGACCCTTTGTGGTCAGCAAGAATCTACACAACGGGTCGTACTACCTAATCGATGTTCGAGAGCGCAAAGACTCACGTAAATCAGAGGAGGAGACCAACCGGCCGTGGAATATTGCTCATCTTCGGCCTTACTATACTTGAGCTATAGGCTCTGCTTATGTACATATTATGACATTGTATATATTTTGATCAATATAATAAACCGGAACCTCAGCTAAAGCGGGGTATCTGTTGTTTTTCTTACATCATGTGTGGTTACATGGAGCTTACAAAGCGGCGTCCGGTTTACCCCTTGATTTAGCTTCTCAAAGCTTCATATTAGATCACTTGGGGGCTTGGTCGTATCCGAACCATAGCTACACCTCTTGATCGGCGCAATGCCACAGCATCACTTGGGGGCTTGGTCGTATCCGAACCATAGCTACACCTCTTGATCGGCGCAATGCCACAGCATCACTTGGGGGCTTGGTCGTATCCGAACCATAGCTACACCTCTTGATCGGCGCAATGCCACAGCATCACTTGGGGGCTTGGTCGTATCCAAACCATAGCTACACCTCTTGATCAGCGCAATGCCACAACATCACTTGGGGGCTTGGTCGTACCCGAACCATAGCTACACCTCTTGATCGGTGTAATGCCACAGCATCACTTGGGGGCTTGGTCGTATCCGAACCACAGTCACACCTCTTGATCGGCTCAAAGCCACATCAATCCGGGGCCAAAGAAGGTGTTGTAAAACAACAACTCAAACATAGGCACCCACTGAGCACAGCTCACAATGTTGTTTGGAGATTTTTTGCTGTCGAATTTAGGGCCTGGCAGCCCGTGAAAAGCCTCGAATACAACGGTTTTATTTGCCTTTTGCTAAGTTTCTATTTCTTTTGATAAGATTGGTGATGTTTTCAAACCGGTGTTTATCAACCCGGTTAGGCTGTCAACTACAAGTTGTCAGTACATGATCAAGTTATAATCCGGAGACTATCAGCCCGGTCTGGTTTTGACTCAAAGTCACCAGTATGGAATAAACCGGTGTTTATCACAACCCGGAGCGGTTTTATTGTAAACCGGCATCATATAATAGGAGTTGCTTTTACTCCGGATTAGGGTTATTACCCTCATTACAAAGTTGGTGAGCCAAAACTATGCCTAAAGGTCACAGGTATCATATATTTAAATATTTGGTTATCTTTTACAACCTTGGTTATAAACCTTGGTCATGTATATATTTGGGTATCATGACCCGCCCGGTGGTAAACCGCCAGGGCGTTTTAAGCTTCTTATCTGCAGGAACAATTTGAATAAATAGCTATGGATTATAAACATTGTATCTTAAGCATGGCGGATTAACACGCATCAGTCGTAGATAAATATGCACGAAGGCATAACAGACCAAGTGTTTTAACTAGCCTATTACAAGGCGTTTTAGTGCCCAAAGGGATAATTGTTTCTCAATAAGCATTGCAGCAAGTGGAAGACTAAACCGGCCCTCGGATTATGATTGCTTATCAGCTTGACCTGACGGCTGCGGATCATCTTGCACTAGTTCATCTTCTTCATCTCTACCCAACGGCTGTAAGTCAACAGTTGTCCAGTCGATCCCAGTTAAAGCTTGGAACACAGCTTCGTCGCTTATAAGGGTTGATGGTTCAATATCAGGGGCATAAGTGTGCTTACGGATTGGAGGGATCAGATTTTGCGCTTCTGGAATTGGTGCCGCAACCCGTGTGTTCTTATCATCATAACTTGCCTGATAGTATGAGAGATCAACTTCTTCAGCCAATTGACAAGCCAGTGGACGTACTTCCCGGTTTATGGCATGGAGATCTTCCTGGCAAAATTCTGATTCGTCTTCTTTTAAGCTTGGGAAGCCTTTAGCCATGTCCACCGGATCAAGATCAGGCACCCACGCCTTTGCCTGGGTTAGAGCGGTCAGAGCTCCGGCCCTTGCTGCAGCTTTCTTTAGTTCTTCAACCCGGGCAGGCAGCATGGATAGCCTTTCTAAGGTGTCCTTGATCAATGTTGGAGGAGGTTTATTGTGTGAAGCGGTGCAGATAATCCGCTGTGCGCCGGTATACAACTGCTCTATCAGAGTATAGGTTGCTTTCAATTTCTTCTGTACGTCAGAGCCCAGATGGCTAATGCGTGTTCCTGCACCATTGTACACATCAGTAAGCCGACAACACATGGGAAAGATATGTTGAAAGTATTACGGAAAAGATGTTTACCGAACACAGCAGCAGTCATGGCATGAATCTGCCGCTTTACGTCGGTCAATTCATCAACCACCGGTTTAAGAGCGGCTTCTGCGTTTTCAGCCCTTTTTATCAAAGTGGATTTTTCAGTCTCCCAATCCGCCCGCTCCTTGGTGAAGCTCTCCTTTAGTTTTTCCATAGTGGCTAAGGCGTTCCTCAGCTCATCTTTTGCCTTAGAAGTTCCGGCCTGTTGGGACTTGAGGTTCTCTTGCAGATCAGCGGTTTGGCTTTCCTTCTTGCTCAGTTCAGCCTACAAAGAGACAGATATATAATGAGTTGACAGTACATATTTGAAGTACCAAGCACATAACAAGTTATGCCCTTGGTACTTGGGGGCTAATGCATATTTGCTCTTTATCAGAAATTTTTACAAGTCCCAAGCACAATACAAGTATTAAGCTTGGCACTTGGGGGCTAATGTGTATTTGCTCATAAAATGCTGCTATGGGAATTCTTCTACAAAGTCCCGGTTCATCTTTTATAAAGTTAAACCGGCCCTTGGGGGCTACATCAGTGAAGTTAAGGTGCATTGTTGCAAACATGAAATTGTTACTAAGTCCCGGTTTAGATTGATATCATAAACCGTTACTTGGGGGCTACTAGGAGTTGATAAACTGCAATTGGACAAAAGAGAACAATAGTAGTTACCTCATATCGCTCCTTCATCAAGTTTACCAAACTAGCTTCATAGTCACGGCTGGTATACAGAAGGTTCAAGAAGCCAGAGTGAATGTCTTGAGCATTGAGATGGGCGTAGCTTGATAAATTGGCATTCCATTTGCCTTTGCCGATAGCAGAGAGCTCATCCTTGGCAGTATGTTTTGACAAAGCGACAGGATTGCCAGGAGTGGTGTGGCCAGTGCCAGTAATCATAATGTCATCATCTTGGTCATCAGCAGCCTTCACTGGAGTTGGTGGTTTGTCAGTATCTTTAACTGGACTGACCGGTTTATCATCAGTTCGGACAGGGCTGGTTGGCCGGTCTGCATGGCTTGTAGCGTCAACTTGCACTTGTTCGGCAAGGAAGTCATGGTCTTGAGGCAGCGGATCATTAAGCATGGCATCAGCGTCGGTTTCTTCCGGATCAGGAGTTGTTTCCGGTTCAGCAGCTACATTATCTTCAGCCGGTTTGCTTAACCGAGCCTTCTTGCTGGGTCTTGGCTTGGCGCTGAGAAAAGATAGACATAAGGATCAGTACAGTATGTAAAGATAACACATCAAGAATAAAGACACGTGCATAGCTCACCCAGGAACTGTTTTGAGGGGTGGAAGCTGTGTGGCCGATGACTCGCCAGAGGATGAGTGAGAAATACCCTGATAATTTGAATCAGACGGATTAAGAGGCTGGCGGAAACAACCTGCTTTTGGGCATGAAGTATCAATGGGATAAGAGACCTCTGATTGGCGTTTCCGAACTGGACTGTTCGGTAAACCGGCGGAGGTAACAACCTGGCCGTTGTGCCGGGTTGTACGGCGAGCCTCGTGCTGCTGCGTCTTCAAAAGAAAGTTTGGGTCCAAGTAAGCAAGAGGGTGAGAAAATTTTACTTTCCGGTTTGCTTGAAGGATTTTTGATGTTGGCAGAGGATCTGAATCGGAGGAAAGAATGGTTACCTCTACGTCCTCAGCATGACTGCCTTCAGCGTCGTCTTGATAATAATCATTGTCAATGAGATGTACGAAAAATGAACCAAGAGAGTCAAGTTCTACCTCTGGTTCCGGATTACCCACATCGTCATCAGCTGGTGGATCGAAGGATGCAGTGGTCCTTCTCTTGGCAGGTTTTTTAAGAACCTTGGTCTTTGGACGAACTGGCTTGACCGGTTTATCTTGCGGCTTCGCCGGTTTGTCTTGTGATGGTTTCTTGTTCCAGAACGGATCATCACTCTGTCAGAAATAGTCACACTTTCAGAAAATATTTGGACAGAAGCAACTTCAGATAAAAAGATTATATGATTCTTACAGCTGGTAGTTTGTTGAAGGTGCAGAAAGGTAGTAGTCCGGTTTGGGCACAAACAGCCTCCGGTTCATTCAGTATCTTTTTTATAGCCTTAGTGACCTCTGCATCTGTAAGCTGAATGTCAATGTGCCGCTGAGCATCTTTCAAACTCCCTGTATACTCACACATCAAACCGGAGCGCCGGCTTAAGGGCAGAATACTCCAGCTTATCCAACAACGAGCAAGATCAACTCCTGTCAAACCGTTTGCCATGAAGGCTCTAAGCTTTGATAATTGAGGAGCATAGTTGGCCCTTTCTCTTGCAGTCAACCTCTGAGGAAAAGGATGTGTGTTGCTCAGGCGTTCAGGGCGGTAACCCGGCAGGGGGTTTTCATCAGGTGGAGATGTATCCATGCAATAAAACCAAGTCTGGTTCCACTCTTTGGGGTGACTGTGGAGTTTGGGATGAGGGAAGGTGACTTCTTTCCTTTTCTGAACCGCCATTCCGCTCAGTTCTGTATTGGGTCCATCCGAGAACTCTGTGCGATGGTTTAGGTGAAAGAAATCCCTAAACAGTTCGACTGTAGGTTCCTCTTGAAGATAAACCTCACAGAAGACTTGGAAGTGGCAGATGTTGGTCACAGAATTGGGACCAATGTCTTGAGGGCGCAGCTGAAAATTGGCCAGTACATCCCGGAATTTTTTTGAACCGGGAGGACTAAAACCTCTTCCGATATGATCCGCAAACACGACTACCTCTCCGTCCTTGGGTGTAGGAGGACTTTCCGGGCCAGGGACCCTCCAGTGGATGACATCTTTCTTGGCTAAAGTGCCCGTTTTAACAAGTTTGTTTAATTGTTCTTCGGTTACTCGAGAAGGAGCCCAATTACATTCATAGACTTGCTTGGCCATGGCAATGGAAATCGGAAACATGATTATTGCCGGTTTAAGATTGACCATGGACAATTATACAGCGGTATAAGGATACAAGCATATTGATAAACCGTAATTGGTTATTCGTAAACCGAAGTCTGACAATGGAAACAGTACAATGATGAATGCATTGGCGGTTCAACAGGGGACTAATGGTATCTACTGGGTCATCATTTTGTATATAAAGTTAAACCGCCCAATCTGGTACTCCTTGTGTATAAGTGAAGGAAGAAACAAGTTTCACATCTGGCCATGGTAATTTCAGATCTACCGCGCATTGGAAAAACAAAATATATTCTGACCTAATTTCCAGCGTACTAAAAGTTCACCAAGATGAGATAAGTTGGATATCAAACAGGTGCTAAAACTACTACCGTGCGAGATCTATGTGGTTTTTGGATCTAATCCATGGATATAAATAAGGATAAAGAAGGGCGGCGATGAACACTGATGAACGATAGAAACCCTAAGTGCAAATCTATGGTAAGAGAAAGGGGAGACTTACTGAGGCTGTTGAGCAGCGACGGCGCGCGGAGGAGCTCTGGTACGTTCAGGTCGATGCAGCGGCCAAGGTTGGTGCAGCAGTCGAAGGTTGACGGCGGCGGCCGAGGTCGAAGGTTCGGGCGTCGCGAGGATGATGATGACGCGAAGAGGCACGAGGGGGAGAATGGAAAGACCCCCTGGCCCTATTTATAAGGGCAGAAAGATAAATGTCAGGCGCGAAAATCGAGGAGCCAAATTTTTGGATATGAGGCGGAGCTATTGCCTCGATTGTCGGAGGCTCATTAATGAAGATGGATTATACACACTTTTAAAAGAAACATGTGACATCACGGCGGTTTATCATGGTCCTAGAAGATGATGTCACGGCGGTTTACAAGATTATGTGAAGATGTTGAAGAAGAAGTTTTCTTAAGTATTGAGGATTGACATGAACCAGTTCAAATCAATCTGGGGCCTAATGTTGGGGATATTACCACTGGGCGTAAACCGGCCAGGAGAGGCCAGGTTAACCCCATAAGTAGTTCATCTGTATCTGAAGTCCATGAAGACGGACGGTGATGCTTTATGAAGGCCCAGGGCCCAAAGCCGGTTTAAGGCATGTAGACATAAACCGGCGTTGATATGTAAACTTGTGTTGTAAGATAGAAGTAGCAGAGACCGAGCCGGACACAATTATGAGCCGGCCTCGGGATTCTGTAAACCGACGGGCGTCAACCCATGTATATAAGGGGACGACCCAGTGGCGGTTCAGGGACAACAGACAACAACTCGAGACTCAGGCAAAGTGTATTCGCTCCCTGGTCATCGAAACCCCATCAATTCCATCACAACTAGACGTAGGCTTTTACCTTCATCGTAAGGGGCCGAACTAGTATAAAACTCTCTTGCGTCCCTTGTCCGCTTTAACCCCTTTAAGTTAACCGATAGCGATGGCTCCACGACTAAGTCCTTTCTCTAGGACATCTGTCGTGACAAAACCACGACACCAGTAGTACTTTAAGTTTGTACTATCTATTATTAACGTACATGTCGGTAAGCGCATCCTTTGAGGGCTTTGAGCGTTGATTTGCATGTGTTCACTGAAGTTTTGTAGCCGCACCCCGGCCCCAAATACTACTGAAACGTCCACCCGCAGCCACCGGAGGAGATTAGAGCTCGCCGCAGCTGGTTTTTAGTCCCACCTCGCCGCGCGAGTTGGCCGCACACCAGCTTAAATTACCGCACCGGCGGATGGCAGCAAGCTTCTCTCTTGTTGCATAGGATCAAATCTGGCTACACGAGTGAGGCAGGTTGACACTTTATTGCATTTCATAAACCGATGATTGCTCATCGGGTGTCACCTTGCCTCGTTCATGTACATTGAATAATCCTGATACAACGAAAGAGATTTTTGAAATTAGGTGCGGTTGGAGATGCTGATAGATATAAGAATTATTAGAAGATCACAAAACACACGGTTTCTGTGGCGTACCCGTGTGCAATTTTTTGCGTTAATGATCCATAAGTTAGTTACCTCTGCTATGTTTCCTAATAAACCAGGCGTACCATTGACCGAAAAAATCAACTACACGTGTACATTTTTTTGGATACGGGATCTGCCAATTTTCTCTTTTCTCGCACACGAGTATTTTATGCGCTTCGTCTGCGTTGTGTGTTTCCCCCACCCAAGTTTCGCAGTGAAATTTTCATTAGGCGTGCGATTTCAGAATTTATTCCTCCAACCACATCCCCATCCATCAAATTTCCTCAGTATCTCCCCCTCCCCCCTCGCCTTCCCCTACCGGCAGCTCAAATCACCGCCGCCGCAACCACAGCTTCAACCACATCTACATTCTGCTCGGATATAGTCAGGTAACCCACCGATCTCTATCACGGCCCTGGCCTGATTACTTAAATGGCGCCTGTGAAACATCCTCATGCCTCCAAATCCCCACCACCCCTACCTCCAGAGCATCGCCGCGCAAGCCCAACCACATATCATGTGGAGGTCGAGGAGATGATGGCGGTCCATGGCGCGATGGCCGCTGTGCATGTTGACCCGGAGGAACACCTCGTCTCCGTCGCCGCCGACATGGTGCAGGCTCTGGCCCAGATGAAGTGCCCCAGCGACTACCCCCTAGGACTTAACAGGTATGATCTAACCAGCTAAATCTTACCAGTACCACTTGCAATGGCTATGTTTTGTACGGTTGATGTATTAAGCATGTTCGTGACTTGTTTATTTCAGTGCTGCACACTGTGTGATGTTCAAGTATGAACTGTCCAGCTCAATTTCACCAATACCAGCAACAAACTTACAATACATGACTCGGGATATCACTAGAGATGTTGTACATTTGCTATTTTTGGTGGACACTAACCCTGTTGTACTAAACATGCATGTCCATGTACTTACGCAGGGTCATAATGGCCGGTGCTGCTGTTTGCCGTCGAGGTTAGCTGCATCCCATGTCTTACAATATTTCACATCATTTGTGCAATTGGAGTTTAACTTCTACCATTTACTGGTTGCCTGTAGGTACACATGTCGGTGGCACTGATCCACGCTTCGACCTAGAGGAACAGCTCGCCTCCACCACCGCTGACTTTGGGTGGGCTCTGTGCTACTTCTTGAGCTTGCGTTGGTTTTTCCCTTGAAGAGGAAAGGGTGATGCAGCAAAGTAGAGATAAGTATTTCCATCAGTTTGAGAACCAAGGTATCAATCTAGTAGGAGACAACACACAAATCACCAATACCTGCGCAAACAATCAAACAACTTGCACCCAACGCGATAAAGGGGTTGTCAATCCCTTAATGGTTGCTTGCAAAAGTGAGATCTGATAGAGATAGATGAAACTAAACAACCGTTATAGTAAATATTTTTGGTATTTTTGGTTTATACATCGGAAAGTAAAAGATTGCAAAATAGTAGATCGGGAACTTATATGATGGAAAATAGACCTGGGGGGCATAGGTTTCACTAGAGGCTTCTCTCAAGATAGCAAATAATACGGTGGATGAACAAATTACTATCGAGCAATTGATAGAAAATCGCAAAGTTATGACGATATCTAAGGCAATGATCATGAAATATAGGCATCACGTCTGTGTCAAGTAGACCGAAACGATTTTGCATCTACCACTATTACTCCACACATCGACCGACTCCTGCCTGCATCTAGATTATTAAGTTCTTGAAGAACAGAGCAACGCATTAAGTAAGATGACATGATGTAGAGGGATAAACTCAAGAAATATGATGTAAACCCCATCTTTTTATCCTCGATGGCAACAATACAATATGTGCCTTGCTGCTCCTACTGTCACTTGGAAAGGACACCGCAAGATTGTACCCAAAGCTAAGCACTTCTCCCATTGCAAGAAAAACCAATCTAGTTAGCCAAACCAAACTGATAGTTCAAAGAGAATTACAAAGATACCAAATCATGCATAAAAGAATTCAGAGAAGATTCAAATAATATTCATAAATAAGTTGATCATAAATCCATAATTCATCGGATCTTGACAAACACACCGCAAAAGAAGATTACATCGGATAGATCTCCAAGAACATCGAGGAGAACATGGTATTGAGAATCAAAGAGAGAGAAGAAGCCATCTAGCTACTAGCTATGGACCCGTAGGTCTGTGGTAAACTACTCACGCTTCATCAGAAGGGCAATAGAGTTGATGTAGAAGCCCTCCATAATCGAATCCCCCTCCAGCAGGATGCCGGAAAAGGCCCCAAGATGGGATCTCATGGGTACAGAAGGTTGCGACGGTGGAAAAGTGTTTTTGGATACTTCTGGTGGTTTGGGAATATATAGGCTGAAGAATTAGGTTAGGGGGGTCACAAGGGGCCCACAAGGCAGGGGGCACGCCCTCCCCCCTTGTGGCCGCCTCGTTGCTCTTCCGACTTGATCTCCAAGTCTCTGGGGTGTCTTCTGGACCAAGAAAAATCATCGCGAAAGTTTTATTCCGTTTGGACTCCGTTTGCTATTCCTTTTCTGCGAAACTCAAAAACAAGGAAAAACAGAAACTGGCACTGGGCTCTAGGTTAATAGGTTAGTCCCAAAAATAATATAAAATAGCATATTAATGCATATAAAACGTCCAAAATAGATAATATAATAGCATGGAACAATCAAAATTATAGATACGTTGGAGACATATCACTCTGGCCAAGATGAAGTGCCCCAGCAACTACCTCTCAGGACTTACCAAGTATGTACTCACCAGTTCAATCTTACCAATACCAGTTGCAATTAATGGCTATGTTTTGTACGGTCGATGTATTAAGCATGTTCTAGTAGACATGCCTAACACGTTTAGCTACTTTCCCTACCTTTTTATAGACAACTGGGCCATTCTCTGCTCTGGCAGCACCTGCCTTGTGATGTTTAACTCTGCCAATTGCATTTTTATCAGTACCGGTTTCAATGGCTATTAAGCCTGTTGCAATTAACAGTTGAGTCCATTTTTAGACAGTTGTATTTCAATGGCTACAAACTTACAAAACATGACTTAGGATGTTGTTAAGCCTGTTGCAATTAATAGTTGTATCCATTTTTAATCTGTCCCTTTGCTACCATGCTACTCCCCGCAATGAAGATATACTAGAGATGCTGCCTATTTGCTATTTTTGGTGGATGCTAACCCTGTTGTACTTAACATGCCATTCCATGTACTTACGCAGGGCCATAACGGGTGATGTTGTTGTTTGCCATCGAGGTTAGCTGCATCCCATGTCTTACAGTATTTTACATCATTTGTGCAATTGCAGTTTGGCTTCTAACATTTACTTGCTTCTTGTACATACACATGTCAGCGGCACTGATCCACGCTTCGACCTGGAGGAAGAGCTCGCCTCCACCGCCGCTGACTTTGGGCGGGCTCTGGCCAAGATGCCCTAGCAACTACCTCTCAAGACTTACCAAGTATGAACTCACCAGTTCAATCTTACCAATACCAGTTGCAATTAATGGCTATGTTTTATACGGTCGATGTATTAAGCATGTTCTAGTAAACATGCCTAACACGTTTTAGCTATTTTCCCACCTTTTATAGACAACTGGGCCATTCTCTGCTCTGGCAGCACCTCCCTTGTGATGTTTAACTCTGCCAATTGCATTTTTATCAGTACCGGTTTCGATGGCTATTAAGCCTGTTGCAATTAACAGTTGTATCCATTTTTAAACAGTTGTATTTCAATGGCTACAAACTTACAAAACATGACTTAGGATGTTGTTAAGCCTGTTGCAATTAACAGTTGTATCCATTTTGTAATCCGTCCCTTTGCTACCGTGCTACTCTTTCGCAATGAAGATATCACTACAGATGCTGCCGTTTTATTACCATTTGCTATTTTTGGTGGATGTTAGCCCTGTTGTAGTTAACATTGGCTTTCCATGTACTTACACAGGGCTACAATGGGTGATGCTGTTGTTTGCCGTCGAGGTTAGCTGCATCCCATGTCTTATACACCATCTGTTCCTAAATATAAGTATTTTTAGATATTCCAATATAGACTACATAAAGAGCAAAATGAGTAAATCTAGATTCTAATCTAAACTATATCTATAATTCTATATACATCTATATGTAGTTCATATTGAAATCTCTAAAAAATACTTGTACTTAGGAACGTATGTAGTTGTATTTTACATCATTTGTGCAATCTCAGTTTAGCTTCTAACATTTACTGGTTGCTTGTAGGTACATATATGAGCGGTACTGATCCACACTTCGATCCCTTTTGCGTATGGGGTAATGAGATATTCATGAACAAGCGTCAAGTGGGAAACTAAGAAAGATTGTTAGGCGAAAGAAACGGGTGATGGGAATTAAGCTCTTTATTTACACTTTGTCCAAGACAACAGTGAACTTTAGGATGGTAAGTATTGTGTTGCCTTTTCTCCTGCCCACAACAAGTTACTCTATGAGACCTCTGTATCTGATATTTTTCTCTTTTCAGTGGTTTTCGAAGCTATTTACTGATGATTACCTTGCAAACTGCATGACCGGAGTGGAGGCAACTAAGGTTAAAGTGTATCATTCATGCTACCATGATAATGCTCTAGAAGTCCTTCGGAAGGCGGTGAAGGATGAGCGGGTGATCGTCACAAGGGTTGGACAAAAGTTGTTTGTGCCTATGGCATGCAGGAAGGCACATTATGGGCATTCCGCTTCTTCAACACCATCGACAGTCAAAATGATTTACACTTGTCTCTTCACCTTTACCGCCTCTAAATATTGTGGTTTATCATAGTTAATTGCTGTCTAATCCTGTAATTACTGAACATATTGTACTAACAATTTTATTTATGGATTCGTTGTTGAACCATTGTGCTGAGAATTTGAATTGCACGTTTCATATTTCAAAATTTCCAATTTGAATAATAAATTACAGGGAAAAATAAAATTATATAGGAGTGAATTAAATAATGTGCGCGTGGTTAGAAAGAAAACAACATGTGCGATGAAAAATAGTGAACACACGGTTCTTTGACGTGAAGCGTTTGTGATGCCCGACGAATGCACACACGGTTTCGTCTCATATGCGTGTGCGATTCATGGTAATACGGCAAAAGTTTCAAACTAGTGTGCATGTGTGATAGGAATACGAATTGCACACAGTTATGAAAATGGACACGTTGGCGTTAGTAGAGGTACCGCACACATTTTACATTCTTGAACCGTGTGCGATAACGTACCTATCACAAACATATCGGTAGATTAAATGTTGATGTCCACCTTTTTCACATGACTATAGCATCGTAATCGTTTGGGATGTCTCTCTGATCATAAACGTAACGTCGAGATGTAATGTGTGCGACTGGGGCGGCTTCTCATACGTTTATTCTATGGTGATCCTCAGTAGCCGCTCACCTATCCCCGATAGTTTCTGGGTCGTGTGGGAAGGACCCCCCTATCGCCGTCACTCACTAGGTGACGGTTCCAAATGTCGTCATGGAAAGGGGTTAAAACCCGTTTGTATAGCACGATACGGTACCAGTGAGAGTCCAAAACAAGAGAAAACGTGTTTGGAAAAGTCGATACGTTGGAGGCGTATCAACCATCCATCCAAAGCTAGACGCAAATGTCCGGGTACGTTTCTAATGAAATTTAACGAAAGTGAACAAATTTGATGCAAATTTAAACAAACTAGACGACATTAATTGGCACTTGGATAATTTTTACATAAAACCAGACGATATTACGTCCGATGAACTAAAAACCTAAAAAAACTATACTATTATATACTTGACGGTGATCTCATAGGCCATATCAGGCTGGCCGCCGGCACCATCGTCATCATCGTCGTCGCCGTTGTCGGAGTCATCGTCGTTGAGGGAGTTCTGGATTAGGGGGTCCTCGGACAGTCGGACCATATCCTTTGGCCGGACTGTTGGACTATGAAGATACAAGATTGAAGACTTCGTCCCGTGTCCGGATGGTACTCTCCTTGGCGTGGAAGGCAAGCTTGGCGATTCGGATATGTAGATCTCCTCCCTTGTAACCGACTCTGTGTAACCCTAGTCCCCTCCGGTGTCTATATAAACCGGAGGGTTTAGTCCGTAGGACAACAACAATCATACCATAGGCTAGCTTCTAGGGTTTAGCCTCTACGATCTCGTGGTAGATCAACTCTTGTGATACTCATATCATCAAGATCAATCAAGCAAGAAGTAGGGTATTACCTCCATCAAGAGGGCCCGAACCTGGGTAAACATTGTGTCCCCCGCCTCCTGTTACCATCCGCCTTAGACGCACAGTTCGGGACCCCCTACCCGAGATCCGCCGGTTTTGACACCGACATTGGTGCTTTCATTGAGAGTTCCACTGTGCCGTCACCATAAGGCTTGATGGCTCCTTCAATCATCGGCAACGATGTGATCCAGGGTGAGGTTTTCCTCCCCGGACAGATCTTCGTATTCGGCGGCTTCGCACTGCGGGCCAACTCGCTTGGCCATCTGGAGCAGATCGAAAGCTACGCCCCTGGCCGTCAGGTTGGGTTTGGAATCTTAAACCATACTTCCGATATCCGCGGAGACTTGATCTTCGACGGATTCGAGCCCATGTCAGGTGCGCCGCATAGTCACGACGGGCATGACTTAGCTCTGCCGACGGACAGTGTTCGGGAGATCCCACCTGCAGCTACTCCGGCTTTCAATCTGGAGCAGATTGCGCCGTCCGAGGACGGATGGATGGACCCCACCACGGAGGCCGCACACTCAGCGGCGATAGAGCCGAATACTGACTTCACCTCCTACGAGACCTGTGTTGCCGGATCCTCGGATTCGTCCCCGGCCACAGGCCCCGAACCGCCTGAGTCCATGCCTATCGAATCTGATTGGGCACCGATCATGGAGTTTACCTCCGCGGATATCTTTCAGCACTCGCCCTTGGGTGATGTGCTAAATTCATTAAGGTCCCTCTCCTTGTCAGGAGGCCCTTGGCCGAACTATGTCCGGCTCGAACGGGAAGCGGACGACGAAGAAATTCGATCCCCACCCACCACCCACTTAATAGCCACTGTCGACGATTTAACCGACATGCTCGATTTCGACTCCGAAGACATCGACGGTATGGACGACGATGCAGGAGAGGAATAGGAACCACCGCCCACAGGGCGCTGGACAGCCACTTCATCACACGATATATATATATATATATATATATATATATATATATATATATATATATATATATATATATATATATATATATATATATATATATATATATATGGTGGATACACCCAAAGAGAACAATGACGAGGAACGGAAGGATGCAGGGAAGGATAGTTCCCTCGAGAAGCAACCAAAGCGACGGCGTAGGCGCCGCTCCAAATCCCGCCTCGGCAAAAACAGCGATAACAGCGCAAGAAAAAATAATACCCCGGTCGACTCCAGAGGAAACGACAACCACATGGACCCAGCGATAGAGCAGGACGAGCCAGCAGACGGCGAACATAGCACGGAGCCGCTGTCCGATCACGGCAACGCCGAGGATAAAGCTAGTCAACATGTCCCCGGAGAGGAGAACAGTCCGGACGACGACGCACACGTCATCCCGGAAAGGCACTTGGAGCAAGAGAACCTCCATAGAAGGCTTCTTGCCACTGCGAGGAGTCTAAAGAAGTAGAAGCAAAGGCTCAAGGCCGCGCAAAATACACTCAACAGTAGATGGAACAAAGTGCTCGACACGGCAGAAAAATACGGTGGCAGTCGCCACACAAAGAGCTATCCAAAGCGCAAGCTGCTGCGTAAATTCGATGACGAGGCTTTAGAGCCCACACAGCCGAAAAATAAAACGGCCAATCAGACGGATCGACCACCCCGTGGCCGCGATAGGGCGGCTAACGATGTTGGTATGACCAGGTCCATCTACGGATCTAGGAAGCGCGCTCCGGCACAGAATCAAAACAGAACACTACAACCGTCAGAACGTCATGACACGTCCAAGTACAGGGGTGCTGCGCACCCCCTATGCTTCACCGATGAGGTGCTGGATCACGAATTCCCAAAGGGATTCAAACCTGTGAACATAGAGGCGTACGATGGAACGACAGACCCTGGGGTCTGGATTGAGGACTTTATACTTCATATCCATATGGCTCGCGGAGATGATCTCCACGCCATCAAATACTTGACCCTCAAGTTGAAAGGACCAGCTCGGCATTGGCTGAAAAGCCTCCCCGAAAATTCAATTGGAAGTTGGGAAGAGCTTGAGGATGCTTTTAGGGCTAATTTTCAAGGGACCTATGTCCGACCTCCGGATGCAGATGATTTAAGTCATATAATTCAACAGCCCGGAGAGTCAGCCCGAAAGCTTTGGAACAGATTCCTCACTAAGAAGAATCAAATCGTCGATTGCCCGGACGCCGAAGCTTTAGCAGCTTTTAAGTACAGTGTCCGGGACGAATGGCTCGCCAGACACCTCGGCCAAGAAAAACCGAGGACAATGGCAGCCCTGACAAGCCTTATGACCCGCTTTTGCGCGGGTGAAGATAGTTGGCTGGCCCGTAGCGGCACCAGCGACCCAAGCACATCCGAGGTTACGGATGGTAATGAAAAACCATGACGCAATAAAAGTAAGCGTCGAAACAATGAAGACAGCCCAGACAACACGGCGGTGAACACCGGATTCAGGGGCTCACAACCCGGTCAATGGAAAAACCATTTAAAGGCAGCAGAGACGGACCGTCCAGCCTAAACAAGATTCTAGACAGATTATGTCAGATTCATGGCACTTCTGACAAACCTGCGAATCACACCAACAGAGAATGCTGGGTTTTCAAGCAAGCCGGTAAGCTAAACGCCGAACACAAGGGGAGGGAGACACCAAGTGAAGACGAGGATGAGCCTCCCCAGCAAAATACTGGGGGACAGAAAAAGTCCCACCAGAGGTCAAAACAGTGAACATGATTCACGTGACGAAGAGGAGGAGCAAACACCCACTCCGAGACGTATGCGCAGTAGAGCCCGTCACCCCCAAGTTCAACCCTTGGTCGACCTGCCCGATCACTTCCGATCGCAGGGATAGCCCGACCAATGTCCGGCACGGAGGATCGGCTGCCTTGGTGCTAGACCCAGTAATCAACGGATACCATCTCACCCGAGTCCTCATGGACGGCGGCAGTAGTCTTAATCTGATACATCAGGACACAGTCCGCAAAATGGGGATAGACCCAACGAGAATTAGCCAAAGCAATACTACCTTTAAAGGAGTAATACCAGGCCCAGAGGCCCGCTGCACGGGCTCTCTCGTACTAGAGGTTGTATTCGGTTCTCCCGATAACTTTCGAAGTGAAAAGTTAACCTTCGACATCGCTCCATTCCGAAGCGGCTATCAAGCACTACTCGGAAGAACGGCCTTCGCTCGTTTTAATGCAGTACCGCATTATGCTTATCTTAAGCTCAAGATGCCCGGTCCACGCGGCATCATCATAGTTAGCGGAAACACTGAGCGTTCCTTACGCGCGGAAGAATGTGTGGCGGCTTTAGCAGCCGAACACTAAATGGCCTCTCCAACTAGCATAAACGATCGGTCGTCAAGACCGCGGACATAGCTAGACGAGTCCGGCGCACCACTAGCTGTAACAGCTTAGATAAACCTGAGATTGGGTTGATGAATATACCCCCGTAGACGGTGCTCGGGGCTTCCCGCATGTAAAAAAAGTCTACAATTCGGCTCGACCTTATTTTGAATTTTAATGGTTTATTAAGAATAACCAATTTTTCGCACGACAAATTTCATCTAAGTTCTTCTCTTTTAACGGATGATAATCATGCTACACTCTTCCAGGATACAGCACAACGGAGACACAGGCACAGACGTGCAGCAGGGCCCCGCTCAAAGGTTTCTTTTTAGATTAAGACCCTGTGTAAACCTTTCTTATTGTCTCTTGTTGCTTCACACCCTCCGGATACTCAACACAACCGAGAGGGATGCTGGCGTTATTGGCATTTCACCACGTCAGACTAATGCACGTACCTGGAAATTCAGGGTTCAAGGGCGTTACTCGGCCTGGTATATGTTGTAAAGACCGAATACCTTAGGGAGTGTTCGGCGTCGCGAGTTTGGCCTTATATGCATCAGCTCCGAATCATGTCTTTGGTCAAATGTTGGGTTTGCCCGGCTCCCGTGTTTTGCTACCTTACGTTCCGCTCTATCGGCTAAGGTGGCACCTGGAGAACTACTGCGATTGTGCCCTGGTTCATCTGGACGAGCACCTCAGTAGAGAAAGTTGAAAACTGACTGTCATGATAAAGCGCGAGACTGGTCAACCACTCGATGACTCATCGGAATCCTCGCGATTCCTCCGCATTAACGAAGGACCGGTTTCCCGGTCATGTATGTACGTGCACCATATTCGGATAGACGCGGAAGTACCAGGGGCTATATAGTAGCCCCACCATCAAACTCCTATGGCTAAGTGAAAGTGTTAAAGCAATATAGTCCGATTGCCTTGTTCGCCGCGCTATCACCTCCTTAATGGACCAAGACGTTGGATCAAGTGTGAATACGCGCTTTTTCGAACACCCCCGCATTATATGCGTGGGGGCTGAAGCCGATGACTGCAAACTTTCAGGTTATATATACATACATAAACAGCCGCACAGGAGGCATCATACTACTTTCAAGCAAAAGTATAAACACAGCCTTTATAATCATAATAGCATTGTTTTTACAATTGGGATACATGTCACTAGAACATGATACTCTTCGAGCATTGAGCCTCTATTAAACGAGCGCCTTCTAGCACTTCTTCAAAATAGTGCTCGGCCGATACCCGGCCTACGGCCGAACTCTGGGTTGCGATAGCGGTGGCCTCCATCTCTGCCCAGTATGTCTTGACACGGGCAAGAGCCATCCGCGCACCCTCTATGCATGCCGACCTCTTCACAGCATCGATATGCGGCACATCACCAAGGAATCGTTGCACTAAGCCAAAATAACTACTCCGCCTTGGTCCTTCTGGCCAAAGATGATCCACAACATACCTCATGGCAAGCCCGGACAACCTATGGAGCTCGGCCCACTCGGCCATTTGCTCATTTAACAGCAGCGGACGCACTGGAACATTGAACTGCGACCAGAACAACTTTTCCACTTCGTGATCTTTTTGATCTTTGAAAAACTCGGTCGCATCAGCAGCACCCGCTGCCAAATCCAAGTACGCGTCTGCAGAACTCCATAATTGATCCAGAAGGGCATACTTAGGATCTCTGAACTTCGTCCGCAACAAAAAGGGCTTCCCAGCCGCGATATCTCCGACTTGACGTAGCTCCTCCTTCGTCGCTCTGATTTTAGAGCGGGCTTCCTTGGCTGCTACCATGGCTTTCTCTAGGTCCGTCGTCTTTGTTTGGCTTTCCTTTTCAAGAAGCTCATAACGGTCGGCGGCATCTTTCAACTCAACAGCCATCTTGGCTATTTTCTCTTTGCTCTGGCAATGCGCGGCCTGTTCGGCTCTTAGCTCTTTGGCCGCCTTTAGGGCGGCTGCATCACTCTTCCTGGCTTGCTCCTTGGCTCGGGCAAGTTCCGCCCGAAGGGTCTCCACGGCGGCAGCTCCATCTGCAGTCACATCATATTACAGATACTAGCATCATGCCCCTCTTAATATATGTTAACCACCGGAGAATACATACCCTGTGCGTCATTAAGCCACTTGTTTACAAGCACGATGTCGGCATCTGCCGCATCAAGTTGCCGCTTTAGATCGGCAAACTCACCAGTCCGGCTAGCCACCGAACCCTCAGCCGCCTACACATGAAAGCAGCATGATCATTACCTGGGACTATGATCCTCTGTTTGCCGCCTTTCGACAGCAACCAGAGTCTCAGGGGCTACTATCTGCATAGGGCACACCCAGCATGTGCGGTACCGTCAAAAAATATATATTACTTTGCGTACCTCAAAGCCTCTTAGCAGGCTCATAAAGGCTTCATGCAACCCACTTTCGGCGGATGAAATTCTCTCAAACACCGTACCCATTAGAGTACGATGCGCCTCTGAGATAGCCACTCGCTCCAGAAGACTCATCAGTGCGTCCGGCCGTGCGCCGGACAGTCGCGGACTCTTTTTGTGGCTCTCCTTAGGAGCCGAATACTCCGGACTTCGGGTGGCCGAAGGGTTACCTTCTGGCCTTGGCGGATCGGGAGAAATCCTCCGTGTCGACACCTTAGGGTCGTCCGCCTCACGAGGCGGGGAGGCACGGGGAGGCGTTTCGCTCTCCATCATCTCCGGAAGAAGATCCCCCGAAGACGAACTCTGTCGAGAAGGGCTACGATCCAAACTACAAGACATACGTCTCGGTTACTGTTCTCAGAAATGAAGCAGGGTATATTTACTATAAAGTACTTTTGTTTACTTACGGCTCGGTGGAGGGCTGAGCCCCTTGCGGGCACTGTGCGGTAAGGACGCCCTCCGAGGCAGGGCCCCCTGGCGAAGATTTCTTCCCTCGTTTGGAAACCATCGTTTCCAATTCTTCAGAGGCGGTCCTCTTCCTTCCTTGGGGAGAGGGAATTTTAGATTCTTCTCCCCGGTTATACTCCTTCGCGGAGGCACTATTTTCCCCGATTTGGATGAATAGTGAGTGAAGCCCACTTTCGGTTTCTTTACTCCTCCCTTTATCTTCCCCTGATGGCGCTTGATAAGGCGCAAGCTCAAGCATCCTGGCTAGTACAGGATCCGGTGAGCCTTCGGGAAGGGAGGCCGAACACCTGATCATCTTCGCCTTTTTTATCCAGTCCTGGTCAAAAGGCGACTTTTCAGAATGATGTTGTGATAAATTAAAAGACAATGTGTTCGGCCGCGGAATTACTTACTTGGGTGTCTGGAAGATTGCAGTTCAGACCCGCATCTTCGGTGGTGTTCGGACACTTTATTCATGATCCGAAGAACAATCCATACATCTCTTCGAGCGTCATGCCGAAGAATTGCTGAATAGTTCGTGGCCCTTCCTGGTTGGACTCTCACATACGGAGAGATCGACGTTGGCATGGCAGGACCCGATGAACTAGCATGACTTGCATTACCTTGACAAGGCTGACATCTCCCTTGAAGAGATCTCGGATGCGGCTCTGCAATTTCGGCACATCATTAGCTGGCCCCCAGTCCAGCCCTTTGTTGACCCATGACGCCAATTGTGGCGGAGGGCCCGGACGGAAGGCGGGGGCAGCTACCCACTTAGCGCTTCGGGGAGCGGTGATGTAAAACCACTCCCGCTGCCATAACTTGGATGTCTCCGGGAAGGAACCCTTTGGCCATGGAGCATCAGCGCCTTTGTTTATTATGGCACCTCCGCACTCTGCGTGTCGCCCCTCAATCATCTTCGGCTTCACATTGAAGGTCTTGAGCCATAAGCCGAAGTGTGGGGTGATGCGGAGGAAGGCTTCACACACGATGATGAACAACGAGATGTGAAGGATGGAATCCGGAGCCAGATCATGGAAATCGAGCCCGTAGTAGAACATAAGCCCTCTAACAAAGGGATCAAGACTAAAGCCTAGCCCTCGAAGGAAGTGGGAAATAAATACGACACTCCCGTCTGGTTCGGGAGTGGGGATGACCTGCCCTTGAGCAGGCAGCCTGTGCGAGATTTCGGCGGTCAGATACCTGGCTTCTCTTAGCTTCTTGATGTCCTCCTCTGTGATAGAGGAGGCCATCCACCGGCCTTGAAGGTTGGATCCGGACATGATTGAAGGTCCGAAGTGCTTATCCTGAGCCTTGAGTGTTGGAATTCAAGGTGGGGGGGAAGGGAAGGATTGAGCGCGAGAAGAAAAGGACAGGCCTTGGCCCCTTTATAAAGAGGGTGAATATCAAGCGTCCTCCGAGTGGCCGTTTGGAACTTGCCTAAAATCGAGGAGTCATACCAGCAGGCACGATTGGGTTACCCACACCCGTATTGATGAGAATCCCGTGAAAAGAGGGACACGATCTCTGCTTCGACAGGACGTGCCAATAAAACCGCCTCGCAACACATGCAGTGGCAGGCTCGGAAAAACGGTTCGTCATGGCCAGACCACGGCAGAACGTCACGTTATGAAAAGCTGTCAGCAGATTAGATTTGTGGAAATATTATTCTCTCTACGGTGGTATGTGGAATTTGTTTTGCAGAGCCAGACACTATCCTCATGTTCAAAATCTTCTATGGAGTATTCGGAGGAGGAATCCCCCTTGCAATGCCGAAGACAATCTGCGCGCCGGACTCATCGTCATTGAAGCCTGGTTCAGGGGCTACTGAGGGAGTCTTGGATTAGGGGGTCCTCGGACAGCTGGACCATATCCTTTGGCTGGACTGTTGGACTATGAAGATACAAGATTGAAGACTTCGTCCCGTGTCTGGATGGGACTCTCCTTGGCGTGGAAGGCAAGCTTGGCGATTCGGATATGTAGATCTCCTCCCTTGTAACCGACTCTGTGTAACCCTAGTCCCCTCCGGTGTCTATATAAACCGGAGGGTTTAGTCCATAGGACAACAACAATCATACCATAGGCTAGCTTCTAGGGTTTAGCCTCTACGATCTCGTGGTAGATCAACTCTTGTAATACTCATATCATCAAGATCAATCAAGCAGGAAGTAGGGTATTACCTCCATCGAGAGGGCCCAAACTTGGGTAAACATTGTTTCCCCCGCCTCCTATTACCATCCGCCTTAGATGCACAGTTCGGGACCCCCTACCCGAGATCCGCCGGTTTTGACACCGACAGTCGTTGGGCTTCCGGCGACGGTAGGGCGCGGTGTCATGGTAGGGCTTCTCGACCGCCACCTATAGCTCATGGATGATCTGCTCAGCTAGCTCATGTGTCCTATGCAGTATGGCCGCGGCCACCATGGACGTGGGCGGGGAGAGAGGGCAGCGGACATTTGTGGAGGCGGCGATGGTGGTGGACTCATGGAGAGACCACTCCTAGCCGTACTTGACCATCTCCTCGTCGAGGTGGCATAGACAGTGCTTTCTCCCTCTGTCATCTCTTCGACTGATCAATGGCCCAGGCCGTAGCCAGTTCTGGGTCCATGAGGATGTGTGGCAGTGGGACTCCAGAGTCCGTGAACTTGTCCCAGCGCACGGTGTTGCACATGTCTAGCCGGTGATGCTCCCTGTCGGTGTACTCCTCTGCCATAATGGCGCTCCAGGAGGATGATTTGATGATGATGATGCTGCCGCCGACGAGGTAGTGACCAATGTGATCGTGCCCCTTCGTTGTGATCTCATGGGGCAAGCCGCCACCAGCATGGTGTAGCGGCGATGAGCGCCGCTCCTCCTTGATGCGACGGTGGCAAGATCTATTCTTTTTGGATGCTACATCCGATTTGGTCATCGCGGTTGCGCGGGAGGGAGCGGGGAGGGGAAGTGGGATCTGACTTGATGTGGATGAGCATATCTGGTGGCACCGCTGGGTGTGGAGAGAGCCAGGGAGCATGAGCTCCATCTGTTGCTCGTAGTTGATATCCGTCAGTGTATACACCGCGTCCTGCAAGAGGACGGGCGTCTGTGGTCGCGGCTACTGCTGCAGCCGCCGGTCCTCCTCGTCACTGGACGAGATGACGATCTCCACCTTCGGGTAGGAGCCAACTGATGACACACAAGTATAGGGTATCAATCGTAGTCCTTTCGATACGTGAGAGTGTTGAACCCAACGAGGAGCAGAAGGAAATGACAAGCGGTTTTCAGCAAGGTAATTTCTACAAGCACTGAAATTGTCGATAACAGGTAGTTTGATAGCAAGATAATTTGTAACGGGCAAGTAATGACAATGGTATATAAAGTGCAGCAAGGTATCCCAATCCTTTTGTGGCAAAGGACAGGCCAAAACGGTCTCTTATAATAAGCAAAGTGTTCTTGAGGGCACACGGGAATTTGATCTAGTCACTTTCATCATGTTGGTTTGATTCACGTTCGCTACTTTGATAATTTGATATGTGGGTGGACCGGTGCTTGGGTGCTTGATGTCTGCTAGACTGCATCGGTATTTCCCCAAAGAGGAAGGGATGATGTAGCACAGCGACGGTAGGTATTTCCCTCAGTGATGAGACCAAGGTTATCGGACCAGTAGGAGAATCACGCAACACTACATGAACGGCACCTGCACACAAATAACAAATACTCGCAACCCGACGTGTTAAAGGAGTTGTCAATCCCTTTCGGGTAACGACGCCAGAAATTGGCAAACGGACGTGAGAAAGTTATGATAATTTGATTGATAGATCTCGCGGGAACGTGCGATAAAATAAATTGCAGCAAGGTATTTTTGTATTTTTGGTTTAATAGATCTGAAAATAAAAGCAAAGGCAAATATATTAAAGAAGAGACCCGGGGGCCGTAAATTTCACTAGTGGTTTCTCTCGAGAAAAATAGCAAACGGTGGGTAAACAAATTACTGTTGGGCAATCGATAGAACTTCAAATAATCATGACGATATCCAGGCAATGATCATTATATAGGCATCACGTCCAAGATTAGTAGACCGACTCCTGCCTGCATCTACTACTATTACTCCACACATCGACCGCTATCTAGCATCCATCTAGTGTATTAAGTTCATGGAGAAACGGAGTAACGCAATAAGAACGATGACATGATGTAGACAAGATCTATTTATGTAGAAATAGACACCATCTTGTTATCCTTAATAGCAACGATACATACGTGTCGGTTCCCCTTCTGTCACTGGGATCAAGCACCATAAGATCGAACCCATCACAAAGCACCTCTTCCCATTGCAAGATAAATAGATCAAGTTCGCCAAAAAACAAATATCAGAGAAGAAATACGAGGCTACAAGAAATCATGCATAAAAGAGATCAAAGAAGGCTCAAATAACTTTCACGGATAAAAAGATAGATTTGATCATAAACTCAAAGTTCATCTGATCCCAACAAACACACCGCAAAAAGAGTTGCATCATATGGATCTCCAAGAGACCATTGTATTGAGATTCAAAAGAGAGAGAGGAAGCCATCTAGCTACTAACTACGGCCCCGTAGGTCTACAAACAACTACCCACGCATCATCGAAGAGGCACCAATGGACATGATGCACCCCTCCGTGATGGTGTCTAGATTGGATCTGGTGGTTCTGGACTCTCCGGCTGCTGGAATTGATTTTCGTCGACTCTCCTACGGTTTCTGGAATATTGGGGTATTTATAGAGTAAAGAGGCGGTCCGGGGGGCACCCGAGGTGGGCACAACCCACCAGGGCGCGCATGGGCCCCTAGGCGCGCCCTGGTGGGTTGTGCTTGATACGTCTCCAACGTATCTATAATTTTTGATTGTTCCATGCTATTATATTATCTGTTTTGGATGTTTTATATGCATTAATATGCTATTTTACATGATTTTTGGGACTAACCTATTAACCTAGAGCCTAGTGCCACTTTCTATTTTTTTTCCTTGTTTTAGAGTTTCGCATAAAAGCAATACCAAACGGAGTCCAACGGAATAAAACTTTCGCGGTGATTTTTCTTGGACCAGAAGACACCCAGGAGACTTGGAGTGCAAGTCAGAAGAGCCTCGAGGTAGCCACAAGGGTGGAGGGCGCGCCCCCCGACCTTGTGGGCACGTCGTAGGTCTCCTGACCTAGTTCTTCCTCCTATATATACTATTATACCCTAAAAACATCCAGGGAGCCACGAAGCCACCTTTTGTACCCGTGAGATCCCATCTTCGGGCCTTTTCCGGCATCCTGTCGGAGGGGGATTCGATCACGGTGGGCTTCTACATCAACACCATTGCCTCTCCGATGAAGCGTGAGTAGTTTACTTTAGACCTACGGGTCCATAGCTAGTAGCTAGATGGCTTCTTCTCTCTCTTTGTTTCTCAATACAAAGTTATCCTCGATGTTCTTGGATATCTATTCGATGTAATACTCTTTTGCGGTGTGTTTGCCGAGATCCGATGAATTGTGGATTTATGAGCAGCTTATCTATGAATATTATTTGAATCTCCTCTGAATTCTTATATGCATGATTTGATATCTTTGCAAGTCTCTTTGAACTATTGATTTTGTTTGGCCAACTAGATTGGTTTTTCTTGCAATGGGAGAAGTGCTTAGCTTTGGGTTCAATCTTGATGTGCCCTTTCCCAGTGACAGTAGGGGCAGTAAGGCACGTATTGTATTGTTGCCATCGAGGATAAAAAGATGGAGTTTCATCATATTGCTTGAGTTAATCCCACTACATCATGTCATCTTGCTTAATGTGTTACTCTGTTCTTATGAACTTAATACTCTAGATGCAGGCAGGAGTCGGTCGATGTGTGGAGCAATAGTAGTAGATGCAGAATCGTTTTGGTCTACTTGACACGGACGTGATGCCTATATTCATGATCATTGCCTTAGATATCGTCATAACTTTGCACTTTTCTATCAATTGCTCGGTAGTAATTTGTTCACCCATCGTAATAATTTCTATCTTGAGAAAAGCCTCTAGTGAAATCTATGGCCCCCGGGTCTATTTTACATCATATTAGTTTCCCGTTAACTTGCCAATTTCTGTCACCGTTCCTTTATTTTGCAATCTTTACTTTCCGTTCCATAAACCAAAAATACCAAAAATATTACTTTACCGTTTATCCATCTCTATCGGATCTCACTTTGCGAATAACCGTGAAGGGATTGACAACCCCTTTGTCGCGTTGGTTGCAAGTTGGTGTTTGTTTGTGCAGGTATTCGGTGGCTTGTTACGTAGTCTCCTACTGGATTGATACCTTGGTTCTCAAAACTGAGGGAAATACTTACGCTCCTTTGCTGTATCACCCTTTCCTCTTCAAGGGAAAAACCAACGCAAGCTCAAGAGGTAGTAAGAAGGATTTCTGGCGCCGTTGCCGGGGAGATTTGCGCCAAGTCAAGTCAAGATTTGATCTCCTGACAACTGGCCGATTTCTGGCGCCGTTGTCGGGGAGATCTATACCAAGCCAAGACATACCAAGTACCCATCATAAACTCTCATCTCTCGCATTACATTATTCGCCATTCGCCTCTTGTTTTCCTCTCCCCCACTTCTAAAATGATTTTTGAAAAGATTCGCCTTTTCTTCGCCCCTCTTCCGTTCGTCTTTTTCGCTTGCTTTTTGTCTGCACGTGTGTTGGATTGCTTGCTTTTTCACGATGGCTCAAGATAATACCAAATTGTGTGACTTTTCCAATACCAACAACAATGATTTTATTAGTACTCTGATTGCTCGCGATGCTAATGCGGAATGTTGTGAGATTAATACTGCTTTGTTGAATCTTGTTATGAAAGATCAATTTTCCGGCCTTCCCATCTTAATAATTGCATTGATTTGTGCGATATGCAAAAGAAAAAAAGATGTGGATAATGATATTGTTAAGTTGAAGCTATTTCCATTCTCGCTTAGGGATCGCGCTAAAACTTGGTTTCCATCTTTGCCTAAAAATAGTATTGACTCATGGAATAAGTCTAAAGATGCTTTTATTTCCAAGTATTTTCCTCCCGCTAAGATCATCTCCCTTAGGAACGATATTATGAATTTTAAGCAACTTGATCAAGAACATGTTGCACAATCTTGGGAGAGGATGAAATTGATGATTAGAAATTGCCCTACTCATGGTTTGAATTTGTGGATGATTATACAATTTTTTTATGCCGGATTGAATTTTGCTTCAAGAAATCTTTTAGATTCAGCCGCGGGAGGCACTTTTATGGAAATTACTTTAGGAGAAGCTACTAAACTCCTAGATAATATTATGGTTAATTATTCTCAATGGCATACCGAAAGATCTTCCACTAGTAAAAAAGTGCATGCAATTGAAGAAATAAATGTTTTGAGTGGAAAGATGGATGAGCTTATGAAATTGTTTGCTATTAAGAGTGCTCCTATTGATCCTATTGATATGCCTTTGTCTAATTTGATTGAAAACAATAATGAATCTATGGATGTGAATTTTGTTGGTAGGAACAATTTTGGTAATAACGCGTATAGAGTAATTTTAATCCTAGGTCGTTTCCTAGTAATTCCTACAACTATTCTTATGGAAATTATAATAAGATGCCCTCTGAATTTGAGAATAGTGTTAAAAAATTATTATTTCGCAAAAGAATTTCAATGCTTTGATTGAAGAAAAATTGCTTAAGATTGATGATTTTGCTAGGAACGTGGATATAATTTCTCTTGATGTTGATTCTTTGAAACTTAGATCTATTCCACCTAAGCATGATATCAATGAGTCTCTCAAAGCCATGAGAATTTACATTGATGAGTGCAAAGAAAGAACCGCTAAGATGCGTGCTAAGAAAGATTGGTTTATAAAAGCGTGTTCTTCTAGTTTCCGTGAAAATAATGATGAAGATCTAAAAGTGATTGATGTGACTCCTATTGAATCTTTGTTTTCCAATGTAAATCTTGGTAAAGATGATACTGGAGATGAGTCAACTTTAGTTAGAAGGCGTCCCAATGATTCGGAGTTTTCAGATCTTGATGCAAAAATTGATAAAAGTGGGATTGAAGAGGTCAAAACTTTCGATAGCAATGAACCCACTATTTTGGATTTCAAGGACTTTAATTATGATAATTTCTCTTTAATAGATTGTATTTCCTTGTTGCAATCCATGTTAAATTCTCCTCATGCTTATAATAAAAACAAAACTTTTACTAAACACATCGTTGATGCTATGATGCAATCTTATGAAGAAAAACTTAATTTGGAAGTTTCTATTCCTAGAAAACTTTATGATGAGTGGGAACCTACTATTAAGATTAAGATTAAAGATTATGAATGCTATGCTTTGTGCGATTTTGGTGCTTTGTGTGATTAAATTTGCATCTTGCGGATTCCACTATTAAGAAACCTATGGGAAGAATTAATGATGTTCTTATTGTTGCAAATAGGAATTATGTGCCCATAGATTTCATTGTTCTTGATATAGATTGCAATCCTACATGTCCTATTATTCTTGGTATACCTTTCCTTAGAAGGATTGGTGCAATTATTGATGTGAAAGAAGGAAACATTAGATTTCAATTTCTGGTAAGGAAAGGCATGGAACACTTTCTAAGAAATAAAATTAAATTGCCTTATGAATCTATTATGAGAGCCACTTACTGATTGCATGCCAAAGATGATAATACTTAGATCTATTCGTGTTTTTATGCCTAGCTAGGGGCGTTAAACAATAGCGCTTGTTGGGAGGCAGCCCAATTTTATTTTTCTTCTTGCTTTTTAGGTCCTGTTTTGCTTTGAATAAATCATCTAGCCTCTGGTTAGATGTGTTTTTGTGTTTTAGTTAGTGTTTGTGCCAAGTAAGACCTATGGGATAACCTACGGTGATAGTTAATTTGATCTTGCTTAAAAACATAAACTTTTGCGCTCACGAAAATAATTCTTATTCTTAGCAGGAACGTGATAAAATACTGATTCCTTTTGAAGAAGATTAATAAACAAATTATCTAGGATTTCCTATTTTCTCAGGATTTTAGAGTTATAAAAGTATTTGAAATATTCAGATTGCTACATAATGTTCTATTTTTGACAGATTCTGTTTTTCGCGTGTTGTTTGCTTATTTTGATGCATCTATGGCTAGTATCGGGGGGTATGAACCATGGAAAAGTTGGAATACAGTAGATATTACACCAATATAAATAAATAATGAGTTCACAACATTACTAAAAGTGGTGATTTATTTTCTTATACTAACGGAGCTTACGAGATATTTTGTTGGAGTTTTGTGTTGTGAAGTTTTCAAGTTTTGGGTAAGGATTTGATGGACTATGGAATAAGGAGTGGCAAGAGCCTAAGCTTGGGGATGCCCAAGGCACCCCAAGGTAATATTCAAGGATGTCAAAAAGCCTAAGCTTGCGGATGCCCCGGGAAGGCATCCCCTCTTATGTCTTCGTCTATCGGTAACTTTACTTGAGGCTATATTTTTATTCACCACATGATATGTGTTTTGCTTGGAGCGTCTTGTATGATTTGAGTCTTTGCTTTTTAGTTTGCCACAATCATCCTTGCTGTACACACCTTTTGAGAGAGAGACGCATGAATCGTGATTTATTAGAATACTCTATGTGCTTCACTTATATCTTTTGAGCTAGGCAAAATTTGCTCTAGTGCTTCACTTATATCTTTTAGAGCACGGTGGTGGTTTTATTTTATAGAAATTGATGAACTCTCGTACTTCACTTATATTATTTTGAGAGTCTCTAAACAGCATGTGAAGATGGTGATATCAGAGTCATGCTAGTAAGTAGTTGTGAATTTGAGAAATACTTGTGTTAAAGTTTTGTGAGTCCCATAGCATGCATGTATGGTGAACCGTTATGTGATGAAGTCGAAGCATGATTTATTTTTTGGTTGTCTTCCTTATGAGCGGCGGTCGGGGACGAGCGATGGTCTTTTCCTACCAATCTATCCCCCTAGGAGCATGCGCGTAGTACTTTGTTTCGATGACTAATAGATTTTTGCAATAAGTATGTGAGTTCTTTATGACTAATGTTGAGTCCATGGATTATACTCACTCTCACCTTTCCGCCATTGCTAGCCTCTCTAGTACCACGCAACTTTTGCCGGTACCATAAATCCACCACAAATCCTTCCTCAAAACAGCCACCATACCGACCTATTATGGCATTTCCATAGCCATTCCGAGATATATTGCCATGCAACTTTCTACTGTTCCGTTTATTATGACACGCTCCATCATTGTCATATTGCTTTGCATGATCATGTAGTTGACATCGTATTTGTGGCAAAGCCACCGTTCATCATTTTTTATACATGTCGCTCTTGATTCATTGCACATCCCGGTACACCAACGGAGGCATTCACATAGAGTCATATTTTGTTCTAAGTATCGAGTTGTAATTCTTGAGTTGTAAGTAAATAAAAGTGTGATGATCTTCATTATTAGAGCATTGTCCCATGTGAGGAAAGGATGATGGAGACTATGATTCCCCCACAAGTCGGGATGAGACTCCGAACCGAAATTAAAAAATTAAAAAGAGGCCAAAAGAAATGAGAGAAGGCCCAAATAGAAAAATGAGAGAAAAGAGAGAAGGGACAATGTTACTATCCTTTTTGCCACACTTGTGCTTCAAAGTAGCACCATGACCTTCATGATAGAGAGTCTCCTATGATATCACTTTCATATACTAGTGGGACTTTTTCATTATAGAACTTGGCTTGTATATTCCAATGATGGGCTTCCTCGAATTGCCCTAGGTCTTCGTGAGCAAGTGAGTTGGATGCACACCCACTTAGTTTCTTTTTGAGCTTTCATATAGCTCTAGTGCATCCGTTGCATGGCAATCCCTACTCACTCACATTGATATCTATTAATGGGCATCTCCATAGCCCGTTGATACGCCTAGTTGATGTGAGACTATCTCATTCTTTTGTCTTCTCCACAACCACCGTCTATTCCACCTATATGTGCACGGCTCACGCTCATGTATTGCGTGAAAGTTGAAAAAGTTTGAGAACGTTAAAATATGAAACAATTGCTTGGCTTGTCATCAGGGTTGTGCATGATTTAAATTTTTTGTGTGATGAAGATGGAGCATAGCTAGACTATATGATTTTGTAGGGATAAACTTTCTTTGGCCATGTTATTTTGAGAAGACCTAATTATGTTGTTAGTATGCTTGAAGTATTATTGTTTTTATGTCAATATTAAACTTTTGTTTTGAATCTTAGGGATCTGAACATTCATGCCACAGTAAAGAGAATTACATGGATAAATATGATAGGTAGCATTCCACATCAAAAATTATGTTTTTATAATTTACCTACTCGAGGACGAGCAGGAATTAAGCTTGGGGATGCTTGATACGTCTCCAACGTATCTATAATTTTTTATTGTTCCATGCTATTATATTATCTGTTTGGATGTTTTATATGCATTAATATGCTATTTTATATGATTTTTGGGACTAACCTATTAACCTAGAGCCCAATGCCAGTTTCTATTTTTTCCTTGTTTTAGAGTTTCGCAGAAAAGGAATACCAAACGGAGTCAAAATGGAATAATACTTTCGCGATGATTTTTCTTGGACCAGAAAACACCCAGGAGACTTGGAGTGCAAGTCAAAAGAGCCTCGAGGCGGCCACAAGGGTGGAGGGCGCGCCCCCCGACCTTGTGGGCCCCTCGTAGGTCTCCTGACCTAGTTCTTCCTCCTATATATACTCTTATACCCTAAAAACATCCAGGGGAGCCACGAAACCACTTTTCCACCGCCGCAACCTTCTGTACCCATGAGATCCCATCTTGGGGCCTTTTCCGGCATCCTGCCAGAGGGTGATTCGATCACGGAGGGCTTCTACATCAACACCATTGCCTCTCCGATGAAGCGTGAGTAGTTTACTTCAGACCTACGGGTCCATAGCTACTAGCTAGATGGCTTCTTCTCTCTCTTTGATTCTCAATACAAAGTTCTCCTCGATGTTCTTGGAGATCTATTCGATGTAATACTCTTTTGCGATGTGTTTGCCGGGATCCGATGAATTGTGGATTTATGATCAGCTTATCTATGAATATTATTTGAATCTTCTCTGAATTCTTATATGCATGATTTGATATCTTTGCAAGTCTCTTCGAACTGTCAATTTGGTTTGGCCAACTAGATTGGTTTTTCTTGCAATGGGAGAAGTGCTTAGCTTTGGGTTCAATCTTGCGGTGTCCTTTCCCAGTGACAGTAGGGGCAGCAAGGCACATATTGTATTGTTGCCATCGAGGATAAAAAGATGGGGTTTTCATCATATTGCTTGAGTTAATCCCGCTGCATCATGTCACCTTGCTTAATGCGTTACTCTGTTCTTATGAACTTAATACTCTAGATGCAGGCAGGAGTCGGTCGATGTGTGGAGTAATAGTAGTAGATGCATAATCGTTTCGGTCTACTTGACACGGACGTGATGCCTATATTCATGATCATTGCCTTAGATATCGTCATAACTTTGCACTTTTCTATCAATTGCTCGGCAGTAATTTGTTCACCCACCGTAATAATTTCTATCTTGAGAGAAGCCTCTAGTGAAACCTATGGCCCCCGAGTCTATTTTACATCATATTAGTTTCCCGTCAACTTGCCAATTTCTGTCACCGTTCCTTTATTTTGTAATCTTTACTTTCCGTTCCATAAACCAAAAATACCAAAAATGTTATTTACCGTTTATCCATCTCTATCAGATCTCACTTTGCGAATAACCGTGAAGGGGTTGACAACCCCTTTGTCGCATTGGTTGCAAGTTGGTGTTTGTTTGTGCAGGTATTTGGTGGCTTGTTGCGTAGTCTCCTACTGGATTGATACCTCGGTTCTCAAAACTGAGGTAAATACTTACGCTCCTTTGCTGCATCACCCTTTCCTCTTCAAGGGAAAAACCAACGCAAGCTCAAGAGGTAGCAGTGCTCCCCTCGGAGCAGCCCCCAGGTGCTTCTTCGGCCCACTGGATGTCTTCCGGTCCATAAAAATTCCACAAAAAATTTCGCTGCGTTTGGACTCCGTTTGGTATTGATTTCCTGCGATGTAAAAAATATGCAAAAAACAGCAACTGACACTTGGCACTATGTCAATAGGTTAGTACCAAAAATGATATAAAATGATTATAAAACATCCAAGAATGATAATATAACAGCATAGAACAATCAAAAATTATAGATACATTGGAGACGTATTGTAGCGACCAGACCTCAAACAGTCTGATCTCTGTGCATCAGTGTCATCCCTGGATCGGTAATGCTGACACGCACAGTACTTGAGGATTTATAACAGAGTAGCAATCACACACTTATTACATCAAATGTCTCAAAAGAGATCTTATTACAATAAATATGGCTTAAGGCCATCTAAAATCGATAATAGCGGAAGGCTTGGAAGATAAAGTGAGTCCATCAACTCCAACAGCATCACTGAGTGAAAGACAACGACCTATGGCACCTTACTCATCGTCTGAAAAGTCTGCAACATGAACGTTGCAGCCCGAAACGGGTCAGCACATGGAATATGCTGGCAATGTAACACAAGAGTAATGAACAGATAAATGCTATCATTACATGCATATATGGCTGGTGGAGGCTGTATGGTTAATATGTTTTTGGGAAAAGCCAATTTTTTCCAACAACAAAGGAATAAATTTTATTTAACTATCATGGTGGTTGTTAAACATTGAGAAGGTTCCTCCAACTCAATCCCAATTAAGCATCATCATTAAACCCAATCAAATTATATTAAGAGTGATGAGATCAACATGATAATCCAAGAACCAGATACTCAAGATGTCCATAACCGGGGACACGGCTAACCATGATTAGTTTGTACACTCTGCAGAGGTTTGCGAACTTTTCCCCACAAGACTCGATCTCCTCCGTTGGATTTCTCGCACTGCATGGTGTTTGAGAAACGGATGACCGAGACACAGTCTTTCAGAAACATTAACTCTTTACTCTGGGTGGACAGTTACACCTACTTTCCCCTACATCTACTAGCCCACCACTGAAAGAGGTCATGCAACATACTCAACTATGCTAGAGCCCATAATAGCTTGTGGCTGCACACGGAAGTTTCTAGCATGAATAATCTTATGATCCCTTTGAGCCTCGGTGGCGGACCGTAGGATGATCACACGGGTACTCCGGGATATCCTAGGACAACACTGGATTCTCCAGGTGCCCACAAGCAATCCACCCAGATGTGTATTAAAGTTGCCACCTTAAGTTGAACCATTAATTAACAATCTCACATCTATCATGGAAACACTCAAACCAAACCACGTCTATGAGCATAGCATAGCAATATAAGCATAACGTAGAAGTAACTCCCAAGGTTTGATAATAAATAGGGCAATAGGTTCTACCTCATCATCTACTTCCCAATACCCACAAGTTAATCACATCCTAATCATGCAGTGTTTGAGGATTGGAACTAATGCATAAAAACTGGGTATGAAAAGAGTATGATCAAAGTGTTACTTGCCTTGCTGATGATACGTGAAACCTAGAGACTCGTAGTAGCACGCTTCGCACTCCGGGTACTCTATCGCAAACAAAAAAGTATACAATAAGCACACAACTAGAAGCACGGGTAAAACTCAAATAAGAAATCTAACCAGAAAGTTCAACTTAAGAACTCCGGTTTGCAAAAAGAATCAAATCAAACGAAGCAACAAAACTCAAACTGCGAAAGAAATACGATCCGTTTACTAATCTAGACTTAGGTCAAATTTTACAGTAGAAAAATCTTGTTCAAGTTGGTTAAACAGAAAGAGGGCTTCGAAACGAAGATCTAGGCGCTTGAATCGCCTGATTTCGATAAGCGAGCGAAAAGATAAACTAAAACGAAAATCGGGTCAGAAATCGCGATCGAAAATAATCGCGGAAAAACCCTGTAAAAAGAAAACTGACGAACAGGCTAACGAACGAACGTTCGTTGTCTGCGGCTAACCGGTGAAAACCGTTTGTTAAAACGAACGTACGAATGGGCGTTCGCTAAATAACTAAACCGAAAAAAATGATCTAAAAGAAAATAACCGCGGGTTCTAAAAAAACAACCGTACGGTTTTCTAACCAAAACCGGCGGCGGCGGCGGCTACCTCGGGACGGAACGGCGGCGGCTCCGGCGGAAGTCCGGCGGCGGCGGCGAGCAACTCTGGCGGGATCGGCGACGAGGCGGCGGGCGGTGGCGGGGGCGGGGCGGTGAGTGGCGCGGGCGGTGGTGCGCGCGGCGGCGAAGTCCGGCGGCGGGTTAGGGTTAGGGTTTCGGTGGCGGGACGGGCAGGTGGGCTGCGAGGGTCGGAGCGCTGGTTATAAAGGTCGGCCGGGCGAGTCCTAGTCGGGCACGGCCCGGCTAAGTCGGTTGACTTTTTTAAAAAAATAATTCCGCGCAGAAAAACGAAGAAAAGAAATACTAAACGGACTCCAAAAATCCTAAAATAAATTTTCCCCGTCCTCTAAAAATATGCCGGACAAGGTGAACATTTATTTAGGACTCTATTGCAGTTTTGAGGGACGCGTATATTTCCTAGTTCAAATAAAATAGCGATAAAACTCCGAATAAAAATCTTATTTGATTTTAATATTAAATCTCCAATATTTCTTTATTTTGGGGAAGTCATTTTATCCCCTCTCTTTTATTTTCATAAAAGAAATATTCGAAGAGAAAATAATTAAAATCAAACGATCCTCTTTTCAAAATTTGAGAAAAATCAAATATGAAAATTACGAAATCCCCAACTCTCTCCGTGGGTCCTTGAGTTGCGTAGAATTTCCAGGATCATGCCAAAATGCAATAAAGTATGATATGCAATGATGATCTAATGTATAACATTCCAAATTGGAAATTTGGGATGTTACAAACCTACCCCCCTTAAGATGAATCTCGCCCTCGAGATTCGGGTTGGCTAGAAAATAGGTGTGGGTGGTCCTTCCGTAGGTTTTCCACTCGTTCCTAGGTGGCTTCATCCTCGGTATGGTGGCTCCACTGAACTTTGCAGAACCTGATAACCTTACTGTGTGTGACTCGGCTGGCAAACTCGGGAATCTTCACTGGTTTCTCCTCATAGGTCAAATCGCTATCCAACTGAATCGCTTCCAGTGGCACTGTATCCCTCAGAGGAATATCAGCCATCTCTGCGTGGCACTTCTTCAACTGAGAAACGTGGAACACATCGTGAACTCCTGACAATCCTTCGGGCGATTCCAATTTGTAAGCAACTTCTCCCATACGTCCCAAAACTTTGTATGGTCCCACAAAACGTGGCGCTAACTTTCCCTTAACTCCAAAACGCTTAACTCCTCGAAGTGGGGACACACGAAGATGCACTCTGTCTCCGACTTCGTAAACTGTCTCCTTGCGTTTAGAATTTGCATAGCTCTTCTACCTGGACTGGGCTACCTTGAGTCTATCGCGTATCAGCTTAACCTTCTCTTTAGACTCTTTAATCAAATCTGGTCCAAACAACTGACGGTCTCCAACTTCATCCCACAACAACGGTGTCCTACACCTCCTTCCATACAATGCTTCGAAAGGGGCCATCTTCAAACTGGCTTGATAGTTGTTGTTGTAAGAGAACTCTGCATATGGCAAATTGTCGTCCCAACTAGATCCATAGTCTAGCGCACAAGCTCTCAACATGTCCTCCAGAATCTGATTGACTCTCTCAGTCTGTCCATCTGTTTGCGGGTGAAAAGTTGTACTGAACTCTAGCCTGGTCCCAAAGTCTCATGCAGCTGATTCCAAAACTTTGAGGTAAACTGGGTTCCTCTATCTGATACAATGGTCCTCGGAACTCCATGCAGACATACGATCCTGGTCATGTATATCTTTGCCAACTTAGCACTGGTGTAAGTGGTCTTAACTGGGATGAAATGAGCTACCTTCGTCAAACGATCGACTACAACCCATATCGAGTCATAGCCTGAACGAGTCCTGGGCAATCCCGTGATAAAGTCCATGCCTAGTTTATCCCACTTCCATTCGGGTATCTGCAATGGCTGTAACAATCCAGCTGGCTTCTGATGTTCTGCCTTCACTCTCTGACATACATCACAAACTGCTACATACTCCGCAATATCCTTCTTCATTCCGGTCCACCAAAAACTATCCTTCAAATCCAGATACATCTTGGTATTTCCTGGGTGAATCAAATACGGCGAATCATGGGCCTCTTGCAGAATCAACTTTCTGATTTCCAGATCATTTGGCACATATACGCGGTCCTCAAACCATAAGGTATCATGCTCATCCTCACGAAATCCCTTAGCTTTTCCTTTGCTCATCCTCTCTTTTATCTCGGCAATCTCCTTGTCTGTCTTCTGAGCTTCTCGGATCTTATCCATCAAAGTAGACTGAATCTCCAATGCTGCTACATAACCTCTCGGAACTATTTCCAAACATAGCTCATGAAGATCCTCTGCTAACTCCTTGGGTAACTCTCCGGTCATGAGTGTGTTGACACGACTCTTGCGACTCAACGCATCAGCTACTACGTTAGCCTTTCCGGGATGATAATGCAACTTCATATCATAATCCTTGATGAGCTCCAACCATCTCCTCTGCCTGAGATTCAACTCCTTTTGCGTGAAGATATACTTCAAACTCTTGTGATCCGTGTACACCTCACAATGGTTTCCGATGAGAAAGTGTCTCCAAGTCTTCAACGCATGCACTACGGCTGCTAACTCCAAGTCGTGTGTAGCATAATTCAACTCATGGGGTTTAAGCTGTCGTGAGGCATATGAAACAACTCTTTCTTCCTGCATAAGCACCGCTCCAAGTCCTCGACGAGAAGCGTCACAATACACTTGATAATCCTTGTGTTGATCTGGCAGAATCAACACTGGAGCTGTAACCAAGCATTTCTTCAACTCCTGAAAACTGGTCTCACATTCCTCAGTCCATTTGAACTTGGTGTCCTTCTTCAACCACTCCGTCATGGGCTTTGCAATCTTCGAGAAATTCTCAATGAACCTCCGGTAGTATCCTGCGAGTCCAAGAAAACTCCGGATCTCCCCAACTGACGTGGGTGCTTCCCAATTTGTCACAGTGACAACCTTGGTGGGGTCTACTGCTATTCCTTCTCCGAATATAACATGTCCGAGGAATCTAACTTCCTTCAACCAAAACTCACACTTGCTGAACTTGGCATATAGCTGATGTTCTCTGAGCTTCCCAAGTACCAAACGCAAATGCTCTTTATGCTCCTCTTCATTCTTCGAGTAGACTAGAATATCATCAATGAACACCACGAGGAACTTATCCAAAAACTCCATAAACACCTTGTTCATCATGTTCATGAAATAGGCAGGTGCGTTCGTCAGACCAAATGACATAACGGTATACTCATATAGCCTGTACCTTGTGGTAAAAGCTGTCTTAGGTATATCCTGCTCTCAAATCTTCAGCTGGTGGTATCCTAATCGCAGATCGATCTTGGAAAATACTTTAGCTCCTTGCAACTGATCAAACAGATCATTGATCATCGGCAGTGGGTACTTGTTCTTGATCATCACCTCATTCAATCCATGATAATCAACAACCATCCTCAACGATCCATCCTTCTTCTCCACTAGAAGTACTGGTGATCCCCAAGGTGACGAACTTGGGCGGATATAGCCCTTATCCAGTAACTCCTTAATCTGCTTCTTAATTTCTTCCAAATCCTTTGCGGGCATCCTGTACGGTCTCTTAGATATTGGCCCTGTGCCTGGCAAAAGCTCAATAAAAAAATTCAATGTCTCTGTCTGGTGGCATGCCTGGCAACTCTTCTGGAAATACATCAGGGAAATCCTTCACCACTGGTACTTCCTCCTGTACAACTCCTGATAAGGAATTTAATTGAGTCCTCTTCGGCACATGCCGGGATACATACTTGATCCTCCTTCCTTCTGGGGTGGTGAGCATAATAGACTTACTGGCGCAATCGATATTTCCCCCATACATCGATAACCAATCCATGCCTAAAATTACATCCAAACCCTGCGACTCCAAAATTATCAGGTCTGAGGGGAAAACATGCCTACCTATGGTCAATGGCATCTGAAAACATCCTTGACTTGCCATATGTTCTGCTCCTGGCGAACTTATTAACATCGGTGTTCTAAGAACCTTGGTGGGCAACTTATACTTATCCACAAGTCCCCTTGATATGTATGAATGCGATGCACCAGTATCAAAAAGAACGATTGCAGTAAATGACTTAACCAAAAACTTACCTATTACTGCATCGGGTTGCGCTTCAACCTCCTCCACGTTAACGTGGTTCACTTGTCCCCTGTTGAAAGGGTTGGGCTTCTTCCCAGAGCTTCCATTGCCATTTCCATTCTTTGCTTCAGAACACTCCGTGGCGTAATGTCCATTCTTCCCGCACTTGAAACAAGTAATGTGACTTAGATCCTTCTTGGCGGGCGTTGCTGGGTTGGAATGGTTCTATCCATTGCTTCCTCCATTACCATTCCCATTCTTGGGGCCACTATGGTTGTGCGAACTCTCTCCATTGTGATTGTGACCTCCGTGGTTATGTTGAAGGGGTCCTCCCGTGTTCGGGGTAAAACGGGGCCTCTGTTGAGCTCCAGAATTGTACTTCCCTTGTCCATATTTCCTCTTGCGGTTGTCAATCTGCTGCTACTTCCCTTCAATCATGATAGCTTTATCTACCAACTCCTGGTAGTTGTTGAAGGTTGCTACCATCAACTGCATGCTCAGCTCATCATTTAGTCCTTCCAGAAACTTCTCCTGTTTAGCTGCATCTGTAGCGACGTCATCTGGGGCATAACGTGCTAACTTACTAAAATCATCCACATACTGGCCTACTGTGCATCCTCCTTGGCACAAGTTGCGAAACTCGCACTTCTTCATGGCCATACCTCCTGCTGAAACATGGGTTGTGCGAAAAGCTTGCTGAAACTGGTCCCATGTGACAGTGTCGATGGGGTACATGGCTGTGAAATTCTCCCACCATGATGCTGCGGGTCCATCAAGCTGATGTGCGGCAAAACGCACTCTCTCAGCATTTATGCATCCTGTAGTGGTCAACTCCCTTCCAACCTTGCGGAGCCAATCATCTGCAACTATCGGCTCGGTGCTACTAGAGAACACCGGCGGATTCAGCCTTAGAAAACGGGCTAAGTGATCAACACGTGGTGGTGGTGGGTTGTTGTTGTTGTTCCCCTAATTCTAATTCTAATTCTGGACTAGTATCTGCATCAATGCATTCTGCTGCTGGATCAACTGAGTGAGCTCCGGTGGGAAAGCAAATCCATTGTCGCGTCTCGGAGGCATCTGATGGGTTTAGAAAAGATGAGAAAACATAATAGAAATAGATCTAGAGGGAAAACACTACCCATATGCACATGAGACAAACACAAACATATCACTTCAATCAATTCAAACAAGGGCATACATCGATCTATCTATCGATACAAAAGTGCTCGGACTATACTATATACATGGGGGAAATTACTACTACTGATATGGTGGTCGACTAGAAAAACTGATCGGTGGAAGACTCCATGACATCTGCTCCAGCTTCATCAACATAGTCATCATCGCTATCATCGGGGTCCGAGTCGGTGTCGTCGATGATGATGTAGTTCTCCGGGCAAGTGGAATCGTCGTCTTCTCCTCCTGGCGCGGGGTCTCCCATGAATACTCCTAGCTTCTTCTTCAAATCATCATTCTTCTCCACGAGTATCGTCATTTCCTCCTCATATCCACCACGCGTAGACTTGAGTTCTTCCTCCAGCTCCGTGATCTTGGTCATTGCCTTCTTCAGATCTATCATGCCTGCGCACATCTGGTTCTCCTGGCGTCAAATGTGCTGGTTTAACTCCTGGATGAAAGCTGCAATAGACCTATCCTTCCTGGTGCTGATCATCTCCCGTTGCAAAAGAAAAGAAACAGAAAACGAAAAACGAAAAATTGAAAAAGAAGCAGAAAATGAAAAAAAAAGAAAAAGAAACAGAAAAGTGAAAAAAAAAGTGGGAAACCAATAAAATGAAAAAGAAACGGCTCATGAAACCTTCTAGAAGGTTCATAAAACCGGAGTGGGCAGTTCATAAGCTATGTACGTAAGTGGGCTGGCCCAAAAGCATCGCTCGGTCGCTCGCCCTGTGCGAAGCGCCGGCAGTTTACCGCGGGAGCTCCTAGTTGGCGCTTCAGGCATTCCGTATTTGGCGCCTGTTACAGGTCATTTTGCTAACGGGCGCCTGCAGAGCACAATCCCTCCCGCGACTGGGCCGGCCCATCTAATTTTTCTTCTCTGTTCTGATAAATCGCAAAAAACATCAAGCATTGGCTGGACTCGAACCAGGGACTTACTGGTTCTAACAAAGCAGCCATAACCACAAAGCCACATTCTCTGGACGTGACCGATTACCTTCTTTTTGTTAATTATTTACTGTATTTTCGAATGGTTTTGTTTCATTTTTCCTGTTCCTTTTCTTTTTTATTCCTATTTTTCTTACTCTTTTGATAAGTGAGCGAACATTGTCAATTTTTCTATTTTAAACAAATCGATGAACTATTTTCAAATATTTCATCGATTTGAAAAGTTCACATATTTGAAAAATAGTTCATCGATTTTGATTAAAATAGAAAAATTGACAATGTTCGCTCACTTATCAAAAGAGTAAGAAAAATAGGAATAAAAAAGAAAAGGAACAGGAAAAACGAAACAAAACCGTTCGAAAATACAGTAAATAATTAACAAAAAGAAGGTAATTGGTCACGTCCAGAGAATGTGGCTTTGTGGTTATCGCTGCTTTGTTAGAAGCAGTAAGTACCTGGTTCGAGTCCAGCCAATGCTTGAAGTTTTTTGCGATTTATCATAACAGAGAAGAAAAATTAGATGGGCCGTCCCAGTCGCGGGAGGGATTGTGCTATGCAGGCGCCCGTTAGCAAAATGACCTGTAACGGGCGCCTGCAGCGCCAAATAGGGAATGCCTTCCCGACGAGGATAGAACTCGCGCTATGGCAGTGGCGTACGAGCTTCTCTAACCACCTGCCCCACTGCTTCCTACTGAAATATTGCAGAGTGAACACCTTAAAGAACATTCGTAGGTGTGTAATTTATTGCACACATGTCATTTACTGCAGCGTTATTATTTTTTGAATTATTTGTAAGCATTTTGAAAAAATATCATGAATTACAAAACGTACATTGGTTTTAGAAAAAAAAACAAATTTTGAAAAAAGTTCAGCAATTTGAGAAAAGTTAATCCATTTTGAAAAATAGTTCACAAATGTTGAGAAAAAAAGTTCACGGATTTCAAAAAAAGTTCATCTAATTTTGGAAAAAGGTTCATTTATTTTGGAAAAAGTTAATTCATTTGAAAAATAGTTCACAAATCTTGAGAAAAAAGTTCACAGATTTTAAAAAAGTTCATCAAATTTTGCAAAAAAAGGTTCATCGATTTTGGAAAAATTTAATCCATTTTGAAAAATAGTTCAAAAATCTTGAGAAAAAAGTTCACGGATTTCAAAAATAGTTCATCAAATTTTAAAAAAAGGTTCATTGATTTTGGAAAAATTTCACTAATTGTTTTAAAAAAAATCATCAATTAGTAAAATAAGTTCATCGAAATTGAAATTAACTTCATTAAATCTGAAAAAGTTCATCGAAATTCAAAAAATGTTCATCCATTTTGGAAAAGAGTTCATCGAATTTGAAAACAGTTCATCGATTTTGGAAAACAGTTCATCAAATTTGGAAAAGAGTTCATTAAATTTGGAAAAAGTTCACCGAATTCGAAAGAAGTGCATCGAATTTTTAAAAAAGTTCATCCAATTTGAAAAAAGTTCATCACTTTTGGAAAAAAGTTCATCCAATTCAAAAAAATGTTCATCAAATTTGTAACAAAGTTCTTCGATTTGTAAAAAAGTTCATCGATATTGGAAAAGTTCATCAATTTGTAAAATAGTTAATTGAAATGAACAAAAGAAGAAAAAAACATCAAACAAAACCTTCTGAATAAAGAAGAAAAACGAAAAAATGGACATGGAAGAAAAGAGTGGAGAATATTTTTTGAACACATGAACTAGTAGTTGTGGGGTGGTTGGTGTATGGGCGAACGAAGAGGAGGTCGCGGGTTCGCGGATGCCTATAGCGGGCGCAACAGGCGCCGTTTAGGGAACACCGTTTACTGCAGTGAGCGGCCTATAGGATTTTCCTGCGCACCCCGCGCTTCCCTCCACGCCCCTCGTGGCCGGATCATGTGAGCGGCGGTGAAAGAGGGACGGCAGTTCTTTTTTTCCTTTTTCTGTTTTAATTTTTTCCATTTTTATAAATAATTTGGGATAAAAAAATGCAAATTGTGATATTTTCGTGAGTTCAAAAATTGTTCATGATTTGAATTTTTTTCCGGGAAATGATAAATGCTACCGAATTCAAAAAAGTTTCATGAACAAATTCTGAATTCGGTCAACATTTTTTGAACTTGATGAACACAATTTGTATTAAAGAACTTTTTTTGAAAAAATGGATGACCATATTTTGAATTTTCTGAACATTTTATGATAATAAACTAACAAATTTGGAATTTGATGAACATTTTTATAATTCCATGAACAAATTTTGAATTTTGCTGAACATTTTCGAATTCTGACGAACGAAATATATATTTGCTGAAATATTTTGAATTGTTGATCATAAAAATGTTCGCGAATTTGACAGAAAAATTGCAAAAAAGAATGAAAACTGAAAAGTAAGAAGTACGCAATTTCAAAGAAATTGATCATGATTTCAAAATCTGTTCACTGTTAAAATAATATGTTCATGAACATGAAATATGTTCTCAATTGAAAAACATAAAAATAAAAAAGAAACAATAAATATCCATGAATTTAAAAACAATTCGCAAATTTTAAAAACGAGAATAGAAATGAAAAAAAGTAAAGTAAAGAAAATAAAAAAGATTAGAAGCAGAAAAAAGGTACATAAAATAAAAAGAAAAGAAGAAAGGGAAACTAAAGAAAAAACCAAAACAAAAAATGAAGAAAAACAGAAAAAACCGATAAGCATCCGAAAACCAGTTGGGGTGAATGCGGTAAATGGGCCGGCCCATACAAACTCCACCGCCTGAGAGGGGTGCGCGCGCTGTCGTTCCACGGCAACCTACGCGCCAAATAGGAGCCACGGAGACAAACATAGTTGCGCCTACAGGCGTCGCTCACTACAGCATATATGGGACGAACTGTGCCGGGTGCTTTGGAATTCTGCCTGCAGTGGACCTAGACATGGGGCTTTATGAGTTAGCACTACTAGGGGTGAACAACCCGCGAGAGCTATTTCACGCCCGTACGTGAGTCAGCGGGCGCGTCTATATAATGCTTACTGCAAGCTGTAAATCCAGCTCGCCCACAATGCTGCAGTAAATGGCTTGGCCCAAGAAATGTACTTGCCTGGTTCACTTCCTTTCGCCAGCTCGTTTGTTTCTACATTTTCTGTTTTATTATATACTTTATTTTTTATTCCAATATATCCTAAAATAAAGTTAATATATTTAACATGTTGATGCAGTGCTTAAAAAATATTGACAACATTGAAAAAATATACGTTGAAAAAATGTTCATAGCATTTAACAAAAATATTCATACAATATACAAAAAATGATTGCATCATTTAAAAAATATTTCATCACATTCAACAAAGGTACGTGACAGTTTTAGATATGTTCATGCATTATGTTAGTGGCATTACTAAATAGTGTGCATGCAATGTTGAAAAATGTTCACCTAGTTTAAAAAATGTTTTTTTCATTGAAAAGTAAACAACATGTATTTGAAAATTATTTCGCATGACTTCAGAAAAACATTGAAAAATATTTATTTAAAAAAATGTTAACCATGTATGTAAAAGAGTTAAACATATATTAAAAAGGTAACCATAAAAAGCAGTAGAAATAACAAAGAAAAATTAGATATGTGGTGGAAAAAAGGAAAAGAAAAATAAGAAACAAAGAAAACCAAAGAAAAAAAGAAAAAGGAAACCATAAAGAGCAATAGAAAAACATTCAAATCCAAAATATGTTAAATGTGTATAAAAACACAAAAAACAAAACAATGATAGAATAAAAACATAAAGGAAACTATATTAAAAATAATAACATACCGAAGAAAACCGTAAGAAAGAAACACAAAAAATAAAGGAAAAATCAATAAAATCATACCAGTCCAAATAGTTAGACAACAAAGAAGAAGAAAAACAGGCAGACTAGACTAATGACCCAAGCGAGCGTCCCGAGCAACTAATTGAGTTCTGGGCCGTTGTTAACGCGCGAACACTAGAGGCGAGAAGTAATATGTTTTGGTACAAACCCCTAAAAAGGGTCTCGGTGCGAGCGATGTATATCTTTGGCGAACTCGTACTTAACAAACACTATTTGACACCTTCAGTGCTGGTTAAAGGGGCTAATTGGTTTCTACCAACATTTGGCATTGCCAATATTTTGCAAGCCAATATTTCGCAAAATCAAAAGTTACGAACATTTTGGTAATCTTTTTTGACAACTGGCGCACACCCCCTCCCAGTTGGTTGTCCATTACTCTCCTTTTTTTCTTTTTAAACATAAAAAAGGGTGTCAGGGCTATAACTTGCGACCTCTATGGTCTGAGACAAGCACACTAAACACTAGGACATCGCAACACTTCTGCCACATGCTTCTTTTCTCCGCTTTATTCTTTCTCCAGTTACAAGAACTTTTTATTCTTATATGCGTGAACTTGTTTCAAAGTCATGAACATTTTCAAAATCGATGAACGTTTTTCAAAATTCAATTTTTTCCAAAAAAGTTCGTGAATTGTTTTTCAAAATCGGTGAACGTTTTTCAAAATTTATGATATTTTTCAAATTTGTGAATTTTTTTAAATGGATGAATTTTATTCAAATTGTTAACTTTTTCAATATTGTTGATTTTTTTTCAAAATCTGTGAACTGTTTTGTAAATTTTATTTCTTGATAGCTATCAACGAAAGAAATCTTTTTTTAAGGGAAACAAAATAAGATCCTGAACGAAAGAAACGGTCAGCCTGAACGAACAAACGAAAATGAAAGAAATGCACGAACGAATGAGCTTTTGTGATTGCAGCCCGCTAATGCGTTTAGTGGGCGCCAGATCTACTAATCCGCGATGTATGCTCTGTGGCACTGGAGGCACGCTTGCCTTAGTGAGCGGACCCATCTAAAAGGTTTTGGAAAGGTACTATGGACCGGTCCAGTCCTGTTTTAGAATCTTTCATTTGGTTTTTTGTTTTCTGTATTTTCTCTTTGGTTTTCTTTGATTTTTTTGTATATATATATATATATATATATATATATATATATATATATATATATATTATTTTTTTTTCCTTTGTTTTTTTCCATTTGTTTGTCCTTTTCCTTTTTTAAATTTCATTTTTTATGTTTTAATGCATGTCTATTTTTCTCAAGACACCTTGTACATTTTTCTTATACTACTGCAATATTTTTCTTATACATATTGAACATGTTTTAAGTGCATGATTAGTATTTTTCAAATACACATTTAAAAAAAGAAATACATGTTAAGAAACTAAATACACATTGAAACATTTTTCCCAATGATAGAGAATATTTTTGTAAAACTATGCTAACATTTTTCTTACATTGTATAATTTTTTTTGAAATGCACGAATATTTTCTAAAATGTAATGTACATTTTTTTGAACAATATGATTGTTCTTTAAAACTACACGAACATTTTTGTACATTGTACACATATTTTCTTCAATATCAAGAATATATTTTTGAAAACGTGAATAATTGTTTTAAATGTCACCTATATTCTTTTAGTGGTACACACATTCTTTTTTGAATTGTGCAAACAATTTTCTTACATTGTACTCCCTCCTTCCATCTATATAGGGTCTAATGAGTTTTTTAAGACCGCCTTTGACTATTGACAAGATTAATAGTACATGACATGTACAATGTGAAAATTATATCATTGAAAGCTTCTTTCACACACGAATTTAACGGTGTGCTTTGTGTAAGTTGCATGTCATATATGATTGCTCTAATATTTGGTAAAAGTTAGCCTCGAAAAACGCATTAGGCCCTATATAGATGGAAGGAGGAAGTATAACTTTTGGTAAAACAAATCATGAATATTTTTTGAAACACTGAACATTTTGAAATCGCCATGTTCGTTTTTTGAATGCTATCAAGATTTTTTAATTACGTGCTCGTGGTTTTACATGGCATAAACATTTTTAAAGGTATAGACGCAACATCATGGAGAGCGAGGAGGGAAGTTACACGTCCCATCCCATGCCCGCCCACCGCGTATGGAGAAGATAAGGTCAAAAAGCCTATTCCTTCTGCCGAGGAAAAACCACCCGATGAACTAGAGAAATAAAAACAATCTCAGCCAGTCGGCTAGCCCTAGTAGTGTGCAACAATCCAGCACACCAACTACAACCGCTCCACCAAACGGACAACCTTAGCTAAAAACAACCTCGAACGACCAAAAACCTCACGAATAACAAGCAGAACAATGGGCAGGGGAAATCGGTGCGGCTGTAGTGTGAGGTAACCCGGTAGTGCGGAGCAACCAACTAGCTAGGGAAAGCCAGCGGTTGGGCGGTCGGAAAGCCCGAGCAAGCACCTCTTGCATACCTAGGACACGGCGCCCCTCACAAACCCACCCACACATGCAGGGAGCCGGCCCGGCTGCACCGCCAACGTCCAACATCCAAGTACGCGCGAAAAAACCCGGGCAATAGTTGATGCCCTTTGAGATCCGGTTTGGATAGCAGAAGGTTCTCCTTTTCCCCATTGAGTGACCCTGGGTTATCAAACACAAAATAGAGTATTCACTACGAAAGAGAGTCAAACAAGTTATTTTTATCAAATTAAATTTTAGTTTTTTAAAACATGGCCTTTAACAACCTTTGAGAAAAAGACAATAATATTAAAATAGGCATGGGTATGAGGTTTTACTCTCACAACCTTATATTTATGCATGGGATCTCATCTTGATAATAAGCATAGCTCTAGAAGACAACCGTTATGATGTGCTTGATACGAGATGAAGTGGGAGATGTATCAAAAGTATGTCTTGATTGGTCACAGCCTACATTAAGAGTCAGTTGTCCAACCGATGGCTCTTACCATCGCGTGGGGTTACCTTGGTTATTAAGAATTACTTTAGACAAGAGCGTTGGGAGTTTAATTACTACACCTCATTTATCCCAAGGAATTGTTTCTGGTACCCTACAAACTCCTTTTTTCACTTCTATTCAGAATAGCTTCCACGCATCCTTGCTTCTTACCTCCTCCTTTTGTCGATTTATGGGATCCTGGGTCCCTACAGGGCCTTAGAACAAGAAGAAAACAAAAGAAAACTCTGTTGCAATTGGACACATACAAATAGCATCAAATACGCAAAGTCATTCTAACGACCCGTGCACAATTACATGGTTGCAAGGCCTTGCCTCAACCCATTTCCTTACTGAATTACTCACAGATATGGATTGGATCGCAAGATGAACCCATTAAAGATGATATAAACATGAATGATTGGGTGACATCTTACAATATATAGTTGCTGGATTTGATGCACCGATTACAAGTACGACTAACTTAGAGAGAATAGATGAAGTGATGAATGTGGAAGCGTCTATGGATATGAGATGGGAAATGGCAATGGCTAGGGTTGGAAGATGGCTTTTGATTCCCTGTTTCTCTAATGGTGGCTCTCATGTTGAGATTCTGGTGTGGCTCCTTTATAGGAGTTGGATAGGTGGACGCCCTGGGGCCGACGACGTGCGGTACAACCGCTGCTATGAGTGGGCACATTCATACTATGCATCGTCTTGCGCTCTGGATAGCTTGTTGTGGCTCCAATTGATTTGCCTTCCCCACCAAACTTCATATTTCCTTCTGCATGATGTGATGATGTTCTTCCATATTTGAGCCCATTTCCTTTGGAAAGACATTAACAACAAAGAACTTCGCAATCTCTTTCATTCATTAGTCATTAGTGGCAATATCAGAGGGATTCTCTCGGATATTCCAGGATTATCCGGTTTAAACAATGCTGGAATGAGTGCAAAAATATTGCTCATCAGTAGCACCCATACTAGCCGTCGCGCCCGCCCCAACACCATCCACCATCCGAGCATATGCAAATAAGGCCATCCAGAAAATCCCCTAGCAAACACACATGAACACCCACGCGAAGGTCAAGGTCGTACACGTGGCACACACACCCCGAGTTGGCCACATGGGTGTATTCGGTCCCACGTGTACGAAGTACCCCAGCAAAGGGTGAAGGACGTTGGCCGTTCAGACAAGCAAGAAAACATGTCGACCGGTGTGCCATCATGACCACTGGCCGGATGGCCCTCTCCAACCAGTTGAATGTCCCATCCAAGTGAGGCGCGTGGGCGCACCCCTCTGGTGCGAGCGAAGAAGGCCGGCTAGGGCCGAAGGACGTTGGTACGCAGACCCGGCCTCCCCACCACGGGCGGGCCAACAGCGCAATGGTGCTCACAGGCGCGATAAAAAAACCCCATAGATGGGTATCCCCAACTGCGCCCGTGGCCCACCCGTCATGGATCCCCGAGGAAAACCGTCTGGTGCAAGGCGGGCATGCAGATCAGACGGCGCGGAGAGCCCCAGGGAACTAGTCACGCGAGGCCAGCGCGTAGAAGACGGCGCACAAGATAATATGCGCGGAGAGCCCCAGGGAACTAGTCTCTTTCGAGCCCTTTCGACCAGTCCCCTTTATTTACCACATACACGCCCATTCAATAGAAAGCTGAATAATATACGTTTATAGTGTTGCCACTACGTACAGTAACAAACTCATAGCCAAAATCCGAGCTTTCGCTCTTGGTGGATCATTCTATGGCTAGGGAGTCCTCGGAATAACATCAAGAAGGGTGACGAAGCCACATTTACACACGTACACGTGCATAGAGTAGCAGGGCCATGGCACCAGCGAGAAGCTGAAGCACCATGTAAGAGATACAACACATGTTTTTTTGGCATAATCTCGTTCACCCTTCAACTAAGTTCATCTAGACAATTTAATCCACAAGTGATATCAAGTCTATTAAATTAACAATGTGGGGCTGAGCATTTAAAACATCACTTTCTCTACAATTTTTGTCAACTCCAAAGTATTTGAAGACTTTCTCTTGTGCATGGTTATTCCTACTTAAGATCATTTCATTTAAAAACAGTCCCACGCAACTCTTGGTTATCTAGACTAAACGGAACAAAGCCTACAAAATTATTTCAGCTACTAGAACAAAACCTTTGTCTTAATTATCAAGACTTACTCCCATTTTCACATATCACACATACTACCACTACATCTACTCTAAGTATTTCAAGTGAAAAAGATGGGGGTGATAGGACATACCTTCACGGTTGTGAATTTACACACTTCTCTTCCTTACTCTTTCATTCTTCGTTGTCCGGCATAGATCAACTCCTCTAAAAACAAAAATGCAAATGAACTCCAAGGGGCAAAAAGAGTAGGAGCAAGCAAAGCTTGTTCTATTTTTTGATTTTTGGGTTTTTGAAAACTAACATGCAAACAAAAATCTGCAAAGGCAAAAACAAAAACAAAAACAAAAATGAAAGCAAATAAAAAGCAATGTGTTGGACCAAACCAACACGAGTGTTTGAAGCTCCACGAGCTTAAGTACAACCTCATTATAATTTGTTCAAATAATACTACCACATCTTGATGTAGAAGTGGTGATGACCTCCCCCAAGCATAAGCTTTTGCAAGCCCAAACTAGCGGCATCATTATGGTTGTTGGTCAGGAACCCACTCTTGGCTCCAGTTGTAGAAGCTCATGTTCATGTAGGCGGATGTGCCTCGAAGGGATGTGGAGAGGTTGCTTATTATCATCAAATAGAGCCCTGGAAGCTACAGAAGTCTGTATAGGTGGTGTAGTCTCCTTGTTGTGACTGCTCTTGGGGCTAATCCTCTTCTTCATCGGTGGTGAGATCTTGTTCATCTACTTCTTCTGGTTCTAGGCCTCTTGGTAAAAAGTTGCATCTCCTTTCTATGCAACATAATGCAATTGTCCATGTTCTATGGAAAGACGGTTAGGCATAGGAGTGGGCAACAAGTGTGCCACTCCAGGAATTCTAATGCAATGATGACCATGGCTAATCACTACCATTCAAGCACTAGTAAGAACACGAATGTTAACAAGGGTGTTACCGACAAGGGGGGAAGGTGATTGTAGTTGAGACCAAGGGAGTTGGCCAACATGGTGATCACCCCTCCACACATGACATCTCCTCGTGCATGATTTGCTTGATGTGCAAGGTGTAGTAGAAGTATTGCCCCTAAGTTGAGCGAATAACCAACGTCAAGGTTTGCTGCTTTCTCGAGAATTAGCATGTTCTCTTCATTTACCTTAGAAACTTCTCATCGTGCCTCCAACGAGTTAGTGATAACATAATAGAAATAACGTATAGCAGGACTTTCAATAGAACTGGCACTTGAGCCACGAATTCTCATCTCATTGAAGGATTACCTTGGGTGCGGGTCAGTGAACTCATAAACATAACGGATGTCTTCATCGTTGTTGGGGAAGCCAAAGTAATTACACCACTCTTGAAAAGTGATGTCGAAGTCTTAGTCCAAGAGAAGGAAAGTGATCTGCTCCTCCTCATATGTATTTGGCATCAAACCAACATTATGCGAGAGAGTACTAAGAAACTCAAGCGTCATGCGTTCATATGTCTCACATCCCTGATAAACAAAATGATGCAACCTGGCATTATGGCAAAGCAAATTGATTTTTTTATTCATTAGTAATACCTAGCTTGGCGAGTGTTGTCGCACAAGCCCACTTGGATGCTTTGATCTTCCTTGTACTAAGCTTTTGGAATTTCATTTTTGCTTCACGGTCGGTGAAGATGATCCCCTGAGTGAAAACTTGTTGTGGCAGTGCAGTGGATGAACTCGAAGCACCGCGTACGTGGGTGGTTCTCCTTGTAAACATCTACAAAACATTTTTTAGTCCAATAAAATTAAACAATATTGATCCTACGGTAGTCACAACATCATACTCCTCTAAAAACACCAACGAAATCCAAGCCAAACTTAAATTTGGATCGAAAATATCCTAGTCATGGCAATGCTAGGCATGTAGAACATGGATTCGCGGAAAATAAATTGGGGATCAGAGGAGAAACATACCGTAGACTGGTGGATTTGAACTGAAATCGAGCGGGTAGAGAGATCGGGTGAAGTTTTGCTAGGGTTTGGAGAGGTTTTGAGGAAGGAGAAGAAAAGAGAGAGATGGGGGAGATTTACCTCCTTCCTCGGGCTTATTGTGTCCGCCAGGGGTCCATATGACCACCCATACGAGTTCAAGCGCTCGAATGAAACACTGTCGTTTACCTTGGTAGCTTACCTGCGCTTGTGAATATCTCATACGACCGCTGAAATGGGCGGCGACAACCGTATGAAACATCATTGAATGCTCTAGTTAGTTTCTTCTTCCGGTCGAGGATGTCATAAGACCGCTCGGATGGGCGCATGCACCCATATAGAACATCGTCATATGCTCTAGACTCCTTTCTGTTTTCTTCGAAGGTTTCAAATGACCACTCAAACGAGCGCGTGCGCCCATACGGAACGCCGTCAATCACCCTAATGTCTCTAGTTGTTTTGCGTTGGAACCTCCAGGAAACCATACGACCGCCCAAACGACCGATGCGGTCATTTTAAGGTCCGTCTTTTGATATGTTTCTTTCGGAACTTTTCTTTTTCTTTGTTCTCCTCCAGGGTTAGTTCCAACACAATAGATAGACATATTTCTAGGCATCCAAACGTCGATACAACGTATAATCTAACTTGCACATAGCAAAGCCATCATTAGAACAACTCTTCCAAACTTACTTCTTTAACTAGAACTTCAATCACTCTTTTATTCAAACAAAAATAAAAACTTACTTCTCTACTTTATGGGTTTCCTCCCATGAAGCGCTTGTTTTCGGTCGGTTAGCTCGACCGTAGTGGTGATCAAGGTGGTGCAAACACACTAAAACCATAGCTTCTAGCATTCACAATGATGCCTTCTCCGGTATAGGTCTTCATTTTCTTTTTCCTGGGGTAATGCCTCACAAAAGGATCTTTAGCTGGTAAGTCAAATCTCACATTCCCCTCAAACACATTTATCATAGCTTTGATAGTCCTTAGAAATGGTCTACCAAGAATTATAGGAGCAATAGGATCTTCATGCATATCTACTATCACAAGATCAATCATGACAGGGCAATCATTAATTTGAACTATAACTCCATGCTTAATGCCTGTTGCCTGGGTAAAAGTAGAATTAGCCATATTCAATATAATCGACCTAGATTGAGACTATCATAAACATATTTAGGGCTAGTGGAAACTGTTCGGGAACGTAGTATTTAAAAAAAATCCAACGATCACGCAAGATCTATCTAGGAGAAGCATAGCAACGAGCGGGGAGAGTGTGTCCACATACCCTCGTAGACCGAAAACGGAAGCGTTTAGTAACACGGTTGATGTAGTCGAACGTCTTCGCGATCCAACCGATTAAAGCACCGAACGTACGGCACCTCCGTGTTCAGCACACGTTCAGCACGATGACATCCCTCGAGCTCTTGATCCAGTTGAGGACGAGGGAGAGTTCCGTCAGCACAACGGTGTGGTGACAGTGTTGATGAAGTTACCGGCGCAGGGCTTTGCCTAAGCACTATGACGATATGACCGAGGTGTGTAACTATGGAGGGGGGCACCGCACACGGCTAAGACAAATCTTCGAGTGCCTTTGGGGTGCCCCCTGCCCACGTATATAAAGGAGGGAGGGAGAGAGGCCGGCCCTCCTAGGGGCGCGCCAAGTGTAGGGAGTCCTAGTAGGATTCCCTTTCCTTTTCGGAGTACGAAAGAAGGAAAGGAGGGAGAGGGAGAAGGAAAAGGGGGGCCGCGCCCCCACCCCTTGTCCAATTTGGTTTGGGCAGGGGGGAGGCATGCGTCACCTCGTGTCCCTTCTTCCCTCTCTCCACTAAAGCCCAATAAGGCCCATTAAATTCCCCGGCGAATTCCCGTAACTCTCCGGTACTCCGAAAAATACCCGAATCACTCGGAACCATTCCGATGTCCGAATATAGCCTTCCAATATATGAATCTTTACCTCTCGACCATTTTGAGACTCCTCGTCATGTCCGTGATCTCATCCAGGACTCCGAACAAACTTCGGTCATCAAATCACATAACTCATAATACAAATCATCATCAAACGTTAAGCGTGCGGACCCTACGGGTTCGAGAACTATGTAGACATGACTGAGACACATCTCCGGTCAATAACCAATAGCGGAACCTAGATGCTCATATTGGCTCCTACATATTCTACGAAGATCTTTATCGGTCAAACCGCATAACAACATACGTTGTTCCCTTTGTCATCGGTATGTTACTTGCCCGAGATTCGATCGTCGGTATCATCATACCTAGTTCAATCTCGTTACCGACAAGTCTCTTTACTCGTTCCGTAATGCATCATCCCGTAACTAACTCATTAGTCACATTGCTTGCAAGGCTTATAGTGATGTTCATTACCGAGAGGGCCCAGAGATACCTCTCCGATACTCGGAGTGACAAATCATAATCTCGATCTATGCCAACTCAACAAACACCTTCGGAGACACCTGTAGAGCATCTTTATAATCAGCCAGTTACGTTGTGACGTTTGATAGCACACAAACTGTTCCTCCGGTATTCGGGAGTTGCATAATCTCATAGTCAGAGGAACATGTATAAGTCATGAAGAAAGCAATAGCAATAAAACTTAATGATCATTATGGTAAGCTAACGGATGGGTCTTGTCCATCACATCATTCTCTAATGATGTGATACCGTTCATCAAATGACAACACATGTCTATGGTTAGGAAACTTAACCATCTTTGGTTAACGAGCTAGTCTAGTAGAGGCATACTAGGGACACTCTGTTTTGTCTATGTATTCACACATGTACTAAGTTTCCGGTTAATACACTTCTAGCATGAATAATAAACATTTATCATGATATAAGGAAATATAAATAACAACTTTATTATTGCCTCTAGGGCATATTTCCTTCAGTCTCCCACTTGCACTAGAGTCAATAATTTAGTTCACATCGCCATGTGATTTAACACCAATAGTTCACATCACCATGTGATTAACACCCATAGTTCACATTGCCATGTGACCAACACCCAAAGGGTTTACTAGAGTCTGCAATCTAGTTCACATCGCCATGTGATTAACACCCAAAGAGTATTAAGGTGTGATCATGTTTTGCTTGTGAGAGAGGTTTAGTCAACGGGTCTGCCATATTCAGATCCGTATGTATTTTGCAAATTTCTATGTCTACAATGCTCCACGGAGCTACTCTAGCTAATTGCTCCCACTTTCAATATGTATCCAGATTAAGACTTAGAGTCATCCGGATCAGTGTCAAAGCTTGCATCGTCGTAACCCTTTATGACGAATATTTTGTCACCTCCATAACCGAGAAACATATCCTTATTCCACTAAGGATAATTTTGACCGCTGTCGAGTGATCCACTCCTGGATCACTATTGCACCCTCTTGCCAAACTCATGGCGAGGTACACAATAGGTCTGGTACACATCATAGCATACTTTATAGAACCTATGACTGAGGCATATGGAATGACTTTTCATTCTCTTTCTATTTTCTGCCGTGGTCGGGTTTTATGTCTTTACTCAACTTCACACCTTGCAATACAGGCAAGAACTCCTTCTTTGACTGTTCCATTTTGAACTACAAAATCTTGTCAAGGTATGTACTCATTGAAAAAACTTATCAAGCGTCTTGTTCTATCTCTATAGATCTTGTTGCTCAATATGTAAGAAGCTTCACCGAGGCCTTTCTTTGAAAAACTCCTTTCAAACACTCCTTTATGCTTTCCAGAAAATTCTACATTATTTCCGATCAACAATATGTCATTCACATATACTTATCAGAAATGATGTAGTGCTCCCACTCACTTTCTTGTAAATACAGGCTTCACCGCAAGTCTGTATAAAATATATGCTTTGATCAAATCATCAAAGCGTATATTCCAACTCCGAGATGCTTGCACCAGTCCATAGATGGATCGCTGGAGCTTGCACACTTTGTTAGCACCTTTAGGATCGACAAAACCTTCTGGTTGCATCATATACAACTCTTCTTTAAGAAATCCATTAAGGAATGCAGTTTTGACATCCATTTGCCAGATTTCATAAATGTGGCAATTGCTAACATGATTCGGACAGACTTAAGCGTCGCTACGAGTGAGAAAATCTTATTGTAGTCAACACCTTGAACTTGTCAAAAACCTTTTTTTTACAAGTCTAGCTTTGTAGATAGTAACACTATGTACGCCCCAAGACCGACGCTTCAGAAGACTTCCATATTTTTCGTGATCACCGTGTGTTTCTTTTGTGCTTGCTCTTTTATTTTTCATTGCATCATGTCATCATGCCATCATGTCATTAATTTTTTAGAAAAACTCAACCAAGTAAAATTGCATGGATCTTCGATCCATTTAAATCGAGGGAAATGCACATGGTGATTTCTCTTTACAACATATAAAAATCTCCCAATATTATTAGGGAGCTATATTAAAATATTCCATTAACTTTGGAATCACCATAACACACGTGCAAAATATATGCCAATGCCTTTGTTATCTTAATTCTTGGTCTCCAACCTTGACATTTATTCTTTCATCATATTCCGGAGCTCCACCAAAAATCCGAACATTTTTGGACCTTCCCAACCCTCACTTCCTATTCAAATCATTTGAATTAAATTCAAATGCATTTGAATTTATATCTTTCAATCATGCCACTTCTATTTTTCCTGGATCAAGCGCATTTTTATGAGCCCGGGAAAATTTAACCGCATGCGCAAATTCTTTCTCTAACCCTCTCTTTCTTTTTCTTTTCTCTATTTCTTTTCTGCCAAAGAAAATAAGAGAGAGAGAGAGATGCAGCCAGCCCACCAGTCCGCAGCTCGGCCTAGCCCGCAGCGCCGGCCCACCTAGGCCCAGCCGCGCCCAGCTCTAACCCTAGTCTCTCTCCATCCCCATCTCCTCCCGCACCGCCGCCAGTGCCGACCCCCTCTCCCTCTCCTCGCGCCCGATCCCCATCTCTCCCTCCTCTCGCTCTCTTCCTCGTGCTGGTCCCCATGGCGTTGCCACCCACACCCACCGCCGGCGCCCTGCAGCCGCCGCCGTCTTGCAGCCGTGCTGCGCCGGCCTCTCCTGACCCTGCCGCGGCCACCTCTCCTCGCCTTGTACCCCGCCACCGCCGGAGCTGCTCCGCCCGCCCCGCGCTGGAGCCGTCGTTCCCGCGCCGCCGCCGTGCCCGCGCCATCGACCTCCCTGGCCTCGGATCCGGCTGGTTCCCGCCGACCCAGTCGCCGTCCCGTGGCCGCCGTCTTCATCTTCGGCGGATTTCGCGCCGCTGCAAGCCCCTGCCCCGCCTCTGCTTCGTTCGAGCGGGGTGGAGGATGCGTCTCTGCTCGCCCGCATCGTCCTCCTGCGCCTGCGCCGACGACCTCCGCCTCAAGCCGTTGCCGGCGAGCAAGCCTCGCTGGAGGACGTCGTCCTCGCCCAGATCCTCGTCGCCAGCCCCAAGCCTCGCCGCCGCTGTCTCCGCTTCGCTTGAACCGCACCCCGGCATCACCTCCGTCGACCCCGCCCTCTGCTTCGCTCGCTGGGACCAGAGCATCCCTTCCTAGCTCCCGTTGAGCCGCGCCAAGTCCCTAGAAGACCGTTTGGTGCTGCCTTGTTTTGGTTCGCCAAGTGCCGCACCGAAACATCCTCAAGTTCGACTACACGAAACTCCAAGTCTCAAGACTGAAGTGGCCGTGTAACTCAGCTACTGCCACTTCTGTTCGTCTACACGGCCTCTTCGTTGAATGACCGAGACGTCCCCGCACATGAGCACTTTGGATTTGCAAGACCCGGACCGACAAGTACCACGACGTCCGTCGATCGCCAAGTACCCCTATGCGTGGATGCATCAAGTTCCTCTACGACTTGTGTACAACTACCGTCGCCAAGACCGGACCGACAAGTACCCCGACAATGTGTGTACCACTACCGTCGTCCCTTGAAGACTCCGTGGACGTCAAGTTCCTCGCCGTGAACCCGAACATCTATGGAATGTGTACGACTATGAAAACGTGTGCCACTACTTCCACCACCGTCGCGAGAACAACTACTTCCACTTCGAACGCGTTCCGCCCCGAATGCACGCTTCGAAGGTATAACCCCGAGACGACGCCCGTGGAACGAATGCATGTGTTGTATGAGATGCTCGTGTTTGCACCGTGTCCGAGAGAGGTCTTTGCACGTTCCTCGCTTCCATACCACTAACCCGTGGGAACCCGGTAGTCGGGAGCACCCCACCATCTTGCATGACACGCTCACGCCCACTTCTTTTGCACCAGTATCTCCGTGAGCTATCGTAACCGATATGTTGCCGTGGCACCATTTCCGTTTCACTGCCGTGGCACCCTTTTTCTTCCACCACGGCGACAAATGCTTCATAACATGCTCATGTCAATATTTTCATTAAATTGCATAAAACTTGCATATGTCATTCGCATCATGATAACAACATTTAAATGTTTAAAATTGTGTTTGCATTTAAATTGCTATATGCATATGGGGATTTTCTGGTATTGTCGTTTGTTATTTCCGGCCTCATTTAAACTTGCCTAGATAGGTTGTTTATTTATGCTTCACCTCTTGCCATGTTAATCAACATTTAATATTGTTGGGTACATAATGAGAGAGAACTAAATAATTGATGTGGTGTTTCGTCAATATGCAACTCGTTGCATATTGAGCTCCACTTAACTTGTAGTTTTACTTGTGCACTTTTCCATGCCATGCATATTTAAACTGGACATGCATCATACTTGTTTGTGCATCATGCCATGTGTATGTGGTGGTTGTTTACTATGTTGTTTGTTTCTTTCCGGGTTGCTTCTCTCGTTAGCTTCGGGTTCGTTCCGGAGTTGTGAGGATTCGTTCGACTACGTCCGTTTGTCTTCTTCATGGACACGTTCTTCTTCCTAGCGGGATCTCAGGCAAGATGACCATACCCTCGAAATCACTTCTATCTTTGCTTGCTAGTTGTTCGCTCTTTTGCTATGCCGCACTACCTACCACTTGCCATATCATGCCTCCCATATTGCCATGTCAAGCCTCTAACCCACCTTTTTCCTAGCAAACCATTGTTTGGCTATGTTACCGCTTTTGCTCAGCCCCTCTTATAGCGTTGCTAGTTGCAGGTGAAGATGTAGATTGCTCCATGTTGGATTATGTTTATGTTGGGATATCACAATATCTCTTATCTTAATTAATGCATCTATATACTTGGTAAAGGGTGGAAGGCTCGGCCTTATGCCTGGTGTTTCGTTCCACTCTTGCCGCCCTAGTTTCCGTCATACCGGTGTTATGTTCCTTGATTTTGCGTTCCTTACGCGGTTGGGTGATTTATGGGACCCCCTTGACAGTCCGCTTTGAATAAAAACTCCTCCAGCAAGGCCCAACCTTGGTTTTACCATTTGCTACCACCTATCCCCTTTTCCCTTGGGTTCTGTAGACTCAAGGGTCATCTTTATTTTAGACCCCCCGGGCCAGTGCTCCTTCGAGTGTTGGTCCGAACCGAGCAGCCTGCGGGGCCACCTCGGGGAAACTCGAGGTCTGGTTTTACTCGTAGCTTGACTTATCCGGTGTGCCCTGAGAACGAGATATGTGCAGCTCCTATCGGGATTTGTCGGCACATCGGGCGGCTTTGCTGGTCTTGTTTTACCATTGTCGAAATGTCTTGTAAACTGGGATTCCGAGACTGATCGGGTCTTCCCGGGAGAAGGTTTATCCTTCGTTGACCGTGAGAGCTTATAATGGTCTAAGTTGGGACACCCCTGCAGGGTATAAACTTTCGAGAGCCGTGCCCGCGGTTATGTGGCAGATGGGAATTTGTTAATATCCGGTTGTAGAGAACTTGACACTTGACTTAATTAAAATACATCAATCGTGTGTGTAGCTGTGTTGGTCTCTTTTCGGCGGAGTCCACGAGGTGAACACGGTTTCTGGGTTATGTTTGACGTAAGCAGGAGTTCAGGATCACTTCTTGATCATTGCTAGTTCACGACCGTTCCGTTGCTTCTCTTCTCGCTCTCATTTGCGTATGTTAGCCACCATATATGATAGTGCTTGCTGTAGCTCCACCTCACTACCCCATCCTTTCCTTTAAGCTTAAATACTCTTGATCTCGCGGGTGTGAGATTGCTGAGTCCTCGTGACTCACAGATACTTCCAAAACAGTTGCAGGTGCCGATGATACCAGTGCAGGTGACACAACCGAGCTCAAGTGGGAGCTCGATGAAGATCTTGTCCGTTGTGTTGTTTCTTTTCATGTTGTTCAGTAGTGGAGCCCAGTTGGGACGATCGGGGGATCTAGCAGTTGGGTTGTCTTCTCTTATTTTGGTTCCGTAGTCGGACCTATGTGTGTACTCTGATCGAGGTATGATTTATTTATGTATTGTGTGAAGTGGCGATTGTAAGCCAACTCTTTATCCCATTCTTGTTCATTACATGGGATTGTGTGAAGATGACCCTTCTTGCGACAAAACCACAATGCGGTTATGCCTCTAAGTCGTGCCTCGACACGTGGGAGATATAGCCGCATCGTGGGTGTTACACACTACTATCAGTGTATGTTTTCCTCTTGAAGATCCATTTATTCTCTACGGCTTGCCGATCATAGGGCAAGTCAACCAAAGTCCATACTTTGTTCTCATACATGGATCTCATCTCAGATTTCATGGCCTCAAGCCATTTCGCGGAATCTGGGCTCATCATCGCTTCCTCATAGTTCGTAGGTTTGTCACGGTCAAGTAACATGACCTCCAGAACAGGATTACCGTACCACTCTGGTGTGGACCATACTCTGGTTGACCTACGAGGTTTGGTAGTAACTTGATCTGAAGTTTCATGATCATCATCATTAACTTCCTCACTAATTGGTGTAGGAATCACTGGAACTGATTTCTGTGATGAACTACTTTCCAATTCGGGAGAAGGTACAATTACCTTATCAAGTTCTACTTTCCTCCCACTCACTTTTTTTGAGAGAAACTCCTTCTCTAGAAAGGATCCATTCTTAGCAACAAAGATCTTGCCTTCGGATCTGTGATAGAAGGTGTACCCAACAATTTCTTTTGGGTATCCTATGAAAACACACTTCTCCAATTTGGGTTCGAGCTTATCAGGCCGAAACTTTTTCACATAAGCATCCCAACCCCAAACTTTAAGAAACGACAGCTTAGGTTTCTTGCAAAACCACAGTTCATACGGTGTCATCTCAACGGATTTAGACGGTGCCCTATTTAACGTGAATGCAGCTGTCTCTAATGCATAACCCCAAAATGATAGTGGTAAATCGGTAAGAGACATCATAGATCGCACCATATCTAATAAAGTACGGTTACGACGTTCGGACACACCATTACGCTGTGGTGTTCTAGGTGGCCTGAGTTGCGAAACTATTCCACATTGTTTCAAATGAAGACCAAACTCATAACTCAAATATTCACCTCCACAATCAGATCGTAGAAACTTTATTTTCTTGTTACGATGATTTTCCACTTCACTCTGAAATTCTTTGAACTTTTCAAATGTTTCAGACTTATGTTTCATCAAGTAGATATACCCATATCTTCTCAAATCATCTGTGAAGGTCAGAAAATAACGATACCCGCCGCAAGCCTCAACACTCATTGGACCGCATACATCAGTATGTATTATTTCCAATAAGTCAGTTGCTCGCTCCATTGTTCCGGAGAACGGAGTCTTAGTCATATTGCCCATGAGGCATGGTTCACACGCAAGTGATTCATAATCAAGCGATTCCAAAAGTCCACCAGCATGGAGTTTCTTCATGCGCTTTACACCAATATGACCTAAACGACAGTGCCACATATAAGTTGCACTATCATTATTAACTTTGCATCTTTTGGCTTCAATATTATGAATATGTGTATTACTACGATCGAGATTCAATAAACCATTTATATTGAGTGTATGACCATAGAGGGTTTTATTCATGTAAATAGAACAACAATTATTCTTTGACTTAAATGAATAACCGTATTGCAATAAACATGATCCAATCATATTAATGCTCAACGCAAACACCAAATAACATCTATTTTAGGTTCAACACTAATCCTGAAGGTAAAGGGAGTGTGCGATGGTGATCTTATCAACCTTGGAATCACTTCCAACTCACATCATCACCTCGCCCTTAACCAGTCTCTGTTTATTTTGCAACTCCCATTTTGAGTTACTACTCTTAGCAACTGAACCAGTATCAAATACCGAGGGGTTGCTATAAACACTAGTAAAGTACACATCAATAACATGTATATCAAATATACCTTTGTTCACTTTGCCATCCTTCTTATCCGCCAGGTATCTAGGGTAGTTCCACTTCCAGTGACCATTTCCTTTTGCAGTAGAAGCACTCAGTTTTAGGCTTGGGTCTGGCTTTGGGCTTCTTCATGGGAGTGGCAACTTTCTTGCAATTCTTTTGAAGTTTTCCCTTTCTTTCCCTTGCCCTTTTCTTGAAACTAGTGGTCTTGTTAACCATCAACACTTGATGCTTTTTCTTGATTTCTACCTTTGTTGATTTTAACATTGCGAAGACTTGGGAATCATTTTCATCATCCCTCGCATATTATAGTTCATCACGAAGTTCTAGTAACTTGGTGATAGTGACTAGAGAACTCTATCAATCACTATCTTATTTGGAAGATTAACTCCCACTTAATTCAAGCGATTGTAGTACCCAGACATTCAGAGCATATGCTCACTAGCTGAGCTATTCTCCTCCATCTTGTAGGCAAAGTACTTTGTCAGAGGTCTCATACCTCTCGACTCGGGCATGAGTCTGAAATACAAATTTCAGCTCTTGGAACATCTTATATGTTCCGTGGCATTCAAAACGTTTTTGAAGTCCCGATTCTAAGCCGTAAAGCATGGTGCACTAAACTATCAAGTAGTCATCATACCGAGCTTTGCCAAATGTTCATAACGTCTGCATATGCTCCTGCAATAGGTCCGTCACCTAGCAGTGCATCAAGGACATAATTCTTCTGTGCAGCAATGAGGATAATTCTCAGATCACGGACCTAGTCTGTATCATTGCTACTATCATCTTTCAACTTATTTTTTTCTAGGAACATATCAAAAATAAACGGGGAAGCTATACGCGAGCTTATTGATCTACAACATAGATATGCAAATACTACCAGGACTAAGTTCATGATAAATTAAAGTTCAATTAATCATATTACTTAAGAACTCCCACTTAGATAGACATCCCTCTAGTCATCTAAATGATCACGTGATCCATATCAACTAAACCATGTCCGATCATCACGTGAGATAGAGTAGCTTTCAATGGTGAACATCACTATGTTGATCATATCTACTATATAATTCACGTTCGACCTTTCGATTTCAATGTTCCGAGGCCATATCTGCATATGCTAGGCTCGCCAAGTTTAACCCGAGTATTCTGCGTGTGCAAAACTGTCTTGCGCCCGTTGTATTTGAACGTACAGCTTATCACACCCGATCATCATGTGGTGTCTCGGCACGACGAACTATCGCAACGGTGCATACTTAGGGAGAACACTTATACCATGAAATTTAGTGAGGGATCATCTTATAATGCTACCGACGTACTAAGCAAAATAAGATGCATAAAATATAAACATCACATGCAATCAAAATATGTGACATGATATGGCCATCATCATCTTGTGCCTTTGATCTCCATCTCCAAAGTACCGTTATGATCTCCGTTGTCACCGGCATGACACCATGATCTCCATCATCTTGATCTCTATCAACGTGCCGTCACATGGTCGTCTCGCCAACTATTGCTTTTGCAACTATTGCTATCGCATAACGATAAAGTAAAGCAATTATATGGTGCTTGCATCTTATGCAATAAAGAGACAACCATAAGGCTCCTACCAGTTGCCGATAACTTTAACAAAAACATGATCATCTCATACAACAATTTATATCTCATCACGTCTTGACCATATCACATCACAACATGCCCTGCAAAAACAAGTTAGACGTCCTCTACTTTGTTGTTGCAAGTTTTACGTGGCTGCTACAGGCTTCTAGCAAGAACCGTTCTTACCTATGCATCAAAACCACAACGATTTTTCGTCAAGTGTGCTATTTTAACCTTCAACAAGGACCGGGCGTAGTCAAACTTGATTCAACTAAATTTGGAGAAACTAGTCTCACGAACGCGGTCATGTAATGTCGGTCCGGGACGCTTGATCCAACAATACTGCCGAATCAAAGTAATACGTTGCTGGTAAGCAGTATGACTATTATCGCCCACAACTCTTTGTGTTGTACTCGTGCATATAACATCTACGCATAGACCTGGCTCGGATGCCACTGTTGGGGAACATAGTATTTCAAAAAAAATCCTACGATCACGCAAGATCTATCTAGGAGAAGCATAGCAACGAATGGGGAGACTGTGTCCATGTACCCTCGTAGACCGAAAACAGAAGCGTTTAGTAACGCGGTTGATGTAGTCGAACGTCTTCGCGATCCAACCGATCCATGCACCGAACGTACGACACTTCCGTGTTCAGCACACGTTCAGCACGATGACATCCCTCGAGCTCTTGATCCAATTGAGGACGAGGGAGAGTTCCGTCAGCACGACGGCGTGGTGACGGTGTTGATGAAGTTACCGGCGCAGGGCTCCACCTAAACACTACGACAATATGACCGAGGTGTGTAACTATGGAGGGGGCACCGCACACGGCTAAGAAAAATCTTCGAGTGCCTTTGGGGTGCCCCCTGCCCACGTATATAAAGGACGGAGGGAGAGAGGCCGGCCCTCCTAGGGGCGCGCCATGTGTAGGGAGTCCTGCTAGGACTCCCAAGTCCTAGTAGGATTCCCTTTCCTTTTCGGAGTAGGAAGGAAGGAAAGGAGGGAGAGGGAGAAGGAAAAGGGGGGCCGCGCCCCCACCCCTTGTTCAATTGGGTTTGGGCAGGGGGGAGGCACGCGCCACCTCTTGGCCCTTCTTCCCTCTCTCCACTAAAGCCCAATAAGGCCCATTAACTTCCCCCGGCGAATTCCCGTAACTCTCCGGTACTTCGAAAAATACCTGAATCACTCGGAACCATTCTGATGTCCGAATATAGCCTTCCAATATATGAATCTTTACCTCCCGACCATTTCGAGACTCCTCGTCATGTCCGTGATCTCATCCGGGACTCCGAACAAACTTCAGTCATCAAATCACATAACTCATAATAAAAATCGTCATCGAACGTTAAGCGTGCAGACCCTACGGGTTCGAGAACTATGTAGACATGATCGAGACACATCTCCAGTTAATAACCAATAGTAGAACCTGGATGCTCATATTGGCTCCTACATATTCTACGAAGATCTTTATCGGTCAAACCGCATAACAACATACGTTGTTCCCTTTGTCATCGGTATGTTACTTGCCCGAGATTCGATCATCGGTATCATCATACCTAGTTCAATCTCGTTACCGGCAAGTCTCTTTACTCGTTCCGTAATGCATCATCCCGTAACTAACTCATTAGTCACATTGCTTGCAAGGCTTATAGTGATGTGCATTACCGAGAGGGCCCAGAGATACCTCTTCGATACTCGGAGTGTCAAATCATAATCTCGATCTATGCCAACTCAACAAACACCTTCGGAGACACCTGTAGAGCATCTTTATAATCACCCAGTTACGTTGTGACGTTTGATAGCACACAAAGTGTTCCTCTAGTATTCGGGAGTTGCATAATCTCATAGTCAGAGGAACATGTGTAAGTCATGAAGAAGGCAATAGCAATAAAACTTAATGATCATTATGCTAAGCTAACAGATGGGCTCTTGTCCATCACATCATTCTCTAATGATGTGATCCCGTTCATCAAATGACAACACATGTCTATGGTTAGGAAACTTAACCATCTTTGATTAATGAGCTAGTCTAGTAGAGGCATACTAGGGACACTCTGTTTTGTCTATGTATTCACACATGTACTAAGTTTCCGGTTAATACAATTTTAGCATGAATAATAAAAATTTATCATGATATAAGGAAATATAAATAACAACTTTATTATTGCCTCTAGGGCATATTTCCTTCAGAAACACTAGCCCCTAGATCACATAAAACACTATTTTTTTTCAGTCCAATCTCAACCTCTATAGTAGGTTCAAAAGCATCTTCTTGCTTAGTTGGTAACTTACTGTAAAGCTTCTTTATTTCATCACGAAGTTCACGTACCTTGGCTGCAACTTGCTAAACAAAGACACTATATGCTTCGTTATTAGTTACCTCAGGTAGTGGATATTTCATTGATATCATCTTCACAAAATCAGCAACGGTGTAATTTTACTCTGGTACATGGCTTGTGTCTAGTTCTTGTTGGGGAACGTAGTAATTCAAAATTTCCTACGGTCACGCAAGATCTATCTAGGAGATGCATAGCAATGAGACGGGAGAGTGTGTCCATGTACCCTCGTAGACCGAAAGCGGAAGCGTTTAGTAACGCAGTTGATGTAGTCGAATGTCTTCATGATCCAACCGATCCAAGTACCGAATGTATGGCACCTACGTGTTCAGCACACGTTCAGCACGATGACGTCCCTCGAGCTCTTGATCCAGTAGAGGGTCGACGGAGAGTTCCGTCAGCACGATGGCGTGGTGACGGTGATGATGAAGTTACCGACGCAGGACTTCGCCTAAGCACTACTACGATATGACCGAGGTCTTAAACTATGGAGGGGGCACCGCACATGGCTAATAGATTGTCCGTTGTGCTTGGGGGTGCCCCCTGGCCACGTATATAAAGGAGGGGGCGAGAGAGGCCAGCAGCTAGGAGGGGCACGCCATGGGGGGAGTCCTACTTGGACTCCTAGTCCAAGTAGGATTCGCCCCCCTTTTCCTTTCTTCCACCGGAGGGAATAGGAAGGAGAGGGAGAGGGAAAGGGAAGGGGGGCGCCGCCCCCTCCTCCTTGTCCTATTCGGACTCCCAAGGAGGGGGGCGCGCAGCCACCTCCCGTGGGCTTCCCTCTCTCTCCCTTAGGCCCATGTTGGCCCAACACTTCACCGGGGGGGTTCCGGTAACCCCTTGGTACTCCGGAAAAATACCCGGATCACTCGAAACCATTCCGATGTCCGAATATAACCTTCCAATATATGAATCTTTAACTCTCGACCATTTCGAGACTCCTCGTCATGTCCGTGATCTCATTCGGGACTCCGAACAAACTTCGGTCATCAAATCACATAACTCATAATACAAATCATCATTGAACATTAAGCGTGCGGACTGAGGGAGTCCTGGATTACGGGGTCCTCGGGCGTCCGGGCTATGCGACATGGGCCGGACTCATGGACCGTGAAGATACAAGATGGAAGGCTTTCCCCCATGTCCAGATGGGACTCTCCTTGGCGTGGAAGGCAAGCTTGGCGTGCGGATATGAAGATTCCTTTCTCTGTAAACCGACTCTGTACAACCCTAGCCCCCTCCGGTGTCTATATAAACCGGAGGGATTAGTCCGTAGAGGCAATCATAATCATACAGGCTAGACACCTAGGGTTTAACCATCAAGATCTCAAGGTAGATCAACTCTTGTAACCCCTATACTCATCAAAGTCAATCACGCAGGAAGTAGGGTATTACCTCCGTTGAGAGGGCCCGAACCTGGGTAAACATTGTGTCCCTGCCTCCTGATACCTTTGATCCTTAGACGCACAGTTCGGGACCCCCTACCCGAGATCTGCTGGTTTTGACACCGGCATTGGTGCTTTCATTGAGAGTTCCACTGTGCCATCGTCGAAAGGCTCCATCAATCATCTACAACAATACTGCCGGGAGCAAGATTTTTCTCCCTAGACAGATCTTCGTATTCTGTGGCTTCGCACTGCGTGCCAACTCCGTTGGCCACCTGGAGCAGATCGACAGCTACGCCCCTGGTCATCAGATCAGTTTCGGAAATCTGAATTATGTCGCTGAAATCCGAGGAGACTTGATCTCCCAAGGGTTCGCGGCTCCAATCACCGCTCCGGCCTTAGATCCAGAGCGCGTCATCAGGTCCAAAGACGGGAGACTAGAGCCCGCCGGACTCTCTGCGGCTGCAGAGCTCAACATGGGAGAACCAGAGGGAATAGTGTCACCAACACTCATCATAAAGCCAGACTCTTTTTCGAACACTAGCCCAGGACCCTCGCAGCCCGCGTCATGCGGGCTCGGCCAGGGAACTCCAGTCCCCGCACAAACCTCGCTCTTAAACAAGGCTCTGGATTTAATGAGGTCCCTCGCCATCACAGAGGAGCCGCTTCCTAATTGCGCCTAGCCCGGACTAGGGGCTGGAAATAGGGAACTTTACTTCCCACCCACCACCCACTTTATACCCGCTGTCGAGGATCTAACCGACATGCTCGACTACGCCTCCGAAGACATCGACGGTATGGACGGCGATGCCGGAGAGGAGCAGGCCCGAAACCCGCCGTTCACCGGATGCTGGACGGACACCTCCTCATACGACGTATACATGGTGGACACACCTAAAGAAGGCAGCGACGATGACGAGTAGGACCCAGTCGAGGATGAACCTCCTGAGATACCACCGAAGCATCGGCGTCAGTAGCGCCACTCTAAATCGCGTCATGGAAAAGACAGCCATACCGGCACCGGAGACAATGATACTCCGGAGAATGCCGAGGACAAAGAAGACCCCATCGAACCAACATCCGAACAGGATGATCGGGAGGATGGGCAAATTGACCCTGACGAGCAAGCGGGGAACAAAGACTCGGAGGATAGCAACTATCTACCACTCTCCGAGGACGACATGAGCCTCGGCGACGAAGATTTCATCGTGCCAGAGGAACCCCTCGAACAAGAGCGCTTTAAGCGCCGGCTAATAGCCACAGCGAGAAGCCTAAAGAAGCAGCAGCAGCTTCAAGCTGACCAAGATCTGCTCAACGACAGATGGACAAATGTCCTAGCGGCCGAAGAATACATCCCTGAACGCCCAACAAAGAGTTACCCGAAGCATATGCTGCTACCCCAATTCGATGACGAGGCGCTGGAGCCCGTACTACCCGCGCGTAACGCGGCTAACAGACCTGACCGACCACCACATGGCTGGGACATAATGGCAACTCAAGCCGAACACCAGCCCGCGCCAACTCGCCATAAAAGCAGAGAAACAACAGCTCGGGGATACACATATGACCTATGACAAGACCTGGAAAATAGAGCAGGTTAGAAAAGATCAATACACGGATTGCGGGGGCGCGCCCCGGTGCGTGAGGACGGCTATCAAGCCTGGCGCGACAAGCACAACCACGCTCGGGCCGGAAACCGCATACGGACTTCATCCGAACTACGCCGTGATGTTGCCCAATACAGAGGCGCCGCACGCCCCCTATGCTTCACCGATGAGGTAATGGAGCACCAGTTCCCAGAAGGGTTTAAACCCGTCAACATCGAATCATACGATGGCACAACAGACCCCACAGTATGGATTGAGGATTTTCTTCTCCACATTCACATGGCACGCGGTGATGATCTACATGCCATCAAATATCTCCCCCTAAAACTCAAGGGGCCAGCATGGCACTGGCTGAACAGCCTACCAGAAAACTCTATTGGTAGCTGGGAAGACTTGGATGACGCATTTAGAGACAACTTCCAAGGCACCTATGTTGGGCCCCCAGACGCCGATGACCTTAGTCACATAATCCAGCAACCCGGGGAATCGGCCCGGCAGCTCTGGACTAGATTCCTCATCAAAAAGAACCAGATTGTGGATTGTTCGGACACCGAAGCCCTCGCGGCCTTCAAGCATAGCGTCCGAGACGAGTGGCTCGCCCGACACCTCGGCCAAGAAAAACCAAAATCCATGGCAGCCCTCACCGCACTTATGACCCGCTTTTGCGCGGGAGAAGATAGCTGGCTTGCTCGTAGAAGCAATAGCACCAGCGACCCTGGCACCTCTGAACTCAGGGACGGCAACGACAAGCCATGACGCAACAAGCACAAGCGTCGAAACAACAACGAAGAAACCCAGGATACGGCGGTCAACGCCGGATTCAGTGGTTCCAAACCCGGTCAATGGAAGAAGCCATTCAAGGCAAACAGATATGGCCCATCCAGCTTAGACAGAATACTTGAGCGGCCTTGCCAGATTCATGGCACCCCTGATAAGCCTGCCAATCACACCAACAGAAATTGTTGGGTCTTTAAGCAGGCCGGCAAACTCAACGCCGAACATAAGGGGAAAGGGTCGCCCAACGACGATGATGACCAAGAGCCTCGTCAACCGAACACAGGGGAGACAGTGAACATGATATATGTCACACATATCCCTAAGAGGGAACGCAAGCGCGCACTATGGGACGTCTACGCCTTAGAGCTGGTCGCCCCAAAATTCAACCCATGGTCGGCTTGTCCAATCACCTTTGATCGAAAGGACCACCCAACCAGTATCCATCATGGAGGTTCGGTAGCTCTGGTCCTTGATCCAATCATCGACGGATTCCACCGCACGCGAGTCCTCATGGACGGAGGCAGCAGTCTCAACCTACTTTACCAAGACACTGTCCGCAAAATGGGCATCAATCCGTCAAGAATCAAGCCCACTAAAACTACCTTTAAAGGAGTAATACCTAGTGTAGAGGCCCGCTGCACGGGCTCAATCACGTTGGAAGTCGTCTTTGGTTCGCCGGACAACTTCCGAAGCGAAGACTTGATCTTCGATATAGTCCCATTCTGCAGTGGTTATCACGCACTGCTCGGACGAACCGCTTTCGCCCGCTTTAACGCGGTCCCGCACTTCGCCTATCTAAAGCTTAAGATGTCCAGTCCTCGTGGTGTCATTACAATCAACGGAAACATGGAACGCTCCCTCCGTACCGAGGAGCACACCGCGGCCGAAGTACAAAGCGGCCCTGTCAAGCCGCACACCTCATCGGCTATCAAGCCGCCGGACTTTATTACGCAAGGTCGGACAGTGCGGCATACGGGTAGCCCGGCAATCCCAGGGTCGGATTAGCAGTTTTGCCTCCGTCGACTGCCACGTACTTCAGCGAGATTCGTCCCACGCATGCACAATTACGCACTCAAAGTACCTTGGGCATCAGCGGAGGCAAAATACGGATAGGCCTATAGCACGGTTTGACCCTATATGGTCTCCCCCTCGTTTTTACTTATTTCTCATCTTATACCATAGGTGAATTAAAACCTCCTCATCCCACGGACTCACAAGGACTCTTTCCGAGCCCGGTTCCGTCCAAATAGTCGAAGACCATCCCTCTTAAGGAATTTCTCTTACTCAGGCGAAAGCGGCGCAGACGTGCGGCAGGAAAGTGCAAAGGATCTTGTAGACCATAACTTCACTCAAAGAACCTGTATAGAGCTTTTCTCTTTAAGCCTTAAGACCCCCGGCATGTAAAATAGCCTTGGTGATTATGGTACCCTCTGTAATACTATGTTTTGACGTATCAATCAGATTTTAGTGAAGCAAATTCTTCCTTGGTATCGTCTTCACTTATAGACTTTATTCCATCCCTTCAAGTTGCATCACGCACACACCTTGGCAAAAACTGCCAGGGGCTCTATATGGCAACACATGTGTTGCCAACCGAAAAGTCTGAAATAGCTTTATAGCGCAATTCAGCGTCCCGACCTCGGCATTATATGCATCGGCTCCGAGTCATGTCTTTGGTCAATAGTTGGGTTGCTCGGCTCCTGTGTTTGCTACCTTACGTTCCGTCTGATCGGCTAGGGTAGTAAAGGGAGAACTACTGCGATTGTGTTTCTGGTTCGCCTGGTTAAGCACCTTAGTAGAGAAAGCCGAAAACTGACTATCATGATGCGGCGAGAGTTGGTCAGCCACTCGGTGACTTATCAAAATCCTTAGCGATTTCTTCCGTATTACACGAAGGACCATTCTCCGGTCACCTATGCAACGCATCCGAATTAGGATAGCCGCATACATACCAGGGGCTACTTTGTAGACCCATCGTCAAACTCCTACGGCTAAGTGAGAGCAATAAACCACATAGTCCAATTTCCTGGTTCACCGCACTGACACCTCCTTCATGGACCAAGACGTTGGGTTAAGTGTAGTCATGTGCAATTCCGAACACCCCAGTAGTATCTACAAGGGGGCTGAAGCCGACGACTGGGAACTCTCAGATATAAAAATGGCCACACAGGAGGATAACACTCTTCATAAACAAAGAAATATATTACATATGACTTAGTTCATGATACAAACTCCTGAACAGTTCGGACTCGTTCATTCGAACACTACATCCTTAGAGCATTGGCCTTCTACAAGGCGGGCACCCTTGAGAACTTCCTCAAAGTAGCGCTCTGGGGTGCGGTGGTCCTTGCTTTCGGGCGGACCCTCGATAGCCACCTTTTCGGCCTTCATCTTCCCCTAGTGCATCTTGACACGGGCGCGCCCCTTCTATACAAGACCACCTCTTAACGGTGTCAATTCGGGGCAGCCCATCGATGAGACGCCGCACGAGGCCGAAGTAGCTGTCCGGAATAACTTCGGCCGGCCACAACCGGACTATGATGTCCTTCATGGCCGTGCTGGACATCTTCTGCAGCTCCGCCCATTGCGCCATCTGGTCATTCAGCAGTACGGGACGCTCCTGCCCCGCAAACTGTGACCAGAAGAGCTTCTCAGTCGCATACCCCTCCTGGGCCTGGAAGAATTGGGCGGCGTCCGCAGCACTCTTTGGCAGATCCGCATATACATCTGGAGAACTCCATAGTCGATTAAGCAAGGCATACTTCTGATCCCCAAATCTAGCCTGTAAAAGAAAGGGCTCACCAGCCGCTATCTGTCCGGCTTGATGGATGTAACGCCCACGATGCGGCTATATCTCCCACGTGTCGAGGCACGACTTAGAGGCATAACCGCATTGTAGGTTTTGTCGCAAGAAGGGTCATCTTCACACAATCCCATGTAATGAACAAGAATGGGATAAAGAGAGTTGGCTTACAATCGCCACTTCACACAATACATAAATAAATTCATACATCATCCAAAATACACACATAGACCGACTACGGTCAAATCCAAATGAAAAGAAGATAACCCCAAATGCTAGATCCCCGATCGTCCCAACTGGGCTCCACTACTGATCATCAGGAAACGAAACATAGTAACGACCACGGTCCTCATCGAACTCCCACTTGAGCTCGGTTGCGTCACCTGCATAGGTATCCTCGGCACCTGCAACTGTTTTGGTAGAATCTGTGAGTCACGAGGACCCAGCAATCTCACACCCGCGAGATCAAGACTATTTAAGCTTGTGGGTAGGTAAGGGGTAATATGGTGGAGCTGCGGCAAGCACTAAGCATTTATGGTGGCTAACATACGCAAAAGAGAGCGAGAAGAGAAGCAACGCATCGGTCGAGAAGCTAAAAGTGATCAAGAAGTGATCCTGAAACTACTTACATTCATACATAACCCAGACCGTGTTCACTTCCCGGACTCCGCCGAAAAGAGACCATCACGGCTACACACTCGGTTGATGCATTTTAATTAAGTCAAGTGTCAAGTTCTCTACAACCGGACATTAACAAATTCTCATCTGCCACATAACCGCGGGCACGGCTTTCGAAAGATAATACCCTACAGGGGTGTCCCAACTTAGCCCATCACAAGCTCTCACGGTCAACGAAGGATATTCCTTCTCCCGGGAAGACCCGATCAGTCTTGGAATCCCGGTTTACAAGACATTTCGACAATGGTAAAACAAGACCAGCAAAGCCGCCCGAATGTGCCGACAAATCCCAATAGGAGCTGCACATATCTCGTTCTCAGGGCACACCGGATTGTCCAAACTTCCGATAGGCCAGCCCAGAGTTGCCCCTGGTGACCACCGGCGGCTGACAGGTTGGACCAACACTCAGAGGAGCACTGGCCCGGGGGTTGAAAATAAAGATGACCCTTGGGCTCGCGAAAACCCAAGGGAAAAAGGCTTGGGTAGGCAAATGTAAAACCAAGGTTGGGCCTTGCTGGAGGAGTTTTATTCAAAGCAAACTGTCAAGGGGTTCCCATAACACCCAACCGCGCAAGGAACGCAAAATCAAGGAACATAACACCGGTATGACGGAAACTAGGGCGGCAAGAGTGGAACAAAACACCAGGCATAAGGCCGAGCCTTCCACCCTTTACCAAGTATATAGATGCATTACTTAAATAAGAGATATTGTGATATCCCAAAATATCCATGTTTCAACATGGAACCAACTTCATCTTCACCTGCAACTAGCAACGCTATAAGAAGGGCTAAGCAAAAGCGGCAACTTAGCCAAACAACGGTTTGCTAGGAAAGGATGGTTAGAGGCTTGACATGGCAATATGGGAGACATGATAAACAAGTGGTAGGTAGCGCAAGCATAGCGATAGAGCGAACAACTAGCAAAGCAAAGATAGAAGTGATTTCGAGGGTATGGTCATCTTGCCTGCAAGGTTCTCAGAGTTGTCGAAAGCTTGATCCTCGTAAGCGTTCTCAACAGGTTCCTCGTAAGCGTTCTCGTCTCCCGGCTCTACCCAAAGCAAGAACACAAGCAAAGTACCAACAATCAATCACGGGAAATGCACAAGCAACATGATGCAATACATGGCATGATATGCGAGATGTGATATGCAATGCATATGCGTGCTCCGGAAGGGAAAAGATGAACAAGGCATCAACTTGGCAAACCAAGTATGCCGCTGGAAAGATGAGGTGATTTCGGTTGAAATCGATATAAGGATCACCGGAATCGGATGCACGATTTGCAAATGACAAGCAAAACAAGGATGGCACAATTCTGCGATTAACAACACGATGCCACTTAGTATGCAACAAGAAGCTAAGCTACTGCACTCCAACATAACAACACAGCATATGACAGTGATGTACTCCAGATGCTTGACAAAACATGAACACTGAGCTATGGCTAAATCACAACATAGAAGGTTCAAACAAGCATGGAAAAAGTGCAAAAGATATCAGCTTTACAGACTTGGTGAAAATACTAACCTGCCAGAAATAACATCAGGAAGCCATGTTTAGAGCAAGCAAACAGCAGGCTACAGGAACATATCATAGCAAATCAGGGCATGTCATGAATCTACTAAATTCATAGAACAAAAGCCCCTTACTGATCATGAGCCAAAAAGGCACAGAAGATATGATGGCACCTCTATAAACATAGCAAGTTTTATTACCAGATTTAGACAGTAGAAAACAGAGCATGGCATTAGCAGAATTGTGAAGGCATCTTTGCGAGCTCGATTCACTCATCACAAGCCATTGCAAGACAAGATAAGCATAGAATCAGCAAGAAGACATGTTCATGAAACTAGCCATGGCAAGAACAAGCTCATAGCATGCAAGGATCAACTACAACAACCTTGGCAAAATTGATTAACATGTAAACAATATGCCAGGAACATTTTATAGCAAAAGTAGAGCAAGATTGAGACATGCTAGGGCACTCCATAATTGCAAACAGGGGCATGGATGGATAGAGCACATCTATATGTCCAAAACATCCTTACTGAACATACTCAAAAGAAGCATGGATCCTACCGTAGCAACATGGATACATGGCATGAAAAATAATAGCAGGAAAAAGGACTTGGCAAAATCCAGTCCCTGAAAACAGCAACATCACGAAGCCTAGTTTACATGCTTGTGCTAGTCACCACATAGATCACAAAAATACATGGCAAGCACCCCTGTAAATATGGCATGACCTAGATCAAAACACATGTAGAGCTCATGCTCATAAGATGCACACATCAAAAGCCACAAAAATGACAAAACATCATAATCTGATAAGTAACAGCAGTAAACATTTTATAGCACTCTTGCATCAATGAAAATGGCATCAAGATGAACTCAAACAAGCATGGCACAATGGAACAAAATGAACAGCATATCATGACGAACATTTTGATATATCATGTACGCAATACGGAGCAGCATGCAAAGAGATATGACATGATGAATAGGAGCACATGATGTGAGAATTTCGGGACTTAGAAGAAAAACGGGGTCAACCTCAGATCTAGGGTTCTTCGTGCACGAGAGCCGAGGCGGGACCGGGCTCGCCGGAGACGATGCGATGGCGGCCGGATCTTGAGGAGGAGGTCGCCGGCGAGGACAGGGGCGCCGGATCCGGGCGGCGCCGGCCCGGATCTAGCCAGAGCTTGAGCCGGCGGCGACGGGCGAGGCGCGGGGCGGCCGGCGGCGGGGTCGGTTAGGCGAGGCGGGGCCGGAGCGAGCGGGCGGCGGGGCCGAGCCGCGGGAGGCGCGGGCGATGATGGGCTCGGGGGGGGGGGGGGGGGCGGCCTCGGGCCCGGCGGTGGGAGGCGGCGCCGCCACATGGCGGCCTCCGGTTGGGGCGGGCGCGGCGGCGGATGCGTCCGGCCCGATCTGGACGTGTCCTGCGGCGGAGAGGTGTGAGGCTAGGGTTTCGGGACCCGGGATTTCGGAGGAGTGCACAGATTTATAGGTAGAGGGAGCTAGGAGACTCCAATTGAGGAGCGGTTTTCGCCCACACGATCATGATCCAACAACGGAGAGCATGGAGGGGGTTTAGATGGGTTATTGGGCTGTTTTGGAGGGGTGTTGGGCTGCAACACACAAGAGGCCTTTGCGGTTACCCGGTTAACCGTTGGAGCATCAAACGGCCTCCAAATGGAACGAAACTTGACAGGTGGTCTACCGGTGGTGTACCAAGGCCACTTGGCAAACCTCGGTCCATTCCGAGAACGTTTAACGCCCGCTCACGAAAAGAGACAAGAGGGGTGCGCCGGTGCATGTGGGAGTGTCGGATTGCAAAACGGACAACGGGGAAAATGCTCGGATGCATGAGGCGAACACGTATGCAAATGAGATGCACATGATGACATGATATGAAATGTATGACATGAACAAAATGCAAAACGAAAGACAAAACCCAACCATGGAGGTAATATCATAACACATAGCCGAAAATGGCAAGAGTTGGAGTTACAAATATGGAAAGTCACATCCGGGGTGTTACAACACTCCACCACTACAAGAGGATCTCGTCCCGAGATCTAGGACTGAAAGAACTCCGGATATTCGGAACGGAGATGGTCCTCGTGCTCCCAGGTGGCTTCTCGGTCGGAATGGTGTGACCACTTCACTTTCAGGAATTTGATTGACTTGTTGCGAGTCATGCGCTCAGTTTCTTCAAGAATAGCAACGGGATGCTCATGATAAGTCAGATCTTCTTGGAGATCAATCTCTTCGAAGTTGATGGTGCACTCAGGGGTCTTGAAGCACTTGCGAAGCTGTGACACATGAAACACATCGTGCACGTTTGCGAAGTTGGACGGAAGCTCAAGTTGGTAGGCGAGATCGCCTGTTTTGCCAATGATCTTGACAGGACCCACATATCTAGGGGCAAGCTTCCCTTTGATACCGAAGCGGCGAGTGCCTTTCATTGGAGAGACGCGGAGGTAGACATGGTCTCCGATTTCAAAAGCCACATCACGGTGCTTGTCATCATAATAGCTCTTCTGGCGTGATTGCACGGCTTTGAGATTCTCATGAATGACTTTGCACATTTCTTCGGCTTCTGTGATCAAGTCATTGCCAAGAAGTTGGCGTTCACCTGTCTCGGACCAATTCAGAGGAGTACGACACTTCCTGCCATAGAGAATTTCGAATGGGGCCTTGCCCGCACTTGCTTGGAAGCTGTTGTTGTAGGAGAACTCGGCATATGGGAGGCAATCTTCCCACTTCATACCGAAAGAGATGACACAAGCCCTGAGCATATTTTCAAGGATTTGATTGACTCACTCGACTTGGCCACTAATTTGAGGATGGAAAGCTGTACTGAAGCGAATGTTGGTGCCCATGGCCTTCTGGAAGGATTCCCAGAACTTAGAAGTGAAGATGCTTCCACGATATGAAGATATCAATTGTGGAATGCCGTGCAAGGAGACAATCCTAGAGGTGTATAGCTCTGCCAACTGAGCTGCTGTGATAGATTCTTTGATAGGAAGAAAATGAGCCACTTTAGTAAGCTTGTCGATGACAACGAAGATATCATCATTTCCACGCTTGGACTTAGGAAATCCAGTCATGAAGTCCATTTTGATATGATCAAACTTCCATTCTGGAATAGCAAGAGGTTGGAGGAGACCAGCTGGTCGTTGGTGTTCTGCTTTCACCCTTCGACAGACATCACATTCGTTCACGAATTGAGCGATTTCTCGCTTCATTCGAGTCCACCAATACGATTGCTTGAGGTCATGGTACATCTTCGTACTTCCAGGATGAATGTAAAGAAGAGAATTGTGCACTTCGTTCATTATGACCTTCCTTAGACCACCTTTAGGAACCACAATCCGGTCCTCGAAGAATAAAGTGTCTTTCTCATCAATGCGATAGCACTTGTATTTGGAAAGACCCTTGGCAATCCCATGTTTCACCTTCTTCACCATGGCATCAAGAAGTTGTACCTCACGAATTTGATCTTCCAAAGTAGGAGAGACTTGGAGATTGGCAAGAAAGCCTTGAGGAACAACTTGGAGGTTCAGTTTGCGGAAAACTTCACAAAGGTCCGGTTGGAAGGGCTTAAGAATTAAGCTGTTGCAGTAAGCCTTCCTGCACAAAGCATCTGCAATGACGTTGGCCTTGCCTGGAGTATATTCAATACTTGGATTGTACTCTTGAATCATTTCGACCCATCGAGTTTGCCTGAGGTTGGGCTGAGTGAAGATGTACTTGAGACTCTTGTGATCGGCGAATATGTCCACTTTCCTTCCCAACAAGAGATGTCTCCATGTTATTAATGCATGGACAACTGCTGCCAAATCAAGATCGTGAGTGGGGTAGTTCTTTTCGTTGGGCTTCAAGTGACGAGAGGTATAGGCCACAACTTTCTTCTCTTGCATTAACACATCACCGAGACCTTGAAGAGAAGCATCACAGAAGACTTCCAATGGCTTGGATTCGTCAGGAGGAGTTAAGACAGGAGCTGTGACAAGTTTCTCTTTGAGAGTGTTGAAAGCAACGTCACACTCAGGAGTCCAGACATACTTCACATGCTTCTAGAGGAGGTTGGAAAGAGGCTTTGCATTCTTAGAGAAATTCTCAACGAATCTTCGAAAATAGCTTGCAAGTCCAAGAAAACTGCGAAGCTGCTTGACATTCTGAGGAGGTTCCCAATTCACAACTGCAGACACACCTTCTTGGGATTAACAGCGATGCCCTTGGCAGAGATGATATGACCAAGGTAAAGAACTTCGTCAAGCCAAAACTCACATTTGGAAAACTTCGCATAGAATTGATACTCTCTGAGCTTGTCGAGCACCAATCGCAAATGTTTGGCATGGTCCTTCTTATTCTTGGAGAAGACCAAGATATCATCGAGATACACCAGCATGAATTCATTGGTGTAGGGGTTGAAGATGAAGTTCATCATTCGAGAGAATGTTGGAGGAGCATTGACAAGGCCGAAAGACATGACAGTATATTCATAAGAACCAAAACTTGTTCTGAATGCTGTCTTGGGAATATCTTGTTCGCGAATGTGAATCTGATGATAACCCATACGAAGGTCAAGCTTGGAGAATACTTTAGCACCTTTAAGTTGCTCGAATAGCTCATTGATGTTGGGAAGTGGATACTTGTTCTTTATTGTCTTCTTGTTCAATGGGCGGTAGTCGACACAAAGTCGGTCCGTGCCATCCTTCTTCTGGACAAAAAGAACACCACAACCCCATGGAGATGAACTCGGTCTGATCAGACCCAGACGCTCTTGTTCATCGAGCTGTTTCTTCAATTCCTTCAGCTCCTTGGGTCCAAGCTTATATGGACACTTGCAAACGGGTTCCGTGCGAGGCTCAAGATCGATAACGAACTCGACTGGCCGGTGAGGAGGCATACCGGAAGCTCTTCTGGAAAGACATCTTGGTACTCACAAACGACTGGAATCTGAGAGATTGTGTCTAGCTCGCCCTTCTCATTGAGAGAGAATAACCGAATGGTCTCATCACGAGCGGCATAGATGATCACATCCTCAGAAGAGTGTGTCAATTGAATTTCCCTGGCAGCACAATCAAGTTGAGCCTTATGCTTAGAAAGCCAGTCCATCCTGAGAATTAGATCAATATCGGAGTCGCCAAGAACCATTGGAGAAGATAAAAATTTATAGTCCCCCATCTTGATAGAAACATCCGGAACCATGTAGCTTGCGTTCATGCATTTGCCCGGAGAGACAACTACTAACGGTCTAGGCAAATCTTGGAAAGGCAACTCATGCTTAGATGCAAAAGGTCTTGAGATGAAACTAAGTGATGCACCAGTGTCAAAAAGAACTTTTGCAGGAAAGTCGTTAACAGGAAGATTACCCATGATCACTTCTGAAGAGTCCTCTGCCTGAGCTGCGTTCATCATGTTGACCTTTGCAAACTTGGAATTATGCTTGACCACTGCATTGCTTGAAGATCTCACAGGAGGAGGAGGCGGAAGGCGCCTTTGGTTGAAGCACTTGTTTGCATAGTGACCTTTCTGCTGACACTTGTTGCAAGTCACCTCTGAGAGCAGACGATGATAAGGAGCATTTGGCCTTGGAGCTTGATTCTGAGACTTGTTCTGATGGACTGGGTTGGGTGGGTGGGAAGATCCATGGCCACCTTTGTTCTTCTGCTGGAAAGGCTGACAAAACGGAGGAGGAGGAGGCAACCAGAACTTCTGTTGCTTAGCTGCCACTAGTGAGGAAGAAGAAGACTGAACTGCGTTCTTGACTCTCTTCTTAGAAGCCTCACACTTGAGCTGAGCAGCTTCTTGCTTTAGTGCCATGTTGTAGAATTCATCATACTTGGTCGACTCGAAAAGCACGAGAGCTAATTGCAGATCTTCTCTGAGGCCACCTCTGAATTGATAAATCATGCTCTTTTCATCAGGGACGTCTTGCTTAGCGAAGTGAGCGAGTTTCTGAAACTGGGTGTTGTATTGATACACGGACATGCTGCCTTGCTTGAGATTGCGGAACTCCTCACGCTTGCTCTCAACAACACTTTGTGGAATGTGGTGAGCTTTGAAGTCTCGGTGGAAATCATCCCAGGTAATCACACGACCTCCTCTGGAATCTTTGTATTGTTGATACCACTCGGCAGCTTGATCCTTGAGTTGAAAAGAAGCAAACTTGACAAAGTCCTCAGGCCTGACATTGCTACATTCAAAATGCTTGTTGATGTCCACGAGCCAATCATCGGCGTCTGTGGCCTCGGCACAGTAGCTGAAAGACTTCGGCTAATTTGCAAGGAACTGGTTGACGGTAGCGAAGTGAGGCTGATCGTTGCCTTGCCCTTGATTTCCTTGGTTTCCTTTCCCTTGGGTGCGCTCTTGCAAGAGTTGCAAAATCATCTGGGCATTGGCGTTGGTGGCTGCCATGACAGCTTGCCATGCCTCCGGAGGCGGAGGGTTCGCCTGACTCCCATTATTGCGTTCCGGATTCTGAAGAGGGTGACATCCGTTAGCATCTTGATAGAAAGATAGACAAGTTGAATCAACGGATAGAAATTGCAACATATAGTCTTCACAATAAACATTCGAACGAGGATGAACGAATGAATTCCATAGTAAATCATCACACTTCCATAAGTTGAGAAGCCACTTAGAAAAAAGGTATGGAATCAACATTTGACTTCGAAGCAACTCGAATACCACAACTCAAAACAAAACAAAGGATTGGCATGCAGAATGAGCCGGAACAAACATATGATAGAGATTTTGTCCGAAGTTTTCGTGGTGGGGCCCACACGGGCTCGATCGTACATCACCATCATGTACAAGGCAGTGCACATGACATACTGTGACACCCAAAAAATTTTATTTTGGTTTTATCAAAATCTTTTATTTGATTTGAGGAGGGTATTTAAATTTTCTACTAAAAGAACTTTCCCTCTCAAAAATTTCCTCTTTGACAAATGTTTTGTTTGGTTTCATCCTAGACTTGACTGTTGGTCTTGGAGGTTTTTCATCTCATGTTGGCTCAAATGTTTTTCATTTGGAAAAATATATTTGAAAATCTTTTAAATAGCGCTATGGCATTTGGAGTGATATCTTCCCCTTTCAAAAATCCCTCTTGCCATGACCTAAGTGGAAATCCCCTCCCATAAGCCTTTCCCCATCTTTGGATCTTGATATACTTCAAATCCAGCAGTTTGAACCTTCCCAAAAATTTTCTTCCATTTAATTCTTATCAAAAATAATTTCTGCCCTCTACTCTAGCTCTTGGAGATTTACAAAGGAGCTACCCTTTCTACTTTGAGTTTGGCCTCCAAACCAATCTCCCTAGCTAGTTCTTAGAGCCCTCAACCAAGATCCATGAAGATCTACTGGCCTCCAGTTCAAATATTTCAAATTGTGCTTGCTGCAAGTTTGGACCATATTTGCCAAATTTGATGAAATTCAATTGTTTTCTCCTCCTAAAAATCTGAGAAAATCCAGGCAGCCTCTGGATGCATTGAGAGGTCACCTCACCAAGTCCCAACTCCAGAAATTTTTTTCTTCATGCCAAATCATTTCGTCGAACACTTGATGGACACTGTTGCTGTCGATGTTCAGAGTTCAGTTAAACAGTTTCAGTGAGCACTGTAGTTTTCTTCAGAGACCGTTCTCGATCTCGCCAGTACCGCGGTGGCGCCATGCTCCCTGTCCCCTCCTTCTTATCCCTGCACCGCACAATCGCCTGGAGGTTTGCGGGCGTCGGCGACGAGCAGGAGGAGGTGCGCCACCCGTGAGCGACGGCAGCAGCGGCTTTGCGGCTGCCAGAGAGAGGCGCAGCATGGACGGCGCCGTCCAGCGCCGCCCAAGCCACCGGAGGCCGCCGCGTGGCCACCCACTCGCCCGTGCGCGCTGCCATCCTTCGTCGTGAACTGCTAGGCGCGGAGCGCGCTCTCCGCCGCCGCCGTGCCCGTACGACCGCCCCGTCGAGGATCGGCGCATTACGGCAAGCCCGACCGAGGTTTAGCGGGGGAACAACACCAGTGAACCTCCCTGATGTTGCCTGGCCACTTAAACTCCCTGCCCAACCCCTGCCTCGCCGTAATCGCTCGCCGGAGCTACCCCGTTCACGGCCACCCCCTCGGATCGCCTATAAATAGAGGCCCCGAGCTCGAACTCAAACCCACACCACCTCTGCACTCCACCAATACCACGCCAAGCCACTGGAAGAGCCCCGAGGGAGCCTTCTTCCCCAACTCCGGCCGCCTCGACCCGCCACGGGGTCCAGCTCGATTCACCCCCGTGCGTGCACCTCTACCTCTCAGCTCTTGCCAGTAGCTTCCTAATGCATCCACTCTCCCGACCCGCGCTTCAATTTGGAGTTTGCAGCACCCACCGGAGTACTCCACCATCGCCCGAACCACCGTCCGCCGGAGAAAGTGTCGCTGTCGACGTGGTGCTCTCCGACAACCAAGTCCACCACCCACCGACGCGGAAGAACACCCTGAAACTCTTGGTACACTCCGATCTCTCTGCCTCACCGTGGTTCGACGCCGGCGACCACCGCAGCCTTCGGGCGCCGGCGAGCTCCATTGGAGTTTTAAACCTAACGGGTGGACCCCCCCGTCAGCCTCTCTTCTTTTCCCCCCTCGAACCGTTTTCTGTTGACGCCTTCGGGCAAATGCGCTTTCTCTTTGGGCTGGCGCATTTCTTTCCGAACCGTTTTCTGGTTTTTCAAACAAGTCCCTGGTTCTTTTCTGTTTCATCACAGATCAGTCCCTGGACTAAAACCCTTATAACTTCTTAATAAAAGATGATTTTTGATTGATTCTTTTTCTGTCAGTCTTGTATTTTTGTCTAGTTTTTTATAGTATTTATTTGGAACAATTTTTATGCACGCATCGATGTTCACATTAGTATACGGTTTCGTTATATCATAGGTTCCGGAAGAGGTGATGGAACCGCAAACTTCGCCGAGCTAGACTCCGACTTCTCCGAACCAGGCAAGCACGTTTGAACCTTTGATATGGCGGGTGTTTTGCATGTTTGCTTGAATGGTTTGTGCATGGCATAGGAGCATCGGTGAGTATTTCGTTGCATGCAAGGCAACTGACCGTGTGTTTCAAAGTTATCATGATCTTTGATGAGAGATGACCTGATCATGTGGTGACATGAAAGGTAGCAAGATGGTATTGTTGTAGCATGCCAGTCTTACGTCATCTGATAAACTCCGACGTTAACATGGACTGAGCCACGTTACCGTCCTTCCCCTTTCGTGCTGCCACATGTTTTCTGCAAAGGATACGGTTTAGTAAGTTGTTAACCTCTTTCCGTGTACACACCAAATAGAGGGGCCGGGATGAGGGTTCCATGGCCCTGGATTAAAGCCAGTCATCTGGTCAGGGGGCATGGGTGTTTCCGGTTGGGACCGAGAGGGGGGCACCCCTTAGAGCGCGCGTATATAAATTTGATCCCATGCTACGCGAGGTTGTAGCCTCCCCGTCTCAAAGTTTTTCTTGAACGTTGCCGAGGGTGATTCCTGGCATCGGAATGTTGAATGGGTGTGTACTGGTTAGATGTGTTTCTCCTAAAACACCGTAAACGGAACTAGTCCCTGTGACTACTGAAATCCGTTGGCTGTGGTTAAAGTACAAACTCTGCAGAGTCAAATCCTTCCGAGTCATCGTGTCCATGGTCAAGGACCATGGCCAGCATATCCATATCTATGTCGGTCCTCGTGGTAAAATCCCCGGTGATCAAGCTTGAGTGGTATACCCGTTTGAATTGTTGTTCCTGTGGATGGACTACCCTTTTATTTATCTCGTACCTGAATATTCCTTTGAAATGATTTAAATTCATGAGCTACTGAGATATTAAGTTATGAAATATAAGCCCTTTATGTGATGTCGCTCAGACGTCCGACTGTGGCACTCTTGTCATTTACTTTCGATATAAGCCCTTTATGTGATGTCGCTCAGACGTCCGACTGTGGCACTCTTGTCATTTACTTTTGATATAAGCCCTTTATGTGATGTCGCCCCAGACGTCCGACTGTGGCACGCCCGTTATTTACTTTTGATATAAGCCCTTTATGTGATGTCGCCCCAGACGTCCGACTATGGCACGCCCGTTATTTACTTTTGATATAAGCCCTTTATGTGATGTCGCCTCAGACGTCCGACTGTGGCATGCCCATTATTTACTTTTGATATAAGCCTTGTATGTGGTGTCGCCTTGACGCCCGACTGCGGCATTGTTATTTCATCTGCATCCTTTCGAGGAGTCATTCAGACACTCGATTGGCCTTCAGTATTACTTTGGGATTTCAGGAGGACTACCGCCCGACTTCCCTTTTATTTCCCACGCACTGCCATCTCGTTGTTTGAGTGCGTTCTATTAATCTGTTCATATGCATCATGTTTACATTTGTTATATCTTATGTCCGAACTGTCTTGCGAGTACTTTCATAGTACTCACCTGGCTTGTTGATTTGGCCAGATGTTGACGAAGGCGATCTCTTGGATGAAGAGTTTGATAGTGAGTCCGACGCCTAGAGGAGTCCTAGTCAGTCCCGTGCGATCCTGGATATTGGTCACTTGTATTATATAAGCTTCCGCCACCCACAATAAGGATCCTCGAGCCTCACTCCGACGCTCGAAGAGCTGTTAGATTCAGGAGTCATGACACCCACTTCGTTGTGATATTTCCACCACCGCTTTTATCGTGAGTTAGTAGTTATGCCACCCTATCCGCCTTTATGTGTCATTTGCGTGTTTGTAATAAGTTGTTGGGCAGTCTCCGCTCAACCTTGTATTATATTCAGTACTCCTGGTTTTTCTTCTGTGATCAAGAAATTGTCTACCCGTGAGAAGGAATTCTTCTCCACTGGCCCGTAAAAGGGATCGGTTTCTCAATAAATATTTTTATTGGAAAACCGGTCGTGACACATACGAAGCGTCCCCGAGTCAGCATAGCCAAGGACTCTTTAAGACACTACGAGACCATTGTAAAACCAACCGTGGATAGGCGGACCACTAGACGTCGAACCCCAATCTCATATCATGCATCTGTCGGAAAGATATCCTAGGAGCTACTTTAATTCCCACTTATAAACTCCCGAAACTTTCTGGTTATGCAATCAGGTGTTGGGGATATAGGGGACGCAATATATCTCACCCAAACTAACAATACCTAGATCCAGCTGTATCCATCCTTCAACACATAACCAAGAAACCTTCGGAAATCATTTACCTCAACCTTCGAAAAGCATCCGTTATACGAGTTATGGCAATACTCCCGAACTCCCGCCCCAGTACTGGGTGGCGTCGAGGTGAAATCGATATAAGGATCACCGTAATCGGATGCACGGTTTGCAAATGACAAGCAAAACAGGGATGGCACAATTCTGCGATTAACAGCATGATGCCACTTAGTATGTAACAAGAAGCTAAGCTACTGCACTCCAACATAACAACAAAGCATATGACAGTGATGTACTCAAGATGCTTGACAAAGCATGAACACTGAGCTACAGCTAAATCACATCAGAGCAGGTTCAAACAAGCATGGCAAAAGTGCAAAAGATATCAGCTTCACAGACTTGGTGAAAATACTAACATGCCAGAAATAACATCAGGAAGCCATGTGTAGAGCAAGCAAACAGCAGGCTACAGGAACATATCATAACAAATCAAGGCATGGCATGAATCTACTAAATGCATAGAACAAAAGTCCCTTACTGATCATGAGCCAAAAAGGCACACAAGATATGATGGCACCTCTATAAACATAGCAAGTTTTATTACCAGATTCAGACATGGTAGAAAACAGAGCATGGCATTAGCAGAATTATGAAGGCATCTTTGCGAGCTCGATTCACTCATCACAAGCCATTGCAAGACAAGATAAGCGTAGAATCAGCAAGAAGACATGTTCATGAAACTAGCCATGGCAAGAACAAGCTCATAGAATGCAAGGATCAACTACAACAATCTGGGCAAAATTGATTAACATGTAAACAATCTGCCAGGAACATTTTATAGCAAAAGTAGAGCAAGATTGAGACATGCTAGGGCACTCCATAATTGCAAACAGGGGCATGGATGGATAGAACACATCTATATGTCCAAAACATCCTTACTGAACATACTCAAAAGAAGCATGGATCCTACTGTAGCAACATGGATACATGGCATAAAAAATAACAGCAGGAAAAAGGACTTAGCAAAATCTCTAGTCCCTGAAAACAGCAACATCACAAAGCCTAGTTTACATGCTTGTGCTAGTCACCACATAGATGACAAAAATACATGGAAAGCACCCCTGTAAAGACGGCATGACGTAGATCAAAACACATGTAGAGCTCATACTCATAAGATGCACACATCAAAAGCCACAAAAATGACAAAACATCATAATCTGATAAGTAACAGCAGTAAACATTTTATAGCACTCTTGCATCAATGAAAATGGCATCAAGATGAACTCAAACAAGCATGGCACAATGGAACAAAATGAAGAGCATATCATGACGAACATTTTGATATATCATGCACGCAAAATGAAGCAGTGTGCAAAAAGATATGACATGATGAATAGGAGCACATGATGTGAGAATTTCGGGACTTCAAAGAAAAACCGGGTCAACCTCAGATCTAGGGTTCTTCGTGCATGCGAGCTGAGGCGGGGCCGGGCTCGCCGGAGACGATGCGGTGGCGGCCGGATCTTGAGGAGGAGGTCGCCGGCGAGGACGGGGGCGCCGGATCCGGGCGGCGCCGGCCCGGATCTGGCCGGAGGCGACGGGCGAGGTGCGGGGCGCTCAGGCGCCGGTGCGGGGTGGCCGGAGGCGGGGTCGGTGAGGCGAGGCAGGGCCGGAGCGAGCGGGCGGCGGCGGACGGTGGCGCGTGGCGCTTGGGCGGCGGGGCCGAGCCGCGGGAGGCGCGGGCGGCGATGGGCTTGAGGGGGGGGCGGCCTCGGGCCCGGCGGGCTTCGGCGGTGGGAGGCGGCGGTGCACCATGTGGTGGCCTCCGGTTGGGGCGGGCGCGGCGGCGGACGCGTCCAGCCCGATCCGGACGTGTCCGGCGGCGGAGAGGTGTGAGGCTAGGGTTTCGGGACCCGGGATTTCGGAGGAGTGCACATATTTATAGGTAGAGGGAGCTAGGAGACTCCAATTGAGGAGCGGTTTTCGCCCACACGATCGTGATCCAACACGGAGAGCATGGAGGGGGTTTAGGTGGGTTATTGGGCTGTTTTGGAGGGGTGTTGGGCTGCAACACACAAGAGGCCTTTGCGGTTACCCGGTTAACCGTTGGAGCATCAAACGGCCTCCAAATGGAACGAAACTTGACAGGTGGTCTACCGGTGGTGTACCAAGGCCACTTGGCAAACCTTAGTCCATTCCGAGAACATTTAACACCCGCTCACGAAAAGAGACAAGAGGGGTGCGCCGGTGCATGTGGGAGTGTCGGATTGCAAAACGGACAACGGGGAAAATGCTCGGATGCATGAGACGAACACGTATGCAAATGAGATGCACATGATGACATGATATGAAATGCATGACATGAACAAAATTCAAAACGAAAGACAAAACCCCACCACAGAGGGAATATCATAATACATAGCCGAAAATGGCAAGAGTTGGAGTTACAAATATGGAAAGTCACATCCGGGGTGTTACAATGGATTTCCTTGCGCGCTGCATGGGATGCGGACCACGCCTTTGACGCGTCTTGCAAGGCCTTGGCGAGTTCAGTCTCCTTCGCCTTATTTTCCTTTTCTAAGGACTCGCACTTGGCGGCGGCATCTTTAAACTTTTGCTCCATCTCGGTCACCCGTTCCTCAAAATGGCGCCGAGCGGTCTATTCAGCCACTAAGTCCGCAACCGCTTTATCCGCAGCCGCCTTGCTTACTGATACGTCTCCAACGTATCTATAATTTTTGATTGTTCCATGCTATTATATATTCTGTTTTGGATGTTTAATGGGCTTTATTATACACATATATATTATTTTTGGGACTAACTTATTAACCGGAGGCCCAGCCCAAATTGCTGTTTTTTTGCCTATTTTAGTGTTTCGAAGGAAAAGAATATCAAACGGAGTCCAAACAGAATGAAACCTTCGGGAACGTGATTTTTGGAACAAAGGTGATCCAGAGGACTTGGAGTGGACGTCAAGCAACAGACGAGGAAGCCACGAGGTAGGGGGCGAGCCTACCCCCCAGGGTGCGCCCTCCACCCTCGTGGGCCCCTCGTGGCTCCACCGACCTACTTCTTCCTCATATATATATATACCTACGTACCCCCAAACCATCAGAAGCGACCATGAAAACCTAGTTCCACCGTCTCAACCTTCTGTACCCATGAGATCCCATCTTGGGGCCTTTTTCGGCGCTCCGCCGGAGGGGGCATTGATTACGGAGGGCTTCTACATCAACACCATAGCCTCTCCGATGATGTGTGAGTAGTTTACCTCAGACCTTCGGGTCCATAGTTATTAGCTAGATGGCTTCTTCTCTCTCTTTGGATCTCAATACAAAGTTCTCCTCGATTCTCTTGGAGATCTATTTGATGTAACTCTTCTTTTGCGCTGTGTTTGTCGAGATCCGATGAATTGTGGGTTTATGCTCAAGATTATCTATGAACAATATTTGAATCTTCTCTGAATTCTTTTATGTATGATTGGTTATCTTTGCAAGTCTCTTCGAATTATCAGTTTGGTTTGGCCTACTAGATTGATCTTTCTTGCAATGGGAGAAGTGCTTAGCTTTGGGTTCAATCTAGCGGTGTCCTTTCCCAATGACAGCAGGGGTAGCAAGGCACGTATTGTATTTTTGCCATTGAGGATAAAAAGATGGGGTTTATATCATATTGCATGAGTTTATCCCTCTACATCATGTCATCTTGCTTAAAGCGTTACTCTCTTCTTATGAACTTAATACTCTAGATGCATGCTGGATAGCGGTCGATGTGTGGAGTAATAGTAGTAGATGCATAATCGTTTCGGTCTACTTGTCGCGGACGTGATGCCTATATACATGATCACACCTAGATATTCTCATAATTATGCACTTTTCTATCAATTGCTCGACAGTAATTCGTTTACCCACCGTAATACTTATGCTATCTTGAGGGAAGCCACTAGTGAAACCTATGGCCCGCGGGTATACTTTCCATCATATTAATCTCCCGTTATTTCCATTACTGTTTACTTTCTTTCCTTACTTTTAGTCTTTATCATAAAAATACCAAAAATATTATCTTATCATCTCTATTAGATCTCACTTTTGCAAGTGGCCATGAAGGGATTGACAACCCCTTTATCGCGTTGGTTGCAAGGTTCTTATTTGTTTGTGTAGGTACGAGGGACTTGCGTGTGGCCTCCTACTGGATTGATACCTTGGTTCTCAAAAACCGAGGGAAATACTTACGCTACTTTGCTGCATCACCCTTTCCTCTTCAAGGGAAAACCAACATAGTGCTCAAGAGGTAGCAAGAAGGATTTCTGGCGCCGTTGCCGGGGAGTCTACGCACAAGTCAAGACATACCAAGTACCCATCACAAACTCTTATCCCTCGCATTACATTATTTGCCATTTGCCTCTCGTTTTCCTGTCCCCCACTTCACCCTTGGCGTTTTATTCGCCCTCGTTTTTTGCTTGCCTTTCCTTTGCCATGGCCGAATCAAAAGGGGCTAGGGGTTCTTTCCTAGGTTTCAATGCCTTGGATAGCCCTTCCGTCCTCTCTAAGCTCATAAATAATGATGCTATGGAAAAACCTACCGGGGTTATCAATGAGAATCGGAATAATTTCGATGAAGATGATCCCGGAATATTTCGTTATTTACTTGATGAGTCTTTGAAAGATGCTTGGGATAGGTTATTGAGAATCCGGGCCAGCTTTGTGCCCCAATATCAAATTGAAATATACTTAAAAAGCTTTTATGCTGCCTTACCTTCGTCGTTTGAGCATGTCTTAGACTCTATTTTTGAAGAAGGTTTTCTTGAAGGGGATGCCGTAGATACCTATGAAAATAGGAAAACCATATTTGGGCACCCCATGAATGAGAAGGTCAAATCTACCTCTCTTTTGCTTTTCTATCAAAATGAAATTATCAAAGAGATGAAGGCTAGCTTAGATGCAAATTTCCATAACGTGCTTAATCTTTCCTCTACCATTAATGGCCACGTGCTTTCTCAAAATAGAAAGATAAATGCTATAGATAATAAATTTTCTCTCCTCTTTCCCAACACCAAAGATGGCAAGACCTAGATCTATCCTTGCTTCTATGCCTAGCTAGGGGCGTTAAACGATAGCGCTTGTTGGGAGGCAACCCAATTTTTTTTTTTTTTTGCTTTTTGCTTCTGTTTAGGAATAAATAATCCATCTAGCCTCTGGTTAGATTTGTTTTTGTGTTTTAATTAGTGTTTGTGCCAAGTGAAACCTATAGGATCTTCTTGGATGATAGTTATTTGATCTGGCTGAAAATTCCAGAAACTTTCTGTTCACAAAAACAATTGTTAAAAATCATCAGAATGTGATAAAATACTGATTCCAATTGCAGTAGATCAATAAAAAAATTTATCTAGGTCGTCCTAGTTTTGTGGATTTTTCTGAGTTCCAGAAGTTTGCGTTAGTTACAGATTACTAGAGACTGTTCTGTTTTTGACAGATTCTGTTTTTCGTGTGTTGTTTGCTTATTTTGATGAATCTATGGCTAGTAAAATAGTTTATAAACCATAGAGAAGTTGGAATAAAGTAGGTTTAACACCAATATAAATAAAGAATGAGTTCATTACAGCACCTTGAAGTGGTGTTTTGTTTTCTTTCGCTAACGGAGCTCACGAGATTTTCTGTTAAGTTTTGTGTTGTGAAGTTTTCAAGTTTTGGGTTAAGATTTGATGGATTATGGAACAAGGAGTGGCAAGAGCCTAAGATTGGGGATGCCCAAGGCACCCCAAGGTAAATACAAGGACACCAAAAAGCCAAAGCTTGGGGATGCCTCGGAAGGCATCCCCTCTTTCGTCTTCGTCCATTGGTAACTTTACTTGGAGCTATATTTTTATTCACCACATGATAAGTGTTTTGCTTGGAGCGTCTTGTACGATTTAAGTCTTTGCGTTTAGCTTACCACAATCATCCTTGTTGTACACACCTTTTGAGAGAGACACACATGATTCGGAATTTATTAGAATACTCTATGTGCTTCACTTATATCTTTTGAGCTATATAGGTTTTGCTCTAGTGCTTCACTTATATCTTTTAGAGCATGACGGTGGTTTTGTTTTATAGAAACTATTGTTCTCTCATGCTTCACTTATATTATTTTGAGAGTCCTACAAAACAGCATGATAATTTGCTTAAATTGAGAAGGTAGTCCTAATATGATAGGCATCCAAGATTAGTAGAAACTTTCTTATAAGTGCGTTGAATATTAAGAGAAGTTTGATGCTTGATAATCGTTTTGAGATATGAAGATGGTGATATTATAGTCATGCTAGTTGAGTAGTTGTGAATTTGAGAAATACTTGTGTTAAAAGTTTGTGATTCCCGTAGCATGCACGTATGGTGAACCGTTATGTGATGAAGTCGGAGCATGATTTATTTATTGATTGTCTTCCTTACGAGTGGCGGTCAGGGACGAGCGATGGTCTTTTCCTACCAATCTACCCCCCCTAGTAGCATGCGCGTAATACTTTGTTTCGATAACTAATAGATTTTTGCAACAAGTATATGAGTTCTTTATGACTAATGTTGAGTCCATGGATTATACGCACTCTCACCCTTCCACCATTTATAGCCTCTCTAATACCGCACCTTTTCGCCGGTGTCATACACCCACCATATACCTTCCTCAAAACAGCCACCATACCTACCTATCATGGCATTTCCATAGCCATCCCGAGATATATTGCCATGCAACTTACCACCGTTCCGTTTGTTATGACACACTTCATCATTGTCATATTGCCTTGCATGATCATGTAGTTGACATCGTATTTGTGGCAAAGCCACCGTTCATAAATTTATACATGTCACTCTTGATTCATTGCATCCGCCGGAGGCATTCACATAGAGTCATATTTTGTTCTAAGTATTGAGTTGTAATTCTTGAGTTGTAAGTAAATGAAAGTGTGATGATTATCATTATTAGAGCATTGTCCCAAGTGAGGAAAGGATGATGGAGACTATGATTCCCGCACAAGTCGGGATGAGACTCCGAACGAAAAATTAAAAAAAAAGAGGCCAAAAAAAGGCCCGATAAAAAATGAGAGAAAAAGACAGAAGGGACAATGTTACTATCCTTTTACCACACTTGTGCTTCAAAAGTAGCACCATGATCTTCATGATAGAGAGTCTCCTATGTTGTCACTTTCATATACTAGTGGGAATTTTACATTATAGAAATTGGCTTGTATATTCCAATGATGGGCTTCCTCAAAATGCCCTAGGTCTTCGTGAGCAAGCGAGTTGGATGCACACCCACTTAGTTTCTTTTGTTGAGCTTTCATACACTTATAGCTCTAGTGCATCCGTTGCATGGCAATCCCTACTCACTCACATTGATATCTATTGATGGGCATCTCCATAGCCCGTTGATATGCCTAGTTGATGTGAGACTATCTTCTCCTTTTTTGTCTTCTCCACAACCACCATTCTATTCCACATATAGTGCTATGTCCATGGCTCACGCTCATGTATTGCATGAAGATTGAAAAAGTTTGAGAACATCAAAAGTATGAAACAATTGCTTGGCTTGTCATCGGGGTTGTGCATGATTAAATACTTTGTGTGATGAAGATAGAGCATAGCCAGACTATATGATTTTTGTAGGGATAACTTTCTTTGGCCATGTTATTTTGAGAAGACATGATTGCTTAGTTAGTATGCTTGAAGTATTATTATTTTTATGCCAATACTAAACTTTTATCTTGAATCTTTCGGATCTGAATATTCATACCACAAATAAGAGAATTACATTAAGGAATATGCTAGGTAGCATTCCACATCAAAAATTCTGTTTTTATCATTTACCTACTCGAGGACGAGCAGGAATTAAGCTTGGGGATGCTTGATACGTCTCCAACGTATCTATAATTTTTGATTGTTCCATGCTATTATATATTCTGTTTTGGATGTTTAATGGGCTTTATTATACACTTTTATATTATTTTCGGGACTAACTTATTAACCAGAGGCCCAACCCAAATTGCTGTTTTTTTGCCTATTTCAGTGTTTCGAAGGAAAGGAATATCAAACTGTCAGATCTCGGGTTCCGGCAAAACCCTCAAGGTTCGAACACTGGGGTGCGCGCGGAGATTTCCTCCCTACCGATCTACGCCCTAGCTCGCTAAGATCTCGTGGACGAACTCGATGAGCTCGCAACACAAAGACACAAGATTTATACTGGTTCGAGCCACTATTGTGGTGTAATACCCTACTCCAGTGTGGTAGTGGTGGATTTCCTCTTGGGCTGATGATGAACTACAAGGGGAAGAACAGCCTCCTGAGGTTGGGGTGTTCTTGTGCTCGGTGTGTGGCTAAGGATTGGCTCTCGATCAGATTGCCCCTATTGTGGTGGCTAGTTCTACTTATATAGGCCCTGGTCCTCTTCCCAAATATTGAGCGGGAAGGGAGCCAACAACGGCCAATTTGAAAGGGGACAGCTAGTACAGCTTATCCTGACAAAAGTGGTATTTGCCTGCAAAAAGGCTCTGGTGGTGACGCCGTCTCGGGCTCCATGGTGACCTCCGTCCTGCCGTCTGGCTGGTCTTGGTCTCGTTGCACTGATATGGAAACCTTTGCCTGATGGCTCGGTACTCCACGCCTGCGCCTGCCTCCTTAGCACCAAAGAGGAAACAAGGACGCTGCTCGCGCTGGTGCCTGCCTGGCGCCCGCCTGGTCTTGATTATCATGGCTCACGTCATGAGAGCCTCGTGAGGTTCGCCCTGCCTTGATTTCTCCGCTCCTTGCGAGGCAGCCTGGTGAGGCCGCTCCTGAGGAGGTCTTGCGTCGTCCGCCTCGCGAGGCTTGGCCCCTCGCGAGGGTCTTGCATGCCTTGTTGATGAAGATGTGCCGTACAGGCCTGCTAGCATAGCCATGCCGTGGGCCGCAGGCAGGCAAGTCTGGGGACCCCCGTTCCCAGAACGCCGACAGTAGCCCCCGGGCCCAAGGCGCGCTCGGGCTTGGCTTCGAGGCGAAGCCAAAGGTCAAGCATAGAGCGCCACGGGCCCCAAAAGCCTGCGTCCTTGGTCGACGCGTGGCGGTTGATTGGACATGGGCGTCTCCGCTTCCCCACGCTGCCTCGGCAACTGCTCAACTTGACACAAGGCTGGCGCAGACAGCGCTTGCCTTCACTGTTCCCCTTCGCCTTGCTTCAGATCCCCTTTCTTGCTCCCCGCTGCCGATATTTCCAGATCTACTCCAATCTTGCTCCGCATCTGCGACCTATGCCGCCGCGCAAGGTCAAGCCCTCCTCAGTGCCGGCTTGGTACGCGCCTGCCCTTGATGCGCCCAACGTCTTGGAGAAGAGCCTCGCCTCCACGCGCTTGCTGACGGCGGGCGAGAGCAACGAGGGGGGGGAGACGGAGCTCCGGCTTGCCTCCGACGTGCCGGAGCCCGAGGGAAGCAGCTTCTTCCCCTTTTTCACGAGCAGCATCACTGCCGGGTTGGTTCCCCCCTTTTACGATTTCTTTTTCGAGGTCCTCGACCACTTTGGGCTGCAGGCGCTGCATCTTCATCCCAACTCTATCCTCCTCTTGTCCATCTTTGCCTACTACTCCGAGGCGTATCTGGGCGTGATGCCGTCCGTGGCTCTCCTGCGCCACTTCTTCTTCCTTCGCGTCAGCGATGGTCACGTCTCCGGGTGAGCCAATTTCATCGCATCCGGCAAGGCCAACTCGATCTCGAACAGTGGGAAGAGGGTCGACAGCATCCGGGCCAAATGGGTCATGATGGACGCCAAGCGCGTCCACCCGCGCTTTGCATTGCCGACGGAGGCACCCCAGTCTAATAAAGGGTGGCCTCGCGCAGAGCTTGCTGACGAGCGGGCATCGTCGGTGTTGGCGCAGATGCAGACCGACCAAAGGCCAGGCAACATGAAGGCGGCGAAGGTCACGGGGGCCATGTTCCTGAGGGAATTCCTGATGTTGCGCGTCGCCCCGCTGCAGGCGCGGGCGCGCCCCTTGTGGAAGCTCGGAGATGAAGAAGACGAGACCCGCCAGAGGCCGGGGGCCCTGCCCGAGGACGAACTGACCGCTGTCCTGCGCCTCCTGGTTGGGGACAACCAGGAGTACCCGTCGAGTGCCTTCACTCCCTTGTTCCTCCGCAAGGATTGGGAGCCAATTGTGGCCTCCAGGCCGACCTTTGACACGCGCGGGCTGGTGCCGCCCGTGCCCTCCGGAGCCCCCGAGGCACCGAAGCCAGTGGAGCTATCTTCTGACGAGTCCCGCGGGGGGAGAGGAGAGGAGGAGGACTCGGGGGCGACTCCCGAGGAGATGGGGGAAAACTCCCCCTTGAGCAAGGCTGAAATCCTCCAAGCCCTTCCTGACGACGCCGAGGTCGATGCCCGCCGGGAGGAGGGAGAACCGCCCGTCATCCCGACGAAGAGCAGGTCGGCCCTGATTCCTCGGGATCCTGCCTCTGCCTTGACGCCGCCCGGAGCTACTTCCGGCCCTTCTGCTGCACCGTCCTCTGCTCCCGGAGTCCATGCGCCCACGCCTCAGGCTTCGAGGTTTCAGGCTTCAAGCTTCCCAAGTGGAGGGTGGAGTACGCCGCGGTGGATCAGTAAGTTGTTTCGAGCTTTCGTCTTGCTTCTGCTTATACTTGCTATTTCCTGACGTTCAACCTTGGTTGACCAGGCCGGTGCCTTCGGCAAAGAAACGGAAGGAGGACACGGCGGCCGCGCCCCCTTTGTCGGAGAAAGGAGGTGGCAGCACTCGCACCTCCCTAGCCCGGCCGCCCTCGCGAGGCCAGGGGAGACATCATCGGGAGGAGTCAGCCCCCGTGGCCCTGCTGGCTCCGGAAGTGCCGGCACCTGGCTCGGCTGATGAGGTCCCAGAGGCTCTGGAGCCCTTGCTCTCCCATGCCCAGGTAACGACGTCGTCCCCTCCTTCTGCCGCGCTCCTAGCTCCAGGTTCTTCTACTTCCTCCACCACCCTGGAGCGTGTTCTTTCCGAGATGGCTCAGCTGCGGGAAGATCTTCTGGGCACGGACCCGCGCCTGGTAGCCGGGCGCCTGGAACTGGCCTCCGGCTAGCTTCACTCTGACTCGGCGGTTCGAGCGACGCTGAGCCAGGCCGCTGCATCCTTCGAGGAGGAGAAGCAGAGCGCCATCAAAGCCGCGGCTGATCGCGACGTGGCACTGAAGGACATTGGGGCCGCCAACGGCCGCTGTCAAGAGCTGGAGGACGAGTTCAAGCGTCTGCGCGACGAACACGTGGAAGAAGCACGCGGCCGCCAGGTGAAGGAGGAAGAGATGAGGGCCCGGGAGGACGCCATCAAGAACCGTGACGCCGATTTGGAGGAGCTGGAGAAGGCGCAGGGTGCTGAGCGCAGCTGGCTGGAGGAGCTGGAGCGGGAGGCGAAGGCGAAGGAGGCCGATCTTGACGCCAAGACGGAAGTTCTGGCTGAGGACCGCGCGGCCTTCGTTGATCTTGAGGAGAGATCTCGCGTAGCACTGAAGACGCTCTATGAGAAAGGCTTGGAGAGGCCGCTGGTCACCGCTGAGGACGGCCCTGCTCAGCTGCTTCCCTTCTTGGTAGAGGCGCTCGAGGAAGTTGTGGAGGGCGTCGGTCCCATGGCAGAGTCAGAGGCTCGTGTTCTTTCTTCAGCTGCGTTGACTCGCGTCTTCAGCCACCTGCACCTTCACGACCCCAGCGCTCGTCTTGACGAGCTGCTGGAGCCTGTGGCTGATGAACACTGCACAGCTACAGCCGCTGCCGTGCAAGGTCAGGTGGAGGCCTTGCTGAAGAAGTTCCGTGGCTTTGCTTCCGCGCCCTCGACCGGGGGCGATGCTACCACGGGAGGAGTGCCGCCCGTGGGTATCGACGGTGCTCAGGGGTGACCTGCGGCTCCTTTCCTGTTTTTATTCCTGCAACTATGCATCAGGCCTCATGGAGGCGTTAAACTTGCGTTTTGGTATTGTGAGAACAATATGTCTTGTAATATTTGCTTCGAGGTTTTGCGTTTTTCTTCCTATCTGCTTTGTGTTCTGCGTCGGCAGAGCCCGGCCCCGCGCATGCCTCGACCGCCGTTGGGCCGACCGGAGACCAGGACAGACCAAGGAGTGAGGGGCTACGTGACCAGTTAGGCTCCTGAGTCGCGATGCTCAGGAGTCCCCCTTGACGCGCAAACAACTTATAGGAAAAATGCGCGAGGATAGGTTAATGTTCTCCGTCGGCAGAGCCCGGCCCCACGCATACCTCAACCGCCATTGGGCCGACCGGAGACCAGGATGAACCAAGGAGTGAGGGGTACGTGACCAGTTAGGCTCCTGAGTCGCGATGCTCAGGAGTCCCCCTTGACGTGCAAACAATCTCCATACCTGCCCTCGCCGAGGCCTCGGGAGGGGCATGCGACGACCAGGTCTAGGAGACCTGGTTAGGTGGCGTGCGCTTGGGCGTGACCCGAGCGCAGCCCCCAGGTCCGGGAGACCTGGTTGGGTGGCGTACGCTTGGGCGTGACCCGAGCGCAGCCCCCGTGCCCAGCCCCCTCGTGCGGCTCTCCCGAGGGGAGGCGTTGCGGTGAGGCCAGACGTTGAGCTCTGGGGCTCCCTGAGGTTGGTACGGCCGCGGGGCCTCGCTCAGTTGTTTATCACCAGCGCGGAGCATAGTGCTTCCGCTTGTGCACGGGCATAGCCGCTCCTCGGCAGTGTCGACGGCCAGCGCGGAGCATGGTGCTTCCACTTGTGCGTGGGAGGGGGCTCCCTCTGAGGAGAGCCCCCGGGGCGTGTACAGCCCCGCCCTGACACGTGGCTTGCACGGCAGGGCTGCGAGGTGTATCTGGGCACTCATGAGCCAGCACGGGACTCACGGGGCCCTACCTCAAGGCGGGTTGCGCCTGGTCTTGGGTCCTCGATAGCTGTGTGTTCCTGCAAGATGGTTAGGTACTAGTGCTCTATGTCCTCAGGTCCCGGCCCTCGAGCGAGCTCCGCCGCCGCTGGTATGCCTGGTCGCGATGACGTGGTCAAGGCCAGGGGTGAGGGCTGGAGAGTCAGTAAGAGCTCCTGAGTCGCGATGCTCAGGAGCCCCCCTTTTAATGCGCAAGCGAATTGCATGAGAGAGGGGTGGGCCCGTAGCAGGTAGCAGGCTGTGATAGCAGGTAGCAATCGAGCAGACAATAATCACAGGTAGATTATGCATGAGAGGCAGATCAGCTTGGGTAAATGTGGAAAGAAACATGCCACTTGGGTCAGGCCCGAGCGGCTTGGGGATGATGCAGCCCGAGGGGCGCCCCCAGCAAGGTAAGCTAAAGACATAAGCAAAAGGGATACATGGCACAGGGACGGACCCACGCGGCCTGGGAATGATGCAGCCCGAGGGGCGCTCCCAGCTGAATGAACTTGGAAAATGTCACCTGGTTTTGTTGATGAAGAGATGTCGGAGCAGCCGAAGGTACGCAGTGAAGGGATTGCTCCTCACGAGCCACCGGGGCCCTGAGCCTCGGGAGGCTCTGGGGGCCCAGGCGGTTCCCTGAGGACCGTCTCCATCTCTGCTAGGAGGGCGTGGTCCTGGCCTCCTGAGTCACCAGGACGCGCCGCAGGTTGCGCTGGTAGACGAACGATACGCTCGGCAAACCAAATGGCATGCGAATGTAGCTGTGCGGCGGACCCTCGCACCGGCCCACGCGCGAAGGCCAGAAAATCTCCTGAGAAGCGGCCCTGTTGAGCCCTAGGGCGTCGATGCAGACGTGCATCCCGGCATCCTCGCCTGGATGGGGAGCTGCGCCTCGCGAGCGGCGGTCGCCGCGCATGGCCCTTGCGTCTTGTAGTTCCTGAGTGGTCTTGGTGATGAACTCCTGAGCGGTGGGCGCTCCTTGCCTTGTGTCCTCCTGAGGGAAACGTTCCTTGAAGCACGCCTCCAAGTGGTGCCTGAGCGCCTCCCTCGTGACGTGGGCAAGGTCTGAGGCCCTCAAGGAGAGAGCCCCCGAGCCCTGCCCGAGGAGGGCGCCAGGCGCGCCTTCCTATGCGATGGAGGGAGGCGCCCCTGGAGCGGGCGTTGATCCTGACGAGGTTCCAGCTGCGTTGCCACCCTCCTGAGGCCCGGCACGGTGCAACTGCTTCTTCTTCTTGGGGATGGCCTCTGGAGGGCCCTCGCCTTTGCTTTCGGGGTCATCGATTGCTGCAGCTTGAAAGGCGCGCTCGAGGGAGCACACCGCATCTCTTTCTTCGCATGGGACTGTGATGATTCTGCCGCTTCCCGGCATCTTGAGGACGTTGTAGCCGTGGTGGGTCACTGCCATGAACTTGGCCAGGGCTGGATACCCTAGGATGGCGTTGTATGGCAGACGGATGTGCGCAACGTCGAACTCGATGAGCTCGATGCGGTAGTTCTTGCGTTCTCCGAAGGTGACAGAGAGGCGGACCTGCCCTATCGGTGTGGTGGAGCCGTCGGTCACTCCTGATAAGGGCTTGGTAGGCTGAAGCTGGTCATATGGTACTTGGAGGTTGTCGAACGTGTCGACGGACAGGACGTTGAGCCATGCGCCGCCGTCGATGAGGGTCTTGGTAACTTGCACGTTGCTGATGACTGGTGAACACAGCATTGGGAGAGCGCCAGTGGTGGCTGCGCACTTGAGCTGATCTGCCGAGTTGAAGGTGATGGCACACTGGGACCACCTGAGCGGGCGTGTGGCCTCAAGCTTGGGGAGGACTGCATTCACTTCATGAGCAAACTATTTGAAGATACGCTGCGAGGCTGGGGCCTGGGCTCCGCCCAAAATGCAGGCAATAGCGCGCGGCTCCTGGAAGCCCCCAGCCCCCTCGTCTTGATGGTGGTCGTCATTCCTTCTTGGTGGTGGCGGCAGCGGGGGAAGACCGGCGTTGCCCTGTCGACGATCCTCACAAGGCTGGTCCCTCCAGGCGCCCTCGCGAGGATGATCCTGCCAGCGGTCCTCACGAGGATAGCTAGCTCTTCCTTCATCCTGATGTCGCGGACGCTGTCAGAGAACGCGGAGATGATGGCCTCGTCCGTGACCTTGGGGATCTTGAGGCGAGTGTTGTTGAAGCGCTGGATGTACTTCTGGAGGGTCTCTCCTGGTTGTTGCTTGATGCGGCGCAAGTCACCCGCGGCCGGCGGGCGGTCGCGAGTGCCCTGGAAGTTGGCGATGAAGCGGTCGCACATCTCGTCCCAGGAGGAGATCGAGCCCTGAGGCAGGTTCAGGAGCCACGAACGGGCGCCGTCTTTGAGTGCCATAGGGAACCAGTTTGCCATGACTTTCTCATTGCCGTTGGCCGCCTCGATGCTCAGCTCGTAGAGCTGCAAGAACTCCACGGGGTCGAGGGTGCCGTCGTAGCGAGGAGGCAGATCTGGCTTGAACTTGCCCGGCCAGGCGATACTACGTAGCTCGAGGGTGAAGGCGCGGCAACTGGCCGTGGTCGCCGGGCCTGTCTTGGAGGTGGAGCCCGGTCTTGATGCCCACGCGCCGCTTCGGCTAGCGGTGCGGGGGCCTGCCGCGGCAGACGATCCTGGCGCGGTGGTGTGAGGAATGGCGGAGCGTTCTCTTGCGGTCGAGGAACTTCTTGGCACCTTCCTTCTTCACGCGCGGGCACCGGACGCGGCAGATCGCGTCGCGGCGGCGCACGCCTTGGTGCCAAGGCGCCATCTTGGGGCAGAGGCGGTGCAGGCGCTCTGTGAGCTGCGTTGCCCGAAGCAGGCGGAGGGCCAGGCGGAGAGAGGGACGGCGCAGGGGAGCCCCCTGCGGCGCGGACAAGCTCGGCGAGGCGGTCGAGCCAGTCCTCATAGAGGCCGTCGACCGGGCGGTAGCGCAGGAGTTCGTGCGCCATGAGGAGCGCGGCCCGTGCGTCCATGGGGGCGCGACGAGCGTGGGATGAGGAACCGGCCGGGGTCAGCGATGGAGTGGCGGTGCGGCCGTCCTGCTGCACCGAGGGGTGCAACGAGGACACCTGCTGCTTGTTCCCCGCCAGGCCGGTGGCGGCGGGGGACGGAGAACTACGAGGTGGCCCACCGACGGGAGCCGTTCGAGCGACGCGGGTGGCTAGGGCAGCCCGGCGCTCAGCGCGAGCACGGCGAGCGTCCGCCATGGAGACGACAGAGTGACTGGACGCGAACGACGGAAGGGAAGTTCCGGCGCACCCCTACCTGGCGCGCCAAATGTCAGATCTCGGGTTCCGGCAAAACCCTCAAGGTTCGAACACTGGGGTGCGCGCGGAGATTTCCTTCCTACCGATCTACGCCCTAGCTCGCTAAGATCTCGCGGACGAACTCGACGAACTCGCAACACAAAGACACAAGATTTATACTGGTTAGGGCCACCATTGTGGTGTAATACCCTACTCAAGTGTGGTGGTGGTGGATTGCCTCTTGGGCTGATGATGAACAGTACGAGGGGAAGAACAGCCTCCTGAGGTTGGGGTGTTCTTGCGTTCGGTGTGTGGCTAAGGATTGGCTCTCGATTAGATTGCCCCTATTGTGGTGGCTAGTTCTACTTATATAGGCCCTGGTCCTCTTCCCAAATATTGAGCGGGAAGGGAGCCAACAATGGCCAATTTGAAAGGGGACAACTAGTACAGCTTATCCTAACAAAAGTATTCTTCGCCTGCAAAAAGGCTCTGGTGGTGACGCCGTCTCGGGCTCCATGGTGACCTCCGTCCTGCCGTCCGGCTGGTCTTGGTCTTGTTGCACTGATATGGAAACCTTTGCCTGATGCCTCGGTACTCCGTGCCTGCGCCTGCCTCCTTAGCACCAAAGAGGAAACAAGGATGCTGCGCGCGCTAGCGCCAGCCTGGCGCCCGCCTGGTCTTGATCGTCATGGCTCATGTCACGAGAGCCTCGTGAGGTTCGCCCTGCCTTCATTTCTTCGCTCCTCGCGAGGCAGCCTGGTGAGGCCGCTCCTGAGGAGGTCTTGCGTCTTCCGCCTCGCGAGGCTTGGCCCCTCGTGAGGATCTTGGATGCCTTGTTGATGAAGATGGGCCGTACAGGCCTGCTAGCATAGCCACGCCGTGGGCCGCAGGCAGGCAAGTCTGGGGACCCCTGTTTCCAGAACACCGACACAAACGGAGTCCAAACGCAATGAAACCTTCGGGAACGTGCTTTTTGGAACAAACGTAATCCAGAGAACTTGGAGTGGACGTCAAGCAACAGACGAAGAAGCCACGAGGTAGGGGCGCGCCTACCCCCCCAAGGCGCGCCCTCCTCCCTCATGGGCCCCTTGTGGCTCCACCGATCTTCCTCCTATATATACCAACGTACCCCCAAACCATCAGAAACGACCATGAAAACCTAGTTCCACCGCCGCAACCTTTTGTACCCGTGAGATCCCATCTTGGGGCCTTTTCCGGCGCTCCACCGGAGGGGGCATTGATCACGGAGGGCTTCTACATCAACACCATAGCCTCTCCGATGATGTGTGAGTAGTTTACCTCAGACCTTCGGGTCCATAGTTATTAGCTAGATGGCTTCTTCTCTCTCTTTGGATCTCAGTACAAAGTTCTCCTTGATTCTCTTGGAGATCTATTTGATGTAACTCTTCTTTTGCGGTGTGTTTGTCGAGATCCGATGAATTGTGGGTTTATGCTCAAGATTATTTATGAACAATATTTGAATCTTCTCTGAATTCTTTTATGTATGATTGGTTATCTTTGCAAGTCTCTTCGAATTATCAGTTTGGTTTGGCCTACTAGATTGATCTTTCTTGCAATGGGAGAAGTGCTTAGCTTTGGGTTCAATCTTGTGGTGTCCTTTCCCAGTGACAGCAGGGGCAGCAAGGCACGTATTGTATTGTTGCCATCGAGGATAAAAAGATGGGGTTTATATCATATTGCATGAGTTTATCGCTCTACATCATGTCATCTTGCTTAAAGCGTTACTCTCTTCTTATGAACTTAATACTCTAGATGCATGCTGGATAGTGGTCGATGTGTGGAGTAATAGTAGTAGATGCATAATCATTTCGGTCTACTTGTCGCGGACGTGATACCTATATACATGATCATACCTAGATATTCTCATAATTATGCACTTTTCTATCAATTGCTCGACAGTAATTCATTTACCCACCGTAATACTTATGCTATCTTGAGAGAAGCCACTAGTGAAACCTATGGCCCCCGGGTCTACTTTCCATCATATTAATCTCCCGTTATTTCCATTACTGTTTACTTGCTTTCTTTACTTTTAGTCTTTATCATAAAAATACCAAAAATATTATCTTATCATCTCTATTAGATCTCACTTTTGCAAGTGGCCGTGAAGGGATTGACAACCCCTTTATCGCGTTGGTTGCAAGGTTCTTATTTGTTTGTGTAGGTACGAGGGACTTGCGTGTGGCCTCCTACTGGATTGATACCTTGGTTCTCAAAAACCGAGGGAAATACTTACGCTACTTTGTTGCATCACCATTTCCTCTTCAAGGGAAAACCAAGGCAGTTCTCAAGAGGTAGCACTTACCCTTGCCTGCTCCTTGGCTTGCGCAAGCTCACCCCTGAGGGTCTCCACCGTGGCGGCGCCATCTGCATTAGTACGCACATTTCAGCTCTTGAACTCCCATAAAACACGGACATAAAACAGGCATGCAGTAAAGATGTATTTCATACCTTCGCTTGGTCGAGCCGTGTGTTAACAAGGACTAGGTCCTCATCGGCCCGTGCCAGTTTCCGTTGGGGTTTGGAAACTTCCGCTAACTGGGCAATCACCGCTAGCAGAGAAGCTTGCATTCATCCAGATAAAAGTATGTTACCACCTGAAACTGATTATTGATCCTCTGCTCGTTTTTTTTCAAAGAATCAAACAGAGTCTCAGGGGCTACTACCTATATACATGCATATTTCTCATAAAAAACAAAATTATTACATTGCGTACCTCGAAGCCTGCCAACAAGCTGGAAAAGGCTTCGTTCAGCAAGCTTTTGGCGGAATGAATCTTCTCAGCCACCGTACCCATCAGGATGCGGTGCTCCTCCGGGATGGATGCACTTTGCAGTACGTCCACCATGGTATTCGGCGCCTCCGGATTAGCGAAGGTCGCTGCACCCCCTCTCCTGTGGGGGGTCGCTAATTAGGCTCCGAAGCCTTATTGGTCTCCGGAGTAGTATGCGGCTGGGGGTCGGATTGACCGAGGCCCTGTCACCGGCCTTCGAGGGGGCCGTACCCCTCAGCCGTTCGGCAGCCGAGGTGTTGCCCTCAGGTGCCGTTAGGTCGCCCCCCGCATCTCTTCGAGGCCCGGGAGGGCCTATGGGACGACACCTCAGGGTCATACGCCTTAGACGACGGGGAAGCCGGGGACGGCGACTCGCTCTCCATCATCTCCGGCGGCAGATCCCCCGAGGATGAGGATGGTTGGGGAATACTATGGGCCAGACTAAAAAGATGGAACTTAGATTTATCGTCATAGTTCATAAAGATTGGGCGAATATGAAGAATCCCGGGCTACTTACAAGTCGGCTTGGGGTTTGGTCCGACGACGATGCTTCGGGATGGCCTCGGCATCGGACCCTGAGTCATCGGGGAGGGTGATTTTGTCCCTCTTGGAGGCTTCGGCCTCCAGGTCTTCCGAGGCCGCCGTCTTCTTGCCCATGCGGGGAGGATCCTCTTCCTCCTCCTCCTCCTCGTCGTCGTCGCCCTCGTGAGAGGACTGGGCATCAGCTTCTCCGGACATTGCGTCCGAAGGGCCCTCCTCCTCTTTCTTTTTCTTCTTATTGTCCTTCTTTACTGGCGCCTGGTATGGCGCCGGGACCAGCATCCTCATTAGTAGAGGATTGGCTGGGTCTTCGGGGAGCGGAGCCGGACACCGGATCTGCCCCGCCTTCTTGATCCAGACCTGTTAGGGAATGGATTACTCAAATACTTCTCCTTTGGAACAACGAATCTACTAATGTTCGGAGATTTTGAAATTTACCTCAGAGGCCAGATGGTTGCAGTCGAGGCCGGTGTCGTCCGATGACTTCAGCCACGTTTTCTGCTTCTTAAAAGCAGCTTCCAGATCCCCTTATGAGTTGTGCCATAGAATCTTTGCAGGGTCTACGTTCCTTCTGGGTTGAACTCCCACATCTTAAGGGGCCGCCGCTGGCAGGGAAGTGTTCGGTGGATCAGCATCACTTGTATTACATCGGGGAGGGTAATGTCCTTCGCTATCATGCTCTGGACACGTTTCTGCAACGACAGCACCTCAGGGACTGACCCCCCAGTCTGGACCCTTGTCGGTCCAGGATGTGAGCCTCAGCGGGGGTCCGGATCTAAAAGCTGGAGCGGCTGCCCACTTGGAGCCGCGGGGTTCTGTGATATAGAACCATTCCAGTTGCCATGTCTTGATGGTGTCCACAAAGACTCCCTTTGGCCAATTGACTTTGGGGAGCTTGCTCACCATGGCACCACCACACTCCGCGTGTTGCTCGTTGAACACCTTCGGCTTCATGTCAAAAATCTTGAGCCATAAGCCGAAATGTGGAGGGACACAGAGCAAGGCCTCACACACGACGATAAACGCCGAGATGTGGAGGAACGAATTTGGGGCCAGATCGTGAAAATCCAGCTCGTAGTAAAACATGAGTCCCCTCCGAAGGGGTGGAGGGCGAACCTGAGCCCGTGGAGGAAGTGGGGGATGAACACTACCCTTTCGCCGGGCTCCGGAGTAGGGATGATCTACGCCGGAACAGGAAGCCTGTGCTTGATTTCCGCGGTTAGATACCGCGTGTCCCGCAGCTCCTTGATGTTCTCCTCTGTGACGAAGGAGGCCATCCACTTGCCTTGAGAGCCGGCCATAGTCGGAGGAGTTGCTGAGGAGAGAAAAGCTTGGAGCTTGGGCGCTGGAGCTCAAGGATGAGAAGGCAGAGAGAGAATGAGGCGCAGGGTGGAAGAGTTGGATTCTATCCACTTATATGGACTACGAATATCAAGCGTCCCCCTCCCTCAAGCCTTAAAACTCACCTGTTCCCAAGGGGTCGTGCGAACGACACGGTTGGATTTCCCAAATCTGTATTAATGAGAATCCCGCAATGAGGGGACACGATCTTTGCTTTGACAAGACCTGACAGTGGAAGTCGCGTATTGAAACGCGAAGCGGGAGGCCCAAAAAACGGTTCGAGATGATAACAGAGCTGAACGTGGCGTTCCTCCGGAAAGGGCCATTAATGGATATATTCTAAGTATTATGCTTTTATGGCTGTAATGTTAACCTATTGAATAGAGCTAGATATAGATCTCTTGTTCAGAGAGCTGCTTTGAAGTGTTCGGAGGAGGAACCCGCCTTGCAATGCCGAATACAATCTGCGCGCCGGATACATCATCATTGAAGCCAAGTTCAGGGGCTACTGAGGGAGTCCTAGATTACGGGGTCCATGGGCGTCCGGGCTATGGGACATGGGCCGGACTCATGGGCCGTGAAGATACAAGATGGAAGGCTTTCCCCCGTGTCCGGATGGGACTCTCCTTGGCGTGGAAGGCAAGCTTGGCATGCGGATATGAACATTCCTTTCTCTGTAAACCGACTCTATACAACCCTAGCCCCCTCCGATGTCTATATAAACCGGAGGGATTAGTCCGTAGAGGCAATCATAATCATACAGGCTAGACACCTAGGGTTTAGCCATCAAGATTTCGAGGTAGATCAACTCTTGTAACCCCTATACTCATCAAAGTCAATCAAGAAGGAAGTAGGGTATTACCTCCGTTGAGAGAGCCCGAACCTGGGTAAACATTGTGTCCCCTGCCTCCTATTACCTTTGATCCTTAGATGCACAGTTCGGGACCCCCTACCCGAGATCTACCGGTTTTGACACCGACACGGACCGTACGGGTTCGAGAACTATGTAGACATGACCGAGACACGTCTCCGATCAATAACCAATAGCGGTACCTGGATGCTCATATTGGCTCCTACATATTCTACGATAATCATTATCGGTCAAACCGCATAACAACATATGTCATTCCCTTTGTCATCGGTATGTTACTTGCCCGAGATTCGATTGTCGGTATCCTCATACCTAGTTCAATCTCGTCACCGGCAAGTCTCTTTACTCATTTCGTAATGCATCATCCCGTAACTAACTCATTAGTCCCATTGCTTGCAAGGCTTATAGTGATGTGCATTACCGAGAGGGCCCAAAGATACCTCTCTGATACACGGAGTGACAAATTCCTAATCTCGATCTATGCCAACTCAACAAACACCTTCTGAGACACCTGTAGAGCATATTTATAATCACCCAATTACGTTGTGATGTTTATAGCACACAAAGTGTTCCTCCGGTATTCGGGAGTTGCATAATCTCATAGTTAGTGGAATATGTATAAGTCATGAAGAAAGCAATATCAATAAAACTAAATGATCATTATGCTAAGCTAACGGATGGGTCTTGTCCATCACATCATTCTCTAATGATGTGATCCCGTTCATCAAATGACAACACATGTCTATGGTTAGGAAACTTAACCATCTTTGATTAACGAGCTAGTCAAGTAGAGGCATACTAGGGACACTCTGTTTGTCTATGTATTCACACATGTACTAAGTTTCTAGTTAATACAATTCTAGCATGAATAATAAACATTTATCATGATATAAGTAAATATAAATAACAACTTTATTATTGCCTCTAGGGCATATTTCCTTCAGTCTCCCACTTGCACTAGAGTCAATAATCTAGATTACATAGTAATGATTCTAACACCCATGCAGTCTTGGTGTTGATCATGTTTTGCTTGTGGAAGAGGCTTAGTCAATGGGTCTGCAACATTCAGATCCGTATGTATTTTGCAAATCTCTATGTCTCCCTCCTTGACTCGATCGCGGATGGAATTGAAGCGTCTCTTGATGTGTTTGGTTCTCTTGTGAAATCTGGATTCCTTCGCCAAGGTTATTGCTCCAGTATTGTCCCAAAAGATTTTCATTGGACCGATGCACTAGGTATTACACCTAGATCGGATATGAACTCCTTCATCCAGACTCCTTCATTTGTTGCTTCCGAAGTAGCTATGTACTCTGCTTCACACGTAGATCCCGCCACAACGCTCTGCTTGGAACAGCACCAACTGACCTCCACCATTCAATATAAATACATATCCGGTTTGTGACTTAGAGTCATCCGGATCAGTGTCAAAGCTTGCATCGACGTAACCATTTACGACGAGCTCTTTGTCACCTCCATAAACGAGAAACATATCCTTAGTCCTTTTCAGGTATTTCAGGATGTTCTTGACCGCTGTCCAGTGATCCACTCCTGGATTACTTTGGTACCTCCCTGCTAAACTAATAGCAAGGCACACATCAGGTCTGGTACACAGCATTGCATACATGATAGAACCTATGGCCGAGGCAGAGGGAATGACTTTCATTTTCTCTCTATCTTCTGCACTGGTCAGGCGTTGAGTCTGACTCAACTTCACACCTTGTAACACATGCAAGAAACCTTACTTTACTTGATCCATTTTCAACTTCATCAAAACTTTATCAAGGTATGTGCTTTGTGAAAGTCCAATTAAGCGTCTTGATCTATCTATAGATCTTGATGCCCAATATATAAGCAACTTCACCGAGGTCTTTCATTGAAAAATTCTTATTCAAGTATCCCTTTATGCTATCCAGAAATTCTGTATTATTTCATATCAACAATATGTCATCCACATATAATATTAGAAATGCTACAGAGCTCCCACTCACTTTCTTGTAAATACAGGTTTCTCCAAAAGTCTGTATAAAACCATATGCTTTGATCACACTATCAAAGCGTATATTCCAACTCCGAGAGGCTTGCACCAGTCCATAAATGGATTGCTGGAGCTTGCACACTTTGTTAGCACCTTTAGGATCGAAAAAACATTCTGGTTGCATCATATACAACTCTTCTTTAAGATATCCATTAAGGAATGCAGTTTTGACATCCATTTGCCAAATTTCATAATCATAAAATCCGGTAATTGCTAACATGATTCAGACAGACTTAAGCATCGCTACGGGTGAGAAGGTCTCATCGTAGTCAACTCCTTGAACTTGTCAAAAACCTTTCGCAACAAGTCGAGCTTTGTAGACAGTAACATTACCGTCAGCATCAGTCTTATTCTTGAAGATCCATTTATTCTCTATTGCTTGCCTATGATCGGTAAAGTCAACCAAAGTCCATATTTTGTTCTCATACATGGATCCCATCTCAGATTTCATGGCCTCAAGCCAGTTCGTGGAATCTAGGCTCATCATCGCTTCCTCATAGTTCGTAGGTTCATCATGGTCTAGTAACATGACTTCCAGAACAGGATTACCGTACCACTCTGGTGCGGATCGTGCTCTGGTTGACCTACGAGGTTCGGTAGTAACTTGATATGAAGTTTCATGATCATCATCATTAGCTTCCTCACTAATTGGTGTAGGAATCACTGGAACTGATTTCTGTGATGAATTACTTTCCAATTCGGGAGAAGGTACAATTACCTCATCAAGTTCTACTTTCCTCCCACTCACTTCTTTCGAGATAAACTCCTTCTCTAGAAAGTATCCATTCTTAGCAACGAATATCTTGCCTTCGGATCTGTGATAGAAGGTGTACCCAACAGTCTCCTTTTGGTATCCTATGAAGACACATTTCTCCGATTTGGGTTCGAGCTTATCAGGTTGAAGCTTTTTCACATAAGCATCGCAGCCCCAAACTTTAAGAAACGACAACTCAGGTTTCTTGCCAAACCACAGTTCATATGGTGTCGTCTCAACGGATTAAATGGTGCCCTATTTAACGTGAATGCAGCCGTCTCTAAAGCATAGCCCCAAAACGATAGTGGTAAATCATTAAGAGACATCATAGATCGCACCATATCTAATAAAGTACGATTACGACGTTCAGACACACCATTACGCTGTGGTGTTCTAGGTGGCGTGACACTGGTACGCGTCGGTCCTAAACAAATGGTTTTTAACCCCTTTCCGCGACGGCATTCGGAACTGTCGCCAAGTGAGTGTGGGCGATAGGGGGGTCCTTCCCACACGACCCAGAAACCGTTGGGGATATGCCCTCCTGGCACACACGCTCGGCAAAATGAGGTCGTGTGCGACCGGCGAGCACTCAAATACAGAAATACGTACAGTAGTGCTAAAAAATACAATTATACAGGCGAAATCATTTCCGGTCGTAAGTACATCCCACACAGTCAGTCACCACTAAACGTTTCCATTCGTATATACATCCCACACATTCACTACAAGGAAAACGTTTGCGCAAGGTGGCCTAACGCAAACAGTTTTGAAGAGAACGTCGTGTGTGATTGTTCATTCATCCAACACGGTTTATTCCTAGAAACTATGTGCGTTGCCTGAGGTCATCGCCCACGGTGGTTTCTCATTAACCGTTTGCAATAGGAAAACCCAATTAGCAAGCTAACTGGCCAATTATTAATAATCCATTTACTAATCTATTTGACATTCATATTAAGCACATAATATATTCCATTTCCATATTAGGGAACCAAGATTTCATAATTGAAATACATCCGAGTACAACATGATATAGCTTCAGCACTCAGCTACCCCATTTCACAACTGCACCAGCAGCAAGTTTCACATGCAACATCTAGAACCTTTCGAAATTAGCATCACAGATGGTACATAGAGAGATGCATCTCATCTGGAAAACTGCTGAAGCGGAAGGCGAATATTGTGCCTTCATTCATGTTGAAGGTCTTTGCAACTTTAGGCGACTGCCTGTAGATGATTGACCGTCCATCCTTCGACCTCTTCAGAAACACTTCAATATTGAACCGTGGGTGTTGTATGACAACTTTCCTCGCCCCCTGACCACAGAGGTGGTTCGAGAGGTAATCATCAGTGAAGCCTGAAAACAAGGATGTGCATAAATATCTTCTCTATATTGGAAATGGGGCAAAGGAATACAAAAAGGCAAGGTATAATAGTTAGTACCATCTTGTAAACCTCAGTGCTTCCCATTGTTTCCCCGCAACACATATAAGGTAGTTAGTCATCAGGTTAAGTAAGGGTTCACATGCTATCAGTAAAATATGTTGATGATAAATAAGCACATTGCAGATTCATCAGATTAATTCAAGCCACATGGAAAACCCATTTATCCAAACCAAGCATGATTAAGAACTAGGAAATATAGCACTTGTATATGTTTCCCATGTATTAAGTGCAGCCAAATTCAATTTATTCCTCACATGGTATACAATAACAGAATGCAGCCACAACAATTGAACATCGCATTGCATAATTGAACCAAGCAGTTAACTAAACACCACAACAAATGAACCAAACGTTAACTGAGCACCACATTGCACAATATAACATACTCCTAATAGAAGATCAGACAGTTAACCAAACCAAGCATGCCTAACAACTTGGAAATATAGCAATTGTATTGGTTTCTCATGTATTTAGTACATCCAAATTCAATTTATTCCTCACATGGTATACAATAAGAGAATGCAGCCACAACAATTGAACATCGCATTGCAGAATTGAACCAAGCAGTTAACTAAACACCACAAGAAATGAACCAAACGTTAACTGAGCACCACATTGCACAATATAACATACTCCTAATAGAAAATCAGACAGTTAACCAAACCAAGCGTGCTTAACAACTTGGAAATATAGCAATTGTATTTGTTTCTCATGTATTTAGTACAGCCAAATTCGATTTATTCCTCACATGGTATAGAATAATAGAATGCAGCCACAACAATTGAACATCGCATTGCAGAATTGAACCAAGCAGTTAACTAAACACCACAACAAGTGAACCAAGCCACAACAAATGAACCAAGCAGTTAACTAAACACCAAGAGGCGGCCAGCGCCAGCTCGGGGTGGACGCCGGGTGGAGGGACGGCCGTGGTGAATGTGGCGGCGCAAGAAGTCCGGAACCGGCTTCAGTCCCAGGCCGTAGCGTTGAGGCAATATAATGACGAGTTCCTCGCGTCGTGGGCGGCCATTCGGGTAAGTCTTCCCGTTTTTGCTTCTTGATCTTGGTTTCTTCCGTGGGGGCGCGTCAGCGCACCCACTTGGTGTAGTCCCCGAGTTCCGAGTCGGCTGCTGAGCAGGCGGCTTGGAACTTCTTAGTGGGCTTTGTTTGCTATCTTGTTCTCATTCGCTTCTCTGTCTCACTTGCAGGACTACCACAACCTCCGTGCGGCTGCATTCAACTCCCAGGCTCGGGAGCTGACCCAGAAGAATGTTGATCTATCTGAGAGCCGGGGTAAGTGCTTCATCTTTTATCTCATGTGGGGGCGCATCGGCACACCCACGTAGTCCCCGAGATTCGGGCCGACTGCTGAGCAGTCGGGTCATATCTTTCTTGACGACTTCTTTCTTATTGCTTTTTTCTTCTCTGCCATGTCTGCAGCGGCCAACGCCAAACTAAGGGAGCAGCTGGGTGGGACTCAGGCCGCCCTTCGCGCTAAGGAAGCCGAGTTTGACGCCTTGGCCCAGGAGCGTGACCGCCTGGTCAAGAAGCTAGCCGACCAGGAGGAGGGCCACAAGGCGGCCCTGAAGGCGGTGCAAGATAGCGAGGCCGCCCTCCAAGCCGAATATGAGACGGAGGCGGCGAGCTGGGCCGAGGCGAGGCAGTCGTTGGTCAACGGCTACGGCCAGATCGAAGACTTGGTTGACGGTAGGCCGCCCTCTTCTTCGTCCCTTGCTTGCCGCTTGCCGTTTGGTTCACTTTCTGACTTGGTATTTTTCTCTTCTTTATCTTTCTTTCTTGTGCAGAGTACTTCCCTGGCTACTCTACTGCCGCCAACCAGGTCGTCGAGGCCCACCGCGAGGCGCAAAGGCAGGCTGGCACCAAGATTGCACCGAACGCTCGCCGGTCGCTTGAGGAACAGCTCCTGGCGATTCAAGCCCGCCTCCAGCCGGCTCACCGCATACTCCGCCGGCTTCAGCATGTTGGGGCGCAGGTGCTGGCCGCTCTCTGGCCCGACGAGGTGATTCCCCGCACTCCCAGTCGGACTGCCGACTGGCTGGAGGTGGCGGCCGGCCGCTTCGAGGCCTGGAAGGCTTCTGCGGCTCGGTCAGGCGCCAGGCGGGCGCTGGAGTTCGTCAAGGCCTGGTATCCTGAGCTGAGCTTGGACCAGCTGGCCACCTGGCGGCAGGAGGCCGACACAGAGCTGGAGCCGGTGCGACCGGCTATCATCCAGCAAGCCTCAGCGATCGTCGACTACACCGACACCACCGCCTTTGCTCCTGAGATGGACGACAACGATGTTGCCCGGCCAGAGGAGTGGTTCGGGCTGAACACGGCCGATGGCAAGGACTCGGCGGAGGATATCGACTCCAGCGACGAGGGCGAGGAGGAGGAGGAGGGTGAAGACGCCGCGCCAGATGGTGGAGCAGCCGGCCAGCCTCAGCTTGACCGTGCCTCCAGCAACAAGGCGCGTGTGAGCGCACCGCCTGCAGCCGGCGATGATCAAGCCGAGACTCGCCAGCCGGCCACTCCTCCAGCCGGTGCTGCCGTCTCCACCGACCGGCCCGGCTCCCCTGCTGCGCCCTTAGTCTAATCTGCTGCCTCTACTTTCCTATTTTATTACTCTTGGAACAATATTTTGTTAAGTTTGCACAGTTCCACCCACTGGGGGTGTATTCAAACTATATTGCCTGCCGGCCTGTTGAAGGCCTTATGTGTAAATATAATCATGCATGTGTTTGGCTTTCCATTGTTCTTTGCTTTTCATCCTTCGGTTGTTTCCTTTGCCGCCCTCCCTTGGCTGCCACCTTCCCAGCCGGACAGCTGCTCTGCAGTCTGTGGCCGGAGAAGTGCTTGGCCGGTTGGGAGGGCAAGTACTCTAGCTTTGTTGGATTGTAGCGAAGTGACTGGGAAGCCGGCCAGCCGGCTGTTTTGACAGCCGGTAGGCGTGGTTGGAGGCCGGCTTGTGTTATATAAGTTCATTAGTCCTTAGCCGTTTTTCGTGTGGGCATCCTTTCTGCCTTTGGCTCTTGCCAGTCGGGCAGTCGGTTCTTTGAGCTGCAACTTACAACAAGAGAGGGCTCGGGTGCTGGCACACTACTTATCTGACTTCAGGTAGAACTTTTAATATAACTTAAGGTGGCCAGTCCCCGGGCCGACTAGTCGAACCCGGTGCCAGATAGAAAATCAAATGTAATAGTGCATTCATGGGTATGACACTCGTCATTCATAGATAAAGGAGGGCAGTCCCCAAGTGCGCCTCGGGGGGGGGGGGGGCGTTGTCTTGTACTTAATACAAAAAGGTAGCATGATACATACTGCTTTTAACTGTAAAATCTTCTCAGGAGATTGGCGTTCCATGGTCGTTCCGACTCCTTGCCGGAATCATCCCTCTTGCGTGCTCTTGGCTTCTGTGCGTCGATCAGGTAGTAGGAGTCGTTGCCTAGGGCCTTGCTGATGACGAAAGGGCCTTCCCAAGGGGCCGAGAGCTTGTGCTAGCCGGCTGTTCGCTGGATCAGTCGGAGCACAAGATCGCCCTCTTGGAAGGATCTTGGCTTGACCTTCCGGTTGTGGTAACGGCGCAAACCCTGCTGGTAGATGGCGGACCGGTTGAGTGCTAACAGCAGGCCTTCTTCCAGCAGGTTGACGCCGTCTTCTCGCGCTTCCTTGGCCTCCGCCTCCATGTACATTGTGACCCGAGGCGAGTCGAACTCGATGTCAGTTGGGATGACAACCTCGGCACCATATACAAGGAAGAACGGAGTGAAGCCCGTTGACTTGTTCGGGGTAGTACGCAGACTCCAGAGGACAACCGGCAGCTCATCGAGCCAGCAGCTGGCCGATCGCTCCAGTGGTACGACTAGTCGGGGCTTGATGCCGGAGAGGATGAGGCCATTTGCTCGCTCGACCTGGCCGTTTGACTGCGGGTGGGCAACGGACGCTAAGTCCAGTCGGATGCCCTGTGTCGCGCAGAAACGTGCTAGTGCTCCCTTGGCAAAATTCGTGCCGTTGTCGGTGATGATGTTGTGTGGTACACCATACCGAGTAGTGATGTCTGCGATGAATGTCACGGCAGTCGGCCCGTTCAGCTTCTTGATTGGCTTCGCTTCAATCCACTTGGTAAATTTGTCCACGGCGACAAGCAGATGTGTCATGCCGCCGCGGGCTGTATTGAATGGGCCCACCATGTCCAGCCCCCAAACGGCAAAGGGCCAGGTGAGGGGGATGGTCTTGAGTGCAGAAGCCGGCAGGTGTTGCTTGGTGCTGAAGACTTGGCATCCTTTGCAGCATTTGACTAATTCCTTGGCATCTTCCAAAGCAGTCGGCCAGAAGAAACCATGGCGGAAAGCTTTGGCGACAAGTGATCTTGAGGCTGCGTGGTGGCCGCATTCGCCTTGGTGGATGTCCTTGAGGATTGCTATGCCCTTCTCTGGCTCGACGCAGCGCTGGAAGACTCCAGTGGCACTACGCTTAACAAGTTCTCTGTTTATTATTGCATATGCTCCGGCTCGGCGTTGAACTAGTCTTGCCGAGATCTCATCAGTCGGCAGCTCTCTGTTGACTAGGAAGTTGAGGATGGGCTGGGCCCATGATGAAGCTGTGACTTCTTCTATTGTCAGTACGGCCACTGTGACCCGGGTGGATGGGTTGGGTGGTGGAGAGTTGGAGTCGGCCACCGCCTCTTGTGTCGCTGCAGTCCCCGGGCCGACTGCTGCAGTCCCCGGGCCGGGTTCTGAAGTCCCCGAGCCGGGCGTGACTATGGCAGTCCCCGGGCCGCTTGTTGAAGTCCCCGAGCCGCCTGCTGGGTTCCCCCAGTCGGATCCGACTGCATCAGGGGCAGGCAGTACGAAGATAGAGTCCGATTCTGGAGACGGCTTGATAGACGGTTTGAGGAGACGCTGGAGAGAGACACCGGTTGGTATAGCCTGTCGGGTGGAGCCGATCCGTGCCAGGGCATCTGCTTGGTCGTTGTCGGCCCGTGGCACGTGGAGGAACTCGCACCCTTCAAAGTATCCACTGATCTGCTGGACGAGGAATCGATAGCTCGCATGTTTGCGTCCTTGGCATCCCAGTCGCCAGATGACTGCTGGACCACCAAGTCCGAGTCGCCATAACACAGGATCCGGCGTATGCCGAGCTCTTCGGCTAGCTGAAGCCCGTGTATGAGCGCCTCGTATTCAGCCACATTGTTGGAGGCGGCAAAATGGATTTGCAATGTGTATCTGAGATTGTCGCCTTTGGGAGAGGTGAGGACGATGTCGGCTCCCAAGCCGGTGCACATCTCTGACCCATCGAAGTGCATCCGCCAATGAGTGGAGTCGGGAGCCGGCGGTAGGTACTGGGTCTCGGCCCAGTCGACAAGGAAGCCGGCTAATGCTTGGGACTTGATGGCGGTGCGGGGCTGGTAGAAGATTGTGTAAGGAGCCAGCGCAATGGCCCACTTAGCCACCCGGCCGGATGCGTCCCGGCTGCCTATGATCTCGGCAAGCGGGGCAGTGCATACGACCATGATGGGATGCTCTTGAAAGTAGGGCTTCAGCTTCTTGGTGGCAAAGTACACTCCATAGCACATCTTCTGGTAGTGCGGGTAGTTTTGCTTCGAGGTGGACAGTACTTCACTTAAATAATATACCGGCCTCTGAACCAGCTGAGCTCGGCCTTCTTCTGGGTGCTGGACCACGATGACTGTACTGACCACCCGGCTAGTCGCAGCAATGTAGAGGAGCATGGGCTCCTTCTCAGTTGGCGCTGCCAGGACAGGCGGAGTGGTTAGCATCTTCTTCAACTCGTGGAAAGCTTGGTCTGCTTGGTCGTTCCACTCGAAGTGGGTGGATTTCTTCATGAGTTGGTACAAGGGGAGAGCCTTCTCCCCTAGCTGGCTGATAAAGCGGTTTAGGGAGGCCAGGCACTCGGTGAACTTCTGAACGTCTCGCAACTTGGTGGGAATCTCCATTCTCTCAATGGCCTTGATCTTCACAGGGTTGCACTCAATGCCGCGTTCGGAGACCAAAAAGCCTAGAAGCTGGCCGGCTGGTACTCCGAACACGCATTTCTCGGGGTTGAGCTTGATCTGGAATCGGCGCAAGTTGGCAAATGTTTCTTTGAGGTCTTCCAGCAGGGTGCCGCGCTTCTCCGTCTTCACCACAATATCATCTACATAGACGTGGGCATTTCTGCCGAGTTGCTTGAGGAGGCATTTCTGCATGCAACGCTGAAAAGTGGCACCGGCATTTCTCAAGCCGAATGTCATAGTCAGGTAGCAGAAAGCTCCGAATGGCGTAATGAAGGCGGTCTTCAGGCGGTCAGCTGGGTCCAACTTGATCTGGTGGTACCCTGAGTAGGCATCCAAGAAACTCAACAGCTCGCATCCGGCTGTGGAGTCTATCACTTGATCAATCCGTGGTAGGGCAAACGGATCTTTGGGGCAGGCTTTGTTGAGGCTGGTGTAATCTATACACATACGCCATTTGTTGTTCTTCTTCAACACCAAGACCGGGTTGGCAAGCCACTCTGGGAAAATACTTCCATAATGAAGCTGGCGGCCAGGAGCCGGGCTATCTCTTCTCCTACGATCCTTCTCTTCTCCTCCGACAGTCGGCGGAGAAGCTGCTTGACTGGTTTCGCGTCCGCTCGGACGTGTAGCTTGTGCTCGGCGAAATCCTTCGGAACACCCGGCATGTCCTTTGGGGACCATGCAAAAATGTCTCGATTCTCACGGAGGAAGTCGACGAGCTCGCCTTCCTATTTATTGTCCAGGTTTGCACCGATGACAGCAAACCTCTCCGGGTTCTCCGGGTCCAGAGGTATCTTCTTTGTCTCCTTGGCAGGCTGGAAGGAGCCCTGAGAATCATATTCCTTGGGGTTGGGGGACAGGGCCGGCTGCTTGCCGGCCATGGCCACAACTCGCTCCAGCATCTTCTTCTCTTCATCAACCACGAGGGACTCGGCCAGTCGGCTGCTGGCTGCAGCGCACTCGATGGACTTCTTGTAGTCGCCGGCTACAGTGATGATCCCCTTCGAACTCGACATCTTCATCTTGAGGTAGGCGTAGTGGGGCACAGCCATGAACTTGGCCAGGGCAGGTCGGCCAAGCAAGGCGTGCTAAGGGCTCTCTAGATCCACTACTTCAAACCAGATCGCTTCTCGGCGAAAGTGATCCTTGTCTCCGAAGAGAACATCCATCTTGATCTTGCCGATTGGGGAACAGGACAGGCCGGGTACGATACCTTGGAACACAGTCCGGCCTGGCATGAGCTGCTTCGCCTTGAGGTTCAACTTCTCCATGGTGTCGCGGTACAGTATGTTGATACTGCTTCCGCCATCAATCAGCATGCGGGAGAAACGGGCAGCTCGCCTCTCCGTCGCGAGGGTGACGTCCAACACCAATGCGTAGGAGCCGGGAGATGGCATCACCTCTGGGTGATCGGCCCGGCTCCAGCTGATAGGCCTTTCAGACCAATGCATGAACTCGGGGTTGCTGGAGGCGACCGCGTTGACTTCTTGGTGCTGTCGGCGCCGACTGCGCTTGTCTTCAATCTGGCTCGTGAAGACGACATAGGCGGCATGCTCATCTGGGAACTCATCCTGAATGGCTCCGACTGCTGGTCGAGCAGCCGGCTGCTGGGGGGCTGGAGGCGGCGGGCCGGGAGGCGGAGGCGGCACCAGCCCCTCGCCCTTGGAGATCTGCGTGAGCCAATGGCACTTCCGGGCCGTGTGGTTGGACGGCTTCGCGCCGCTGTGGAACTTGCAGGGGGCATCGAGAGTTTGTTCATAGGAGAAGGCCGGCTGCCAAGCCGGCCTGCCGCCCTTCTTCTTGGGAGCGGGCCGTTCTTCGGGTTGCTCGTCTTCGACAGTGGCCACCTGCCGACTGGTGGAAGGCGGCATAGGGGCCTTGCGCTTGTGGTCGTTCTGGTAGGGGCGTCGGTTGGGGTCGCTAGCCGGCGTCTTGGGAGCCGGAGCGAGCACCTTTCCAGAGGCGTCCACTAGGAGCTCGGTCTTCATCGAGGAGTCGGCCATGGCGTACTTGTCTGCTATGACCAGCAGCTCGTCGAGGGTAGTCGGCTCGTCGCACAGGATTCGATGCTTGAGGAGGGTGCCCTCTCGGCACCCGGCGGTGAAGTATTCTATGGCTTGAACCTCGTGCACCCCCTCGCAGGAGTTGCGGTGCTCGGCCCACCGCTTGAAGTAGTCGCGAGTCGATTCGCTGGGCCCTTGGACGCACAAGGAGAGCTGGCGGGGCTTGGGAGGCCGCTTGTATGTGCTGGTGAAGTTGCGGACGAAGACTTCCGTGAAGTCTAGCCAGCTGTTGACGTTGTAGGGCTTGAGGCTGTTCAGCCAGGTGCGCGCCGTGCCTCGAAGCATTAGAGGGCCATACTTCCCGGCAACGCGCCTGTTGCCGTTTGCTATGCTGACCGCGGTAGAGTAGTCGATCAGCCAATCTTCCGGCTTCACGGAGCCGTTGTACTTGGGCGTGTCTCTGGGGAGTGAGAACCCTTTGGGGAAGGGCTCGTCGCGGATGCGGGGGCCGAAGCAAGGCGGGCCGACATCATCTTCTTCTTCCAGCGCCAGGGATCGCGCTAGGAGGTCGATCCGGTGGCGGGCATCATTCTCGCTGACTCCTTCACGGTGGCCTAGTCGGCCACCGAGAGTCGGATGCGTGACAGGCGGCAGGGTGGGATATCTCTCCCCACGAGGCGGGGGGAGGCGGATTGCCTTGTCGTTCCACTGCTCGGGGGCAGCCTTCTGCGTCGCGCTCAATGGTGATTCGAATCCGGCTGCGGCTAGCAGCCAGCTCCTTGTCTTCCCTCACGCGGGCGCCGCTCGCAGTCGGCGACCGGGATGTCGCGGCGTGTTCTCGGCGCGGGGGAGGACTCTCAGCGCGGGCGCCGGCTTCATGTCGTTCTATGGCTGCGTCGATCAGCTGCTGGATGCGCCTTGTCATGTAGGGAAGCTCATCAGCCCCCAGCCCGTTCAGCTCTTCTGCAGCCACCTGAGCGGCTCGCAGATTCTCGAGCGGCGTGGCGTAGACTGGGCGGTCTGCCCCTAGCATGCTGGCGATGGCCGCGTCGCGCTTCTTGACGAGGCCGGCTCGGCTCGGCCCGCCATGAGGCGGCATACCATAGGCGGCGCGGTCGACTTCGTGCTGGTGAGCCTCAGTGAGGCGTCTCATGGAGGCTATCTTCTGGCCCTCCACGATGAGGGCGAGGCGGCGTGCCTCCAGAGTCTCGGCGTCGGCGTCGGCCGGGATGGGGACGGACAAGTCGTGCAGCACCGCTTGTAGGGCGTCGTGGGCGTTCTCGCCCAAGTCGGCTTCGTGGCTGATGACCAGCACCTCAGTGCCAGCGCTGCTGCCACTGTCGGCTCGAGGGAGAGGGTCGTCGAAGATCACTACATCGGTGGGGAAGGCGTCAAGCGATGCCGTGTCGGAGTCGACAAGAATCGGGTCGGTGGAGCCGACTGACTCCAAGTCCACAGCAAGCTCGCTGGAGACGTGAAGCTGGTCGAGCAGGCTGACGAGGCGGCTCTCGGGGTAGTCTGTGCCCGCGTGGGACGCGAGCTCGTCGGAGATGGGAGTCTCGCCAAGAAGGTCGGCGAGGCAGCTCGCCGCGTAGGCGTCGTTGACGCCTTGCAGCATGTCAGGGCAAGCGCCATCGGGCGTAGCAGGCTGGCTACGCTCGCGGGGGAGGAAAAGGGTTCCTGTCCAGAACAGGTCTCCGGACGACGGTGCACCTGGCCCCACGGTGGGCGCCAAATTTCGGATGGTAGGTGCGACATATGCCAACGGGTGGCTTATCATTGTGGGAGCCAGTAAGACATCGCCGGTGCCTGGAAACGGGATAAGGCGAAGACATGCACGCCGGCGGATCTTACCCAGGTTCGGGGCTCTCCGTGGAGATAACACCCCTAGTCCTGCTCTGTGGGCTCTCCGCATGATCACTAGATCAATACAAGTAGCTACAAGTGCTCCTTGAGCTGTTTGGCTAGGAGAAGAAGAAGGGCAAGGCTAGCTCTCCTTTTCTCTCTATGTGGTGTGTGAAACTATGTGAGATCAACCCTTTGCATGGGTGTCCCGGGGGGTTTATATAGGCCTACCCCCCAGGGGTACAATGGTAATCCGGCTGGGCGCGAGTCCCAGCCGTCAGTGTCTGTGCTCGCCGGCTTCTCCGCCGGCCATTGGGGCCCGCGGACTGGTGGGTCCTGCCGGCTACCGGCCTCTTGGCCGACAGGCCGGCCCCACCGCTTGGGGGCCTTGTCGGCGGCTGGTTACTGTTGCCTCGCCTCTGATGACGAGGGCTTTGTCGAGGTAAGCGTGGCTACAGTGCCGCCGCCTTGCGGGCTCTCACTATTTCCTCACCTCGTCTTGTCTCCTTAATGATGCACATGTTTCGAGGGAGGGAGGTAGCCGGCTATTGGGAGCCGGCTACGCCCCCGGCCGACTAGGGGAGGCTGGGCCGCCTTCGAGCGTCTCTCTGGCTAAAGGGGCCCGCCGCCCGCGGGTCGTACTGGCGCCTGTCGTGGGTGACGTTGTGGTCAACATGGCTACAGTGCCGCGCCGGACGGGGGATGGCTGACCCGTACGGCGCCCTGTGGCCATGCCTGTTCCGGGATTCGGGGGTAGTGGGCTGTACTGCGGCCACGCCCCGTCTTATCACTGTTATGTGGATGCAGTCTTGGTGGGTGCAGTCTTGGCCGGCTTCTGGGAGTCGGCTCTCTTCATGGCCGGCTTCTGGGATTCGGTCCTCTTGGGGTCGGCTTCCTAGAGTTGGCCATCTCGTAGCTTTCTTCGGGAAGGTTTTTGAGGCCGGGTCGCCTTCTGGTAGTCGGCCCTGGGGATAGCTGGCCGGAGGAAGGCGGCCCCATGCTCTGGATGCTTGAAGGCTCGAATGGCCTGATAATTTTTCGAAGAGCCAGGGGGAGTCGGTTAAGCTACCCGTGGCCATTTACTCGGACAACGTGGCATACAGTTGATCCATGTGACCTATTTGTGATGGAATAGGCCGTGTGTGTTGTGGGCAAATGCTTGCTAGTATTGAACCATTTGGGATTGATGAATTCATCACCGACGGGTTCCCTAGTGTGGTCCGTGTTCATCTGATCATCATCTACTTCTTGTGCTAGCTCGATGCTAAGTTTCCATTAATTGATGGCATTTTATGAACACGCCACCATTTCCCGCCATTTCCGCACCTGTTTCCCGCCACCCTGCTATATTGCGCATAGGGGGCGCATGACGCACGGAGGTGACAAGCGCAGCCTGTAGCACATCCACCTTTTCCAAGCATGCCAACCCACCAAAGCGCTGCCTCTGCCATCAACCTCGTCGACGAGGAAAACGAGCAGGCGCCACGGCCCGTCGAGGCCGAGGTGCTCCCCGGCAACGCGATGGATGACGCCGTGATGCGCGTCATCGCCAGGGTTGAGCAGACCTTTGGCGCATGGTGCTTGAGCACCGCGGATCAAGATAGCCATGTCAGCGCCGACAGGCTGCAGCTCACCGCACAACATGATCGATGGCGCGCCGCAGAGCAAGCTAGGCGCGTCCGCACCGATAGGTTGTGGCTCGCTGCGCGGTGAGACCGTTGGAGCGCTGCAGAGCGAGAGGCGCGACGCGCCGCACAGCAAGAGAGGATCCATCGGCGCTTGCCTGCTGTCGACACGGTGTCGCAGCTGGGTACACGTCCCGTCAGTACCCCCATTCCTCGCCAGGGTGGGCAGAGGCCCTCAGCGCCGTACTTGCAACAGAGGCCGGCCACGCCGTACTTGCATCGGACGCCCGCCGCGCCGTTCGCATGGGTGCCATCGTTCGCCTTGTCCACGGCCCGCTAGATGCCAACATGAAAGTGCAACTATCCCTGGGTGGTATTGGTAATTCCTAACAACTTATAGCTCATTGAGCTAATGCTATTCCAAGATAAACATTTCAGGAAAGCTTAATGATTGGCATGGCATGGATTAGAAAGTGGACCCTTCAAAATGCTAAGCACAAAAGATTGGCTCAAGCTCAAAGCACAAGACTCTACATTTTCTATTTTAGTGATCCAACATCACATTGAGTCTATAGGAAAAGCCAATACTATTAAGAAGGGATGAGGTGTTGCTTAATGAGGTTCTTGCTCAAAATGCTTAGTTATATGCTCCAAAACCCTCCACTACTTTCTCACATACACATATGTCCCAAACCAAAAAGTCCAACTCGGCCCCACTGATTCTTTCTATCCAGAGCCACCGAGTTTAGTTGACATAGCCACTGCCAGAAACCCTAGTCTTTTAAGTCTCACCGATAGGGATCTCGGTCTCACCGAGATGGGATTGCAAACTCTCTGTTTCCCTTTGTAATGTTTCGGTTAAACCGAGATGAGCGATCGGTCCCACCGAGATTGCAATGCAAACACTCTGTTTCCTTTGCATAACGTTTCGGTCTAACCGAGATGAGCGAATTGGTCCCACCGAGTTTGCCTGACCAACTCTCTGCTCTATTACCAAAATCGGTCTCACCGAGTTTGTGTAATCGGTCTCACCGAGATTACGTTATGCCCTAACCCTAATGATATCGGTCCCACCGAGTTGACATGTCAGTCCCACCGAAACTCCTAACGGTCACATTATGAACCAATTCGGTCTGACCGAGTTCTTTGAATCGGTCCCACCGAGTTTGGTGATTTGTGTGTAACGGTTAGATTTGTTGTGGGGGCTATAAATACCCCTCCACCCACTCTTCACTCGTAACATGGTGGGAGAGACAAGGTTGCTTCTTCGTGGACCCTTCGTGGGTGGAGCCCTCCGTGGACTCGTGCAACCGTTACCCTTCGTGGGTTGAAGTCTCCATCAACGTGGATGTACGATAGCACCACCTATCGGAACCACGGATAAAAAATCTCCGTGTCAACATTGCGTTTGCTCCCTCAAACTCCTCCCTTTATCCTCATATGCAATTGTTTTACATTCCGCTACTATACTCTTAGAATTGCATGTGTAGGTTGATTGCTTGACTTGTGCTAAGTTGCTAAAATCTACCAAGAACTAAAATTGGGAAAAGGCTTGATTTTTATTTGGTCAAGTAGTCTAATCACCCCCCTCTAGACATACTTTCGATCCTACAAGTGGTATCAGAGCTTTGGTCTCCATTTGGTTTGATTTCCATAGCTTTTGGTGGTCCTAGCCTTGGTTTCACAACCTAGGAGAGTATGGCGTCTAGCGAGGGAAATTACCACTGTAGAGGTCCTTACTTTGATGGTACAAACTTTGCTAGTTGGAAGCATAAGATGAAAATTCATATTCTTGGACATAACCCCGCCGTTTTGGCTATTGTGTGTATTGGCTTGCAAGGTGAATTCTTTGATGGGAGAGAACCAAACCGTGAAGCTACCGCGGAAGACTTGAAGATGCTACAATACAATGCTCAAGCTTGTGATATTCTCTTCAATGGATTGTGCCCCGAAGAATTCAACAAATTCAGCCGTCTTGAGAATGCAAAGGAAATTTGGGATACTTTGATTGATATGCACGAAGGTACCGACTCCGTCAAGGAATCCAAATTGGATGTGCTTCAAAGTCAACTTTGTCGGCGTTCTGGGAACAGGGGTCCCCAGACTTGCCTGCGGCCCACGGTGTGGCTATGCTAGCAGGCCCGTACGGCCCATCTTCGTCAACAAGGCAATCAAGACCTTCGCGAGGGGCCAAGCCTCGCGAGGTGGACAATGCAAGACCTCCTCAGGAGTGGCCTCTCCAGGCTACCTCGCGAGGAGCGGAGATATCAAGGCGGGGCAAACCTCATGAAGCTCTCGTGACGTGAGCCATGATGATCAGGATCAGGCGGGCGCCAGCGCGCGCAGCGTTCTTGTTTCCTCTTCGGTGCTAAGGCGGTAAGCGCAGGCGCGGAGTACGGAGGCATCAGGCAAAGGTTACCATATCAGTGCAACAATACTAGGACTGGAAGGACGGCGAGACGGAGGTCACCGTGGAGCCCAAGACGGCGTCACCGCCAGAGACCTTTCGCAGGCGAAGACCACTTTTGTCGGGATAGCTTGTACTAGCTGTCCCCTTTCAAATTGCCCGCCGTTGTTGGCTCCCTTCCCGCTCAATATTTGGGAAGAGGACCAGGGCCTATATAAGTAGAGCTAGGTACCACAGTAGGCAGGATCTGATCCGGCTGGAGCCAACCCACGCTCTCACAAGAACACCTCAACCTTAGGAGGCTGTTCTTCCCCTTGTACTGTTCCTCATCAGCCCAAGATGCAATCCACCACCACACACTGGAGTAGGGTATTACACCACATCGGTGGCCCAAACCAGTATAAATCTCGTGTCTCCCTGTGTTGTGAGTTCGTCGAGTTCGTCCGTGAGATCTTAGTGAGCTAGGGCGTGGATCGGTAGGAAGGAAAGAACTTCGCGCACACCCCAGAGTTCGAACCTTAAGGGTTTTGCCAGAACCCGAGATCCGACATTTGGCGCGCCAGGTAGGGGTGCGCCGGAGCTTCTTCCTGGCCAATCGACGTACCGACACTCCACGGCCAAGATGTCCGGCGACCCAAGAGCTGACTCCGACCGCCGGGCAGCCTGGCCGGCCTGGGCGACGACGCCTGCCCATGAAGACCTCGACCCCGCACTCCAGGCGGTGCGAGCGCCGTCCAACGCTACGGGGCGCAGGCGGCGCGGCCAGGCGTCATCCACCCTCACTCCACAACAAGTACGAGCCGCTGCAAGGGTAGCAAGCCACCCCGCGGCGACGGCGCCGCACTCGCGGCGGGAGCAGGCAAACATGCGGGCAGCACTCACAGTGGCAAGAGAGCTGCTGCGGTGCCGGCTGATGGAGAGCGGCCGGGATGCGCTGCTGGAACGTGTTGCCGAGCTGCTGGACGCGGCGGCGTCGGGAGCACCGCCCTTCTGCTATCGGCTCCCTTCTCAGGCCGATGCGGGGCCTCATGGCGGGCCTCGCCGCAACCACGCGCCATCGGGCGTGCCTGGGGGCTTCGTCAACACCAGTGCGGCCGGCAGCGCCGGGGGCTCCGCCACCCCCATGCCGCCCGCAATAAGCACGGGCACAAGCGTCGCCCCCCGTGGTCCCAGCCAGATGCCGCGCTACTGTCCTCAGGACGCTACGCTAGGCCGAGCAACATGGAGTGTGGGGCACTACGGCGAGGTGTTCGGGGTGACGGCCCCGGAAGCCTACGTACCCCGCATGATGGACCAAGAGTATGCACCGGAGGACGACCCTGACTCGTTCGTTGGAGAAGATTGGGAAGAAGGGGCGCTAGGAGTCGAAGCCTTCCAGGAGCCAACGGCGAACCACGACGATCGCGTCATCAACGGCAACTACCGGGTACCACTAATCTCTCAGGATCAGGCTTACCCTAACCATGGGTTGCAAGTGAATCAGGTTGCAACGCCGATCGACGAACCTGGCACAGCAGCATCCCTTCCAACAAGGGAAGCACGCTGGGGGCCACCAGGAGGAAGCCAGGAGCAAGGCCCCTCCCCACGTCGCGCGAATCCGGGCGACACCCGGAGGTAGGCCCTCTGCCGGGGAGGCCTCAACGACCCTTCCCCCGGCAGAGGACCCGTGGTCGCCGAGGGAACCGCTGGCATCCCCTTTCCCCCCTTTGTGTCGTCCAGGTTGCCGGTCGGCCCAAAGGTGGTCAAGGGTGGCGCAAGGCGGGGCCCTCGTCTGGCGATATGAAGCAAGGCCGGTACCTGTGAAGAAGGCCCAGTGCCTGTGAAGCTTGCCGCCCGTGACACTCTCACGTAATAATGAGTTGGGGCTGTACACGCCCCGAAGTTTCAGGGGTGCCGGCCTCAGGCCCTGGGGCTCCCTCCCACGCCTAGTGGCAGCACTTAGCTCCGTGCTGGTGAGAAGACTTGAAGACCGGAAGACTAGAATAGGCGTCGGACGCGGCCTTTCGTTTTGGATCTCTTTTTCTGTAGCCTTGCTTTCTGGATCTGCATTTAAGTTGAAGTCGAGTTTTTATCGATGTGCGGGGGGTGCCTTTTCTCGTTCAAGCAATTTCTTGCTTTCTGGATTTCGTTCTGACTAGTTCTCATGTCCGTCGCCTTCCCCTCATGAGCCCCTCGTGAGCGGGACTGCGTGAAGCGCACACGTGCCGAGCGCGCGCTAACACTGCAACTGGTGTTTGCCTCTTGCGGGGCTCCTCTTGACGGGTCGGCAAGCTCCGTAGGATTCTCAAAAACTCGACGCCTCACGACCCAGCTCGAGGCTGGCACTGACTAAGGTAACCCACGACGGGAAGCTCACCCCTGGACATACGAGTTCGCGAGGGCACATACTCAATACCACGTAGAAAAGTAAAGGCTACAACTTGCTTACATGAGGGGCTCCCCCTCTCAAAATGCTCTTACAAGTTTTCCAAGGCCGCGCCCGAGTTTTTGCGTGCAGGATGGAACAACTGCAGAACATGGGATCAGCCAGATATGTCGCTTGCTGCCTCGCCCTCGGACGCGTCACTCGCATCATCTTCGTCTTCGCCGGCACCGTCGCCACCTTCGGTGACGCCTTCATCGCCGTTGTCAACCACATCGCCTTCGTCTGCGGCGACCACCACTGCGTCGTCATCAGAAGCGAAGGCTCTGACCAGCGCATCCACGTTGTCCTCCACCCACCGCGCCAGGTCACCCCGGACGGCCTGCGGCACGGGGGCAATGGCGGCGTAGAAGTCGAAGTCAAGAAAGGTGTTCCTGAGGTGTCTAAAGACGCGAGAGAATGCGCGCCCGAGCAGGCCTCGGCTTCTCTCTTCCGCGAGCCGGCGAGCCCTGTCAGACTGGGCTTCCAGGCATGTCACCACATCGGTGAAGAAGATCAGGTGGCTGGCGTAGTCATTTGAGTGAGGAGGCGGTGCATTCTCGTCGCAGATGTGGCCCAGGGCGATATTAGCCCTGTTTCGGAGGTCCTGAAGCATGGGGGCATGCTCGCACTCCAGCGTCCGCCGTTGGAGCACTTCCTCCATGATTTGCCGTGCGACGGCCTCGGCGTCATCGACCCGTTTCCGAAGAGAAAGCAGCTCGGCGCGGGCGGAGGCCAAGTCCGCCTGCGCCGAGACTAGGGCGGCAGCCGTGGCCTCCCCACGCCTCTCCGCCTCGTCCAACCTGGGCCTGAGGGCAGAGGCCCTGCCCGCATCCCCCGTTCCTGCGAGCTTCAACTTCAAGTCATACCTACCCTCCAGGTCTGCGCGAACCTCGGCCACCCGGCGGTTGACTTCCTCCTGTGCCTTGGCCTCGCGAGCCCCAAGGGCATCTTCTGCTTGAGCGACTTGGCGCTCCCTCGTCTCCAGCCGCTCAAGCTCAAGGCTGCGCTCCGTGGCCTCCAGAGTCAGCGCCTCCTCGCGCTTCCGGACCTCTTCTTCCTCGGCGGGCGCCCTCCTCAGCGACGCAAGGGCGGCTCTGCGCGCCTCCACCTGCTGCTCGAGGGAAGCAGACCAAGCCTGGAGCTCCCACGCGCGCTTCTCCGCAGCCTCGCGACAACGGTCAGCCTCGCGAGCCTCCTCGAAGGCTCGGGAGCATGCTTCGCAAGAAACCTTGAGGGACGCCTCGGCCTTCGCATTAGCAAGGTCGCGCTGGTAGCAGCCAAGGTTGATGGCCACCCTCAGCTTCCGCCGTTCCTCCACCAGTCAGAGACCTTCAGCTTCAAGGCACGAGTCAAAACCAGTGAGTTCTTCGCCAAGGCGGCTCATCGCGCCCATCGCCTCCTGGAAGAGCTCATGGCGAACGATGCTCCGCCCACGCTCGAACTGGAACACGCGGCTCACCTCTTCCTCCGCCCCGGGGGCTGCAGGTGAGGCATCAAGCGGCGCACCACCCCTCGGCAGGGGGCTGGGGGCTGGAGCTGCCCCAGGTGCCAGCCAGTTCGCGCGGGGGGCCCTGGCCGGTCGGGGCCCGCTGCTTGAAGAAGAACCGAGGGCTGAAACCAACCAGCCGCCGTCCACGACCAAAGGAGGGGTCCGGGGGATGCCCGCCGAGCTCCAAGCTAGACCGTGAAGGAAGGACCTCGGGGCCGCGGATTCAAGGCGCCAAGAAGGCGAGCGCGCCCCCTCGGCCGGCCCCGCTCCGGGCGAGACGTGCAAGCTCGGGGCACTCAAGGCCGACGGGGTGCCGAGGAAGGCGGGGACCACCTCACGAGGGACCCGACAGCACTGGCAGAAGGGGTCCTGAAGAGCTAACGTCAGGAAGGAAATCGGCGATCAAGAAATCACAAGGTGCAGTTCTTACTCGTCGATAGCCAAGTACTTTCGCCGCTTCAACGGCCCGAAGATGTTGTTGCTGCTCGAGGACCCTTTCCTCTTTCGGAGCTCCTCGAAGTCCACGCAAAGCCGACCGAAGCGCTGGACGTGACGGCCGGTGCAAGGCGGGGCGAAAGAAGAGCTTGGAGAGACAACTTCAGGGGTGCCTGTCTGCGGCGAACAGTCGGGCGCCGTCTCGCTACGACCTCCTGAGGCTTCGGGGGCTTTGACCTCGGGAACTGCATGCTGCGTCGCCTCAGCGACCGATGCCCCAGGGGAGGGATCGCGAGCCCCCGAGGACGACGCCCCCGGATCTCCGCGCGACATGTGCTCTTCAGCGCTGGGGCCGCCGGCCTCCGTCGGAGCTCGCCCTCCTGCACCCTCACTCGGGGCGAGCTTGGCACCGGTGACGAGGAGCCCACGTCGATAGGATTCTCGCGGGGCCCCACCAGGCCGATCAGGTGCAGGCCCCACTCATCAAAGGAGGGCATGCTCGCAGAAAACTCATCCTTGTTCTCGCAACGGTACAGTAAACAACTCTTCCTGGGCATGTCGTCTGGTAGAGGGGTTCCCGTCAGGACCATAAGCACAGTCTCCCGCATCTTAAGAGGAAGCCCTTACTCTTGAAACCTCATGTGGTCCTGACTGCTGAGCAAGGCCCACATCGGGCTGGAATGGCGCTGAAGCGGAGCAACTCGGCGCTTGACGAACTCCTTCACCACCATAGGCGCAGTCACACTGCGGTCCTTCAACCTCCTCAGCCTAGCCCAGACGGGAGCGAGGCGGGGGCTCGTGAGCTTCTGGTGGCCCCAACCGAAGTTCGGAACAGCAGGCCCCGCCGGAACATGTAGCAGAGGGCTGAGCACACCGGCGTCAACGAACACCCATCATGTCCGGAACTCGCTCATGGATGGAGGGAGCTCAAAGTCAATCCCCGCACCTGCTGTCGCGGCCACGGCCTGGAAGCTCACGCACCCCGAGCGCTGCTGAGGGTCAGCCAGGTGCAGTGAGAAGAAATGGCGGAGGAGGGCCACCGAAGGAGCGATACCCACCATGGCTTCGCACACAAAGGCAAAGACAGCAAGAAGAGTCGCCGATTGAGGGTCAAGATGCAGCATGTGGATCTTATAATGCTCGAGCACCGCGTTGAAGAAGGCGGAGAAGGGAGGAATCAAGCCAGCCCAGAGGGCATCTATCAAGATTGGGACTTCAGTGGCTGCCCGAGCCATGCGAGTGCGAGACGCGGGCCAAGCCACCATCTCTCCCCACTCGTGAAGCTGGAAGCAAGCATTGGACGCACCTTGTCCATGGCCTCGTCGTTGAGCACCCGGGATCGGCCCAGCGCTGGCTCAACGGCCGGAGGCGCGCTTGGCGGAGACAGGGGCTTCTTCCCTTTGTCTGCTTGTTTTAGCGCCATAGCAGCAAAGCGGGCAGAGGGCAGGTCAGATTGGAGGGTAGAAACAGAGTCTCGAGGAAGCAGATAGATTGGGGAAGCAAGGCACAGACGATGGAGGAATAACTGTGTAGGTCGCGGGGTCCGCACAGCCAGGCGGATTCTAAGGCAGCGTGGGGAAGCGGAGACGCCCACGTCCAATCAACCGCCACACGTTGACCGAGGCCGCAGGCTTTTGGGGCCCGCGGCGCTCCGTACTTGACCTTTGGCTTCGCCTCGAAGCCAAGCCCGAGCGCACCTTGGGCCCGGGGGTTACTGTCGGCGTTCTGGGAACGGGGGTCCCCAGACTTGCCTGCCTGCGGCCCATGGTGTGGCTATGCTAGCAGGCCCGTACGACCCATCTTCATCAACAAGGCAATCAAGACCTTCGCGAGGGGCCAAACCTTGCGAGGTGGATGATGCAAGACCTCCTCAGGAGTGGCCTCTCCAGGCTACCTCGCGAGGAGCGGAGATATCAAGGCGGGGCAAACCTCATGAAGCTCTCGTGACGTGAGCCATGACGATCAGGATCAGGCGGGCGCCAGGCGGGCGCCAGCGCGCGCAGCGTTCTTGTTTCCTCTTCGGTGCTAAGGCGGTAAGCGCAGGCGCGGAGTACGGAGGCATCAGGCAAAGGTTACCATATCAGTGCAACAATACTAGGACTGGAAGGACGGCGAGATGGAGGTCACCGTGGAGCCCAAGACGGCGTCACCGCCAGAGCCCTTTCGCAGGCGAAGACCACTTTTGTCGGGATAGCTTGTACTAGTTGTCCCCTTTCAAATTGCCCGCCGTTGTTGGCTCCCTTCCCGCTCAATATTTGGGAAGAAGACCAGGGCCTATATAAGTAGAGCTAGGTAACACAGTAGGCAGGATCTGATCCGGCTGGAGCCAACCCACGCTCTCACAAGAACACCTCAACCTTAGGAGGTTGTTCTTCCCCTTGTACTGTTGCTCATCAGCCCAAGAGGCAATCCACCACCACACACTGGAGTAGGGTATTACACCACATCGATGGCCTGATACGTCTCCAACGTATCTATAATTTTTGATTGCTCCATGCTATATTATCTTCTGTTTTGGACATTATTGGGCTTTAATATTCACTTTTATATTATTTTTGGGACTAACCTACTAACCGGAGGCCCAGCCCAGAATTGTTGTTTTTTGCCTATTTCAGAGTTTCGCAGAAAAAGAATATCAAACGGAGCCCAAACGGAATGAAACCTTCGGGAACGTGATTTTCGGAATGAACATGATCCAGGAGACTTGGACCCTACGTCAAGAAACAAAAGAGGAAGCCACGAGGTAGGGGGGGCCCTGTTGCTCCACCGACGTACTCCTTCCTCCTATATATACCTACGTACCCCCAAACAATCAGAGACGGAGCCAAAAACCTAATTCCACCGCCGCAACCTTCTGTACCCACGAGATCCCATCTTGGGGCCTGTTCTGGAGCTCCGTCGGAGGGGGCATCCATCACGGAGGGCTTCTACATCAACACCGTAGCCTCTCCGATGAAGTGTGAGTAGTTTACCTCAGACCTTCGGGTCCATAGTTAGTAGCTAGATGGCTTTCTCTCTCTTTTTGGATCTCAATACAATGTTCTCCCCCTCTCTCGTGGAGATCTATTAGATGTAATCTTCTTTTGCGGTGTGTTTGTTGAGACCAATGAATTGTGGGTTCATGATCAAGTTTATCTATGAACAATATTTGAATCTTCTAAATTCTTTTATGTATGATTGATTATCTTTGCAAGTCTCTTCAAATTTTCAGTTTCGTTTGGCCTACTAGATTGATCTTTCTTGCAATGGGAGAAGTGCTTAGCTTTGGGTTCAATCTTGCGGTGTCCTTTCCCAGTGACAGTAGGGGCAGCAAGGCACGTATAGTATTGTTGCCATCGAGGATAACAAGATGGGGTTTTTTTTATCATATTGCATGAATTTACCCCTCTACATCATGTCATCTTGCTTAAGGCGTTACTCTGTTCTTATGAACTTAATACTCCAGATGCATGCTGGATAGCGGTCGATGTGTGGAGTAATAGTAGTAGATGTAGGCAGGAGTTGGTCTACTTGTCTCGGACGTGATGCCTATATACATGATCATACCTAGATATTCTCATAACTATGCTCAATTCTGTCAATTGCTCAACAGTAATTTGTTCACCCACCGTAAAATACTTATGCTCTTGAGAGAAGCCACTAGTGAAACCTATGGCCCCCCGGGTCTATCTTCATCATATTAATCTTCCAACACTTAGTTATTTCCGTTGCCTTTCACTTTGCTTTTATTTTACTTTGCATGTTTATCACAAAAATACCAAAAATATTATCCTATCACATCTATCAGATCTCACTCTCGTAAGTGACCGTGTAGGGATTGACAACCCCTTATCGTGTTGGTTGCGAGGATTTATTTGTTTTGTGTAGGTGCGAGGGACTCGCGCGTAGCCTCCTACTGGATTGATACCTTGGTTCTCAAAAACTGAGGGAAATACTTAGGCTACTTTGCTGCATCACCCTTTCCTCTTCAAGGGAAAACCAACGCAGTGCTCAAGAGGTAAGCAAGAAGGATTTCTGGTGCCGTTGCCGGGGAGGTCTACGCAAAAGTCAACATACCAAGTACCCATCACAAACCCTTATCTCCCGCATTACATTATTTGCCATTTGCCTCTCGTTTTCCTCTCCCCCACTTCACCCTTGCCGTTTTATTCGCCCTCTCTTTTTTGTTTGCTTGCTTTTTGTCTGCTCGTGTGTTGGATTGCTTGTTTGTCATGATGGCTCAAGATAATACCAAATTATGTTACTTTACCAATACCAACAATAATGATTTCCTTAGCACTCCGATTGCTCCTCTTACAGATACTAAATCTTGTGAACTCAATGCTGCTTTGTTGAATCTTGTTATGAAAGATCCATTCGCCGGCCTTCCTAGCGAAGATGCCTCTACTCATCTAAATAGCTTTGTTGATTTGTGTGATATGCAAAAGAAGAAAGATATTGATAATGATATTGTTAAATTGAAGCTATTTCCTTTTTCACTTAGAGATCGTGCTAAAGCTTGGTTTTTGTGTTTGCCTAAAAATAGTATTGATTCTTGGAACAAGTGCAAAGATGCTTTTATCTCTAAGTATTTTCCTCCTGCTAAGACCATCTCTCTTAGAAACGATATTATGAATTTTAAGCAACTTGATCATGAACATGTTGCACAAGCTTGGGAGAGGATGAAATTAATGATACGTAATTGCCCTACTCATGGTTTGAATTTTTGGATGATTATACAAAAAATTTATGCCGGATTGAATTTTGCTTCTAAAAATCTTTTAGATTCGGCCGCGGGAGGCACTTTTATGGAAATCACTTTAGGAGAAGCTACTAAACTCCTAGATAATATAATGGTTAATTATTCTCAATGGCACACTGAAAGATCTACTAATAAAAAAGTGCATGCGATAGAAGAAATTAATGGTTTGAGTGGAAAGATGGATGAACTTATGAAATTATTTGCTACTAAGAGTGTTTCTTCTGATCCTAATGATATGCCCTTGTCTACTTTGATTGAGAATAATAATGAATCTATGGATGTGAATTTTGTTGGTAGGAATAATTTTGGTAACAACGCGTATAGAGGAAACTTTAATCCTAGGCCTTGTCCTAGCAATTCCTCTAATAATTATGGTAATTCCTACAAGAACTCTTATGGAAATTTTAATAAGATGCCCTCTGAATTTGAGACTAGTGTTAAAGAGTTTACGAATTCGCAAAAGAATTTCAATGCTTTGCTTGAAGAAAAATTGCTTAAAGTTGATGAATTGGCTAGGAACGTTGATAGAATTTCTCTTGATGTTGATTCCTTGAAACTGAGATCTATTCCTCCTAAGCATGATATCAATGAGTATCTCAAAGCCATGAGAATTTCCATTGATGAGTGCAAAGAAAGAACCGCTAGGATGCGTGCTAAGAAAGATTGCTTTATAAAAGCGTGTTTTTCAAATTTCTATGAAAATAAAGATGAAGATCTAAAAGTTATTGATGTGTCCCCTATTAAATCCTTGTTTTGAAATATGAATCTTGATAATGATGGGACTGAATATGATCCACCTTTACCTAGAAGGCGTTCCAAAAATTCGGAGTTTTTAGATCTTGATGCTAAAATTGATAAAAGTGGGACTGAAGAGAACAAAACCCTAGATATTAATAAACCCACTATTTTGGACTTCAAGGAATTTAATTATGATAATTGCTCTTTGATAGATTGTATTTCCTTATTGCAATCCGTGCTAAATTGTCCTCATGCTTATAGTCAAAATAAAGCTTTTACCAAACATATCGTTGATGCTTTGATGCAATCTTATGAAGAAAAACTTGAGTTGGAAGTTTCTATCCCTAGAAAACTTTATGATGAGTGGGAACCCACTATTAAAATTAAGATTAAAGATCATGAATCCTATGCTTTGTGTGATTTGGGTGCTAGTGTTTCCACGATTCCAAAAACTTTGTGCGATTTGCTAGGTTTCCGTGATTTTGATGATTGCTCTTTAAACTTGCACCTTGCGGATTCCACTATTAAGAAACCTATGGGAAGAATTAATGATGTTCTTATTGTTGCAAATAGTAACTATGTGCCCATATATTTTATTGTTCTAGACATAGATTGCAATCCTTCACGTCCTATTATTCTTGGTAGACCTTTCCTTAGAACGATTGGTGCAATTATTGATATGAAGGAAGGGAATATTAGATTCCAATTTCCATTAAAGAAAGGCATGGAACACTTCCCTAGAAGAAAATAAAATTACCATATGAATCTATCATGAGAGCCACTTATGGATTGCCTACCAAAGATGGCAATACCTAGATCTATCCTTGCTTTTATGCCTAGCTAGGGGCGTTAAACGATAGCGCTTGTTGGGAGGCAACCAAATTTTATTTTTAGTTTTTTGCTTTTTGCTTCTGTTTAGGAATAAATATTTGATCTAGCCTATTTTTGCTGAATTTTTGGAGTTCCAGAAGTTTGCGTTAGTTACAGATTCCTACAGACTGTTCTGTTTTTGACAAATTCTGTTTTTCGTGTGTTGTTTGCTTATTTTGATGAATCTATGGCTAGTAAAATAGTTTATAAACCATAGAGAAGTTGGAATACAGTAGGTTTAACACCAATATAAATAAAGAATGAGTTCATTACAGTACCTTGAAGTGGTCTTTTGTTTTCTTTCGCTAACGGAGCAAACGAGATTTTCTGCTGAGTTTTGTGTTGTGAAGTTTTCAAGTTTTGGGTAAAAGATTTGATGGATTATGGAACAAGGAGTGGCAAGAGCCTAAGCTTGGGGATGCCCATGGCACCCCAAGATAATCTAAGGACACCTAAAATCCAAAGCTTGGGGATGCCCCGGAAGGCATCCCCTCTTTCGTCTACTTCCATCGGTAACTTTACTTGGGGCTATATTTTTATTCACCACATGATATGTGTTTTGCTTGGAGCGTCTTGTATGATTTGAGTCTTTGCTTTTTAGTTTACCACAATCATCTTTGCTGTACACACCTTTGGAGAGAGACACACATGATTCGGAAATTATTAGAATACTCTATGTGCTTCACTTATATCTTTTGAGTTATATAGTTTTTGCTCTAGTGCTTCACTTATATCTTTTAGAGCACGGTGGTGGATTTGTTTTATAGAAACTATTGATCTCTCATGCTTCACTTAGATTATTTTGAGAGTCTTAATTAGCATGTTAATTTTCTTAAATAATCCTAATATGCTAGGTATTCAAGATTAGTAAAAACTTTCTTATGAGTGTTTTGAATACTAAGAGAAGTTTGATGCTTGATGATTGTTTTGAGACATGGAGGTAGTGATATTAAAGTCGTGCTAGTTGAGTAGTTGTGAATTTGAGAAATACTTGTGTTGAAGTTTGCAAGTCCTGTAGCATGCACGAATGGTAAACGTTATGTAACAAATTTGAAACATGAGGTGTTCTTTGATTGTCTTCCTTATGAGTGGCGGTCGGGGACGAGCGATGGTCTTTTCCTACCAATCTATACCCCTAGGAGCATGCGCGTAGTGCTTGGTTTTTGATGACTTGTAAATTTTTGCAATAAGTATGTGAGTTCTTTATTACTAATGTTGAGTCCATGGATTATACGCACTCTCACCTTTCCACCATTACTAGCCTCTTCGGTACCGCGCATTGCCCTTTCTCACATTGAGAGTCCGTGCAAACTTCGCCGGTGCATCCAAACCCCATGATATGATATGCTCTTTCACACATAAACCTCCTTATATCTTCCTCAAAACAGCCACCATACCTACCTATTATGGCATTTCCATAGCCATTCCGAGATATATTGCCATGCAACTTTCCACCATCCAGTTTATCATGACACGTTCATCATTGTCATATTGCTTTGCATGATCATGTAGTTGAAATAGTATTCATGGCAAAGCCACCGTTCATAACTCTTTCATACATGTCACTCTTGGTTCATTGCATATCCCGGTACACCGCCGGAGGCATTCATATAGAGTCATACTTTGTTCTAGTATCGAGTTATAATCATTGAGTTGTAAATAAATAGAAGTGTGATGATCATCATTTTCTAGAGCATTGACCCAAGTGTGGAATAAAAAAAAGAGAAAGGCCATAAAAAAAGGAGAAGGCCCAAAAAATGAGAGAAAAAGAGAGAAGGGACAATGTTACTATCCTTTACCACACTTGTGCTTCAAAGTAGCACCATAATCTTCATGATAGAGAGTCTCTTGTTTTGTCACCTTCATATACTAGCGGGAATTTTTCATTATAGACCTTGGCTTGTATATTCCAACAATGGGCCTCCTCAAGTGCCCTAGGTCTTCGTGAGCAAGCAAGTTGGATGCACACCCACTTAGTTTCTTTTGTTGAGCTTTCATATATTTATAGCTCTAGTGCATCCGTTGCATGGCAATCCCTACTCCTTGCATTAACATCAATCGATGGGCATCTCCATAGCTCATTGATTAGCCTCGTTGATGTGAGATTTTTCTCCTTTTTTGTCTTCTCCACATAACCCCCATCATCATATTCTATTCCACCCATAGTGTTATGTCCATGGCTCGCGCTCATGTATTGCGTGAGGGTTTATAAGTTTGAGATTACTAAAGTATGAAACAATTGCTTGGCTTGTCATCGGGGTTGTGCATGATGAGAGCATTTTTGTGTGACGAAGATGGAGCATGACTAAACTATATGATTTTGTAGGGATGAACTTTCTTTGGCCATGTTATTTTGAGAGGACATAATTGCTTAGTTAGTATGCTTGAAGTATTATTATTTTTATGTCAATATGAAATTTTATCTTGAATCTTTCGGATCTGAATATTCATACCACAATTAAGAAGAATTACATTGAAAATTATGCCAAGTAGCACTCCGCATCAAAAATTCTGTTTTTATCATTTACCTACTCGAGGACGAGCAGGAATTAAGCTTGGGGATGCTTGATACGTCTCCAACGTATCTATAATTTTTGATTGCTCCATGCTATATTATCTTCTGTTTTGGACATTATTGGGCTTTAATATTCACTTTTATATTATTTTTGGGACTAACCTACTAACCGGAGGCCCAGCCCAGAATTGATGTTTTTTGCCTATTTCAGAGTTTCGCAGAAAAAGAATATCAAACAGAGTCCAAACGGAATGAAACCTTCGGGAACGTGATTTTCGGAACGAACATGATCCAGGAGACTTGGACCCTATGTCAAGAAACAAAAGAGGAAGCCACGAGATAGGGGGGCGCGCCTACCCCCCTAGGGCGCGCCCTCCACCCTCGTGGGCCCCCTGTTGCTCTACGGACGTACTCCTTCCTCCTATATATACCTACGTACCCCCAAACAATCAGAGACGGAGCCAAAAACCTAATTCCACCGCCGCAACCTTATGTACCCACGAGTTCCCATCTTGGGGCCTGTTCCGGAGCTCCGCCGGAGGGGGCATCCATCACGGAGGGCTTCTACATCAACACCATCGCCTCTCCGATGAAGTGCGAGTAGTTTACCTCAGACCTTCAGGTCCATAGTTAGTAGCTAGATGGCTTTCTCTATCTTTTTGGATCTCAATACAATGTTCCCCCACTCTCTCGTGGAGATCTATTCGATGTAATCTTCTTTTGCGGTGTGTTTGTTGAGACCGATGAATTGTGGGTTTATGATCAAGTTTATCTATGAACAATATTTGAATCTTCTGAATTCTTTTATGTATGATTGGTTATCTTTGCAAGTCTCTTCAAATTTTTAGTTTGGTTTGGCCTACTAGATTGATATTTCTTGCAATGGGAGAAGTGCTTAGCTTTGGGTTCAATCTTGCGGTGTCCTTTCCCAGTGACAGTAGGGGCAGCAAGGCACGTATAGTATTGTTGCCATCGAGGATAACAAGATGGGGTTTTTATCATATTGCATGAATTTACCCCTCTACATCATGTCATATTGCTTAAGGCGTTACTCTGTTCTTATGAACTTAATACTTTAGATGCATGCTGGATAGCGGTCGATGTGTGGAGTAATAGTAGTAGATGCAGGCAGGAGTCGGTCTACTTGTCTCGGACGTGATGCCTATATACATGATCATACCTAGATATTCTCATAACTATGCTCAATTCTGTCAATTGCTCAACAGTAATTTGTTCACCCACCGTAAAATACTTATGCTCTTGAGAGAAGCCACTAGTGAAACCTATGGCCCCCGGGTCTAGCTTCATCATATTAATCTTCCAACACTTAGTTATTCCCGTTGCCTTTTACTTTGCTTTTATTTTAGTTTGCATCTTTATCACAAAAATACCAAAAATATTATCCTATCATATCTATCAGATCTCACTCTCGTAAGTGACCATGTAGGGATTGACAACCCCTTATCGCGTTGGTTGCGAGGATTTATTTGTTTTGTGTAGGTGCGAGGGACTCGCGCGTAGCCTCCTACTAGATTGATACATTGGTTCTCAAAAACTGAGGGAAATACTTACGCTACTTTGCTGCATCACCCTTTCCTCTTCAAGGGAAAACCAACGCAGTGCTCAAGAGGTAGCATGGCCCGAACCAGTATAAATCTCGTGTCTCCCTGTGTTGTGAGTTCGTCGAGTTTGTCCGTGAGATCTTAGCGAGCTAGGGCGTGGATCGGTAGGAAGGAAAGAACTTCGCGCGCACCCCAGAGTTCGAACCTTAAGGGTTTTGCCGGAACCCAAGATCCGACAAACTTGACAAGTTCAAAATGAAGGATGGTGAAGGTGTCGCTGAAATATACTCTAGGCTTGCTCTCATCACAAATGAGATTGCCGGCTTAGGAAGTGAAGAGATGACCGACAAATTCATCATCAAGAAGATCCTAAGAGCCTTGGATGGAAAATATGATACCGTGTGCACATTGATCCAAATGATGCCCAATTACAAAGATCTCAAGCCAATGGAAGTCATTGGAAGAATTGTTGCTCATGAGATGTCACTCGAGGATAAGGAAGAGCTTCACAACAAGTCAAGTGGTGCCTACAAAGCTGCGTGTGATGCTCCCACATCATCAAGTGAGAAACAAACCTTCAATGAAGAATTGAGCCTAATGGTAAAGAACTTCAACAAGTTCTACAAGAGTAGAAGCAAAGAAAGAAGTTCCAAGTCAAGGTCCTACAATGACAAAAGATCTTCTAGTCGTGAGCGTAATTGCTACAATTGTGGAAGACCCGGACACTACTCCAATGAGTGTACGCCCCCCTACAAAAGAAGAGAAGATTCTCCCAAAAGAAGAAGTAGAAGAGAAGAGTCACCATCAAGAGAAAGAAGGAGTAGAGATGATCGTTATGAACGAAGATCCTCTTGGAGAAGCAAGGATTCGGAAAGGAAGGATAATTCATCAAGGAGCTACACAAAAAGAAGACATCAAGCTCATGTTGGTGAATGGGTATCCGGCTCCGACTCCGACCATCACTCCGAAAGAAGTTATCACTCCGACTCCGAATATACTCAAGATGAAGGTGTTGCCGGTCTAGGACTTGTGTCAACCAACTCCTACGACATATTTGACTCACCGAATGAAGGAATTGGAAGATGCTTCATGCCAAGGTTCCAAAGGTAACACATCCCGAGTATGTTGATTTCAATAGTGATGAAGATGATTTCCTAGGTGATGATGATTTACTTGTTGATAACACTAGTGATGAAAACTATGATGAAACGTCAATTAATCATGCTAATCAAGATAAAACGAATGACGATGATAAGAAGGAGATTGAGTGTCTAACTAAAGAACTAAACACTCTTAAGTTAGCTCATGAAACTACCTTGGAAGATCATCGAGAACTTTTAAAGACTCATGATAAGCTACGCTTTGAAAAGCTCAACCTTGAGCAAGAACATGAGTTTTTAAAGGCAATTAATGATGATCTTCGCAAGAAAAGTTCTTCTTACATTGCCAAGCGTTTACTCTTGTCTACTTACATGCCACAAGTTAAATCTAACAACAAGAGCAAGAAAGATGCTTCATCTAGTAGTAACAACAATCATGCTAAATCCAATGTTGTTGCTTCTAGTAGTTCTCTTGATTCCACTAATAATTCTCTTATACAAGTTACACTTGAGCAAGAAAATAGCTTATTGAAGGGAATTATAGAGAAAGGTGTTTACAAGAGCCTTGCCGGAAGTAAGCAATTTGAGGAAATTGTACGCAAGCAAGGAAGACACCGGAAGAATCAAGGTGTTGGTTTTGAATGAAAGTTCAATGCCAATGCAGTTGAGTGGGAAGAAGATCAATACCCCAAGACGAAGTTTGTTCCTCAACAAGAGAAGTATGATCCTACTTCTTTCAAAGGGACACAAGCTCAAGATGATCTTCCACCACAAGACCACAAGCAAAAAGGCAACGACAAGCTTCAAGAGGAAATTGATGCATTTGAAGAAGCACCTAAGGCCTTGGTCAAGTGGGTTCCCAAGACTACGTCAAGTTCTACTTCATCAAGTACAACTACAACTCCAAGGATTCCCATCAAGATGGTGTGGATCCAGAAGAAAAAGAACTAGAGAGTTCTTGAGGGTGACTCCGCCAACATACTTCAGTCTCATCATTTTGGCGAGGACAAGTGCAAACAAATTTCCATATCTTGCACTAGTTCAAGGAGTCACAAACCCTCTTGTTGGTAAGACAAGGGACAAGGTAACCTAATGCTTTCATGGACATCATATTTTGTATGCATCACTCTATGTCTATGGATATCCTTGTTTGTTCCTTGTGGGACTAACCCGTGTAGGTATTGAAAGTGCAACTCACTCCAAAGGATTGCTCCGAATGATCTACATCAACATTGAGCATCTACATCTTCAACACCTACATGAAGTCATCATCGACAAAACCCGAGGTTAGTTCATCCCTCTTAGAGGGGATATCACATCTAGGGGAAGCTTTACTCAAATCAATTGAGCTAAAGCAACTCTAATGGTGTGAACACAACAATGCTTTATGTAAAAGTGGTAACCCCACTTGTGCTTAAACGATGAGTATGACCTATGATCAAATGTTCTCATTTGACTCCTAAGTCAATATACTCATATATAGATGACCTAGTCATCGCCAAATTGCTTGATAGATGCTAGAGTGATTGTGCATGCTTTGTCACATATTTCATTTGCCATTTTATTGTGTGAGCATGTTGGTTGCATACTTTACTCATTCGAGGACATCCATTTGTTGCTTTGATTGTTTGGCTCTTTCTCTTTCGCCAAGTGGATGGACAAGAATGCCTAAGAACTCCCTCTAGCTATCTATGCTTTTCTTGTCTCAAACTCTATTCTTGCTACATCACAAAGTTTGATCAAGTCAGATTCGAACCACTCTGTCTAAGGAGCACTCGGAGTTCCCGATTCGTCATAGACTTAAACCTCCAAAATCTCTTTGTGCATCTCGGTCTGACTGATTCATACCTTTCGGTCCTACCGAGTCACTAAGTTGATCTAGGGTTTTCAATCTCGGTGCAACCGATTAGAACCTTTCGGTCACACCGAGTTCCAGTAACTGCTTGCAGTTTTGCATCTCGGTGCCACCGAGTCGTTCCACTCAGTCACACCGACAGGGTCAGGTTATATATATCGACGGGCAAAATTTTGGAAAGGGATAATTAGATTTATGCCCCTAGTTGTGTTCCACTCATCTGTTTTACCCATAATTCCCAAAAGTCACCGGTTCTGTCCAAGTCTCTTCGATCCTCTTATGCTTTTGCCCTTTGACCGTTTGACCGTCAGTTTTAAAACTTCATAACTAATTCATACAAAATCAAAAAAATGCAAATAAGATACCAAAATATTCAAAAAAACATCACCTATATGTCAGTGTCATTTGCATTCATGAAAAAAGTGTTGGAAAGTGCACACCCGAGTTTTAGCGCTTTTGATACCACCATGAATAGTAAACTCTAAAAAATTCAAAAAAAAAATATGGTGGCAAAGAACGACAAGTGTTTTAAGTGCTTGCCAAGTTTCATTAGGGAACGACATTCGTGGAAGTCGTGGCAAAAAAATCTATTTTGGAGTGTTGATTGTTTTTTTTGCCGCGGCACCCACGAATGTTATTCCCTCATGAAACTTGGCAGGCACTTAAAACATTTGTCACTCTTTGGCACCAAATTATTTTTGAATTTTTTTGAACTTTTTTAGTTTTTACTATTCATGGTGGTAGCATAAGAGCTAAAACCCGGATGGGCACTTTCCAACACTTTTTTCATGAATGCAAATGACACTGACATATAGGTGATCTTTTTTTGAACATTTTGGTATCTTATTTGCATTTTTCTGATTTAGTATGAATTAGTTATGAAGTTTTCAAACTGACGGTCAAACGGTCAAAGGGCAAAAGCATAAGAGGAGCAAAGTGATTTGGACAGAACCGGTGACTTTTGGGAATTAGGAGTAAAACAGATGAGTGGGACACAACTAGGGGCATAAATCTAATTATCCCTTTTGGAAACTTTTCCGAACCTCCTCGCCCGCGCGTAACCTGCTCTGCCTCCTCGGGTCTCCAGATCGCCCTCTCGTCGCCAGCGACCTCCCGCCACTGGTATCCGCCGCCATCAACGGCAATCTGCCCCACCGTTGCCTCCGTAGCAAGTTCGCCACCGAACTAGGGTACGAACTTAATCTTTGTGTTAATCCTTAACTCTGATTCTTAGCACATTGTCTTGCCATGATTCTTGCCACGATTGAAATCATCCTGTGCAGCGAAAACGTCCTGTAGATTAGTTTTGATTTGAAAATTTAGGGTTAGGTCTCCGCCGAATTCATCTCGGACCGACCGAGTTGTAGAAATCAGTCTCACCGATTTGGCTTAGGCCAGAGCACATGCGTTTTCGGTCTGACCGAAAATTGCAAATCGGTGTGACCGAGTTTGATTCTCTGTGAAACCCTAGTAGTCTCGGTACCACCGAACTGTGACTCGGTCTGACCGAGTTCACTAGTTTAGGTTCCAAAAGCTGCTTCGGTATCACCGAGTTTACAAATCGGTAGATCCGAAATGCTTTCTGTGAAGAACTAAAACTAAGTTTTAAGTCATCTGTTTTGCAAAACTCCTATACTTTGTGATGCTCATCTACTCTACCTCATTTATAACCTATTCACATGGTCTGCTGTTAGAGTGTTTGCAGAGATGTCTGATCAAAGTGACAGTCAAAACAGGTCTGAGCAACAGGTGCAGATGAGTGAGGGTTCAGATCCCTCTAGCAGTTATGATGAAGGCAGCAGGAGCACTCCCAGCAACTTGCCAAAGGCTGCCACCAGGACAAGGAAGAAGAGGACTTCTGATTCAGAAGATGAAGACTATGTGGCTGTTGAAGATGAAGCCACTTCAAAGAAAAAGGTGTTGAAGAAAGAGTATGGCACAGCTACTGCAACAAAGCCTGGACTGAAAACAAAGATGCCAGCAAGAAGACGGCCCATGTCTAAGCCAAGAAAAGTTGCCACAGGTGAAACTATGAAGTTCACCATTGAATCTGAAGAAGAAGCAGCTGGTGAGGATAAGAAGAATAAGAGGGCTAGAACCACTACTGCCAGAGTTCTTGGCAAGCCCTCAATGAGCAAAGATTCTGAAGAAGAAGAGGAAGAGGATGTTGCACCAGCACCCAAAGCTCAAAAGCTTATGGGAGATGCTATCAGATCAGGGGCTGCTCCATCTAAGCCCAAGTCTGCTCCCAAGGCTGCTGCTCTAGCTCCAAAGCCTAAACCCAAGAGAAGCACTAGAAACATCCCTGCTGAAGAGAAGAACAAGGCCCCAGTGCCTGAAGCTGCTGAAGAAGAAGAAGAAGATGACTCTGTTGTATTGAGGAAGCTGAAACCCAAGATCCCTGACCACACTGATACACACCCTGTTGAAGAGAACATGAAATCAGGAAGGATGCAGGATTAAGACTATGGAGACAGTCTGATCCATATGCTATCAGGAGAAGGACTGTTGTGGACTACAGGTTTCACACTAAGGAACAGCAGGACTTCTATGAGACAGTTCTTCTTGATAAGAAGCCCATTGTGTGTGACATGAGATGGGTTGACTGGGAGTTCATCAAGGAGAATGAGGATCACTTCCCTGGTGTGCTTGATAGCTTCAAGGCATGTGGAGTGGACACTTTTGTTGCCCAGAAGCTCGCCAAGTGGAATGATGAGCTCATAATGCAGTTTTACTCCACTGCCCACTTCTATCCAGATGGAAGGATAGTATGGATGTCTGAAGGTACTAGGTACCAGTCTACAGTTGAGGAATGGGCCAAGCTTATCAATGCTCCTGAGGAACATGAGGATGACTTGGATATTTATGCAGAGAAGAAGAAAGACCACAACACTATGGCCAACATGTACAAAGAGATCCCAGATGCTGCTTTGGATACACATAAGTTTGGATCTGTTCACTACTTGTTGTCGGGTCTGCCAACTATCAACTCGATTCTAAGGCACACACTGCTACCCAAGTCAGGTGATCACAAGATGATCAGAGGACATGCAATAAACTTGCTGCATATATTTGATATCCCACAGAAGTTCAAGGTCATGAGTTTGATTGTTGAGACAATCAAGAGGACTGCTGCTGACCAGAAGAGAAGCTGTGGGTATGCCCCACAAATTCAGGAGCTCATCAACTCAAAGATGGGCAAAGGCAAATACATTTTGGATAAGGAGCACCTGCCCATCTACCCTGAATTTGAAGACAACACAGTGGCGATGAATGAGAATGAACCATCTTCAGCTCAAGCACATGAGAAGAGCGAGAAGGCTAAAGCTGAGAAAGCTACAAAGATGCCAACTGTAGAAGAGGCATCTCAGGTATTCTTGAAGAGCAAGCAAGACCAGCTTGGATATCTGATCCAATCCACCCTGAGGATTGAGAAGGGCTTGGCCACCCTGACCAAGAACCAGGAGAGTCTGGAGAGGATCATTGAGCCGAAATTCTATGACCTTGATGTCAAGGTAACAGAGATCCAAACTGCAGTTGAGCAACTCCAGGAGGAAGTAGAGGAGAAAAAGGGCAAGTCTACCACAGATGCTTTTGCTAGAGTGCCCAGAGGACAGAGATCTGCTGCAGTGCCCGTGATAGACACTAGAGCTACAGCATCAGCACTAGCAGCAACAGCTCCAGTTCCACCTCCAGCAGCTACTCCACCAGCTCCAGCTAATTCATCTGAAGCCTTCGTCCTTGGAGTTCTCTCAACACCTCCTACCGAAGATCAAGCCTGAGAGTCGTTTAGCACTATGCATTTTTGAACTTTTTGGTAACTTGTTGCCAAAGGGGGAGAAAAATGTATAGATCATAGGATTCGAGAGAGAGTGTGTTTCTTTTTGGTTCTCTCTTGCTATTTTGGTTGAAACTTTATTGTGTGCTTGTGTGAGATACTACTTTATGTCCTTGTGAGATAATTGGTTGATCATGTGTTTGATCATATGCTACCATTAATGCTTGTTGGATGATATTATCTCTTATATCCTCTTATGATCATTCACTTTGTTTTGGTGATGAGTGCATGTGCTTTAATTTCTATCATTTTGAGCGCTCCACCAAGATGTATGTGGCATGGAAGAGTAACCCATGATCCTAATCGATTGTGCATTTGCATTCAAAAGCAAATTTTAAATAATGCACAAATTTAGGGGGAGCTCTTGCTTATCACATACTTCTCAAAGCGACGATGTTTTTCAATCTTATTTATCATTTGTCGAAGCTTTGATCTATATGTTGTCATAAATTACCAAAAAGGGGGAGATTGAAAGTGCAACTATCCCTGGGTGGTTTTGGTAATTCCTAACAACATATAGCTCATTGAGCTAATGCTATTCCAAGATAAATATTTCAGTAAAGCTCAATGATTGGCATGGCATGGATTAGAAAGTGGACCCTTCAAAATGCTAAGGACAAAAGATTGGCTCAAGCTCAAAGCACAAGACTCTACATTTTCTATTTTAGTGATCCAAGATCACATTGAGTCTATAGGAAAAGCCAATACTATTAAGAAGGGATGAGGTGTTGCTTAATGAGGTTCTTGCTCAAAATGCTTAGTGATATGCTCCAAAACCCTCCACTACTTTCTCACATCCACATATGTCCCAAACCAAAAATTCCAACTCGGCCCCACCGATTCTTTCTATCCGGAGCCACCGAGTTCAGTTGACATAGTCACTGCCAGAAACCCTAGTCTTTTCGGTCTCACCGATAGGGATCTCGGTCTCACCGAGATGGGATTGCAAACTCTTTGTTTCCCTTCGTAAAGTTTGGGTCAAACCGAGATGAGCGATTGGTCCCACCGAGATTGCAATACAAACACTCTGTTTCCTTTCCGTAATGTTTCGGTCTAACCGAGATGAGCGAATCGGTCCCACCGAGTTTGCCTGACCAACTCTGTGTCTGTCTATTACCAAAATCGGTCTCACTGAGTTTGTGTAATCGGTCTCACCGAGATTACGTTATGCCCTAACCCTGATGATATCGGTCCCACCGAGTTGACATGTCAGTCCCACCGAAACTCCTAAGGTCACATTATGAACCAAATCGGTCTGACCGAGTTCTTTGAATCGGTCCCACCGAGTTTGGTGATTTGTGTGTAACTGTTAGATTTTGTGTGGAGGCTATAAATACCCCTCCACCCACTCTTCACTCATGGAGAGAGCCATCAGAACATGCCTACACTTCATACACATATTTTCTGAGAGAGAACTACCTACACTTGTGTTGAGGTCAAGATATTCCATTCCAACCACATAAATCTTGATCTATAGCCTTCCCCAAGTTGCTTTCCACTCAAATCTTCTTTCCACCAAATCCAATCCTATGAGAGAGAGTTGAGTGTTAGGGAGACTATATTTGAAGCACAAGAGCAAGGAGTTCATCATCAACACACCATTTGTTACTTCTTGGAGAGTGGTGTCTCCTAGATTGGCTAGGTGTCACTTGGGAGCCTCCGTCAAGATTGTGGAGTTGAAACAAGGAGTTTGTAAGGGCAAGGAGATCGCCTACTTCGTGAAGATCTACCCTAGTGAGGCAAGTCCTTCGTGGGCGACGACCATGGTGGGATAGACAAGGTTGCTTCTTCGTGGACCCTTTGTGGGTGGAGCCCTCCGTGGACTCGTGCAACCGTTACCCTTCGTGGGTTGAAGTCTCCATCAACGTGGATGTACGATAGCACCACCTATCGGAACCACGGATAAAAAATCTCTGTGTCAACATTGCGTTGGCTCCCTCAAACTCCTCCCTTTATCCTCATATGCAATTGTTTTACATTCCGCTGCTATACTCTTAGAATTGCATGTGTAGGTTGATTGCTTGACTTGTGCTAAGTTGCTAAAATCTGCCAAGAACTAAAATTGGGAAAAGGCTAGATTTTTATTTGGTCAAGTAGTCTAATCACCCCCCTCTAGACATTCTTTCAATCCTACACAACGGGTTGGTCCGTAGGCTCGACCGCCTCCTTGGCCCAGGTGTCCACCTTGGCATAGTAGAGGAACATGGCCGTCGCATCCTCGAGCTGGTGATCTCCAATGAAATAGCCAACTTGGAGCTCGAGATCGCGCTCCAGATGTACCGCGAGCGTGTCGACCGCTTGGACGAATGCCTGCACGAGTTCAAGCAGAGCCAAGAGCTACCCTAGGCAAGGGCTGCCGGTCATGGTCTCATGGACGCGTTTTATTTTGAAAAGTCGTTTCGACGTGGATAGCTATGTATTCACAACAATCATAGTATTGCTCTGTTTAGTGCTCTGTTTCAATGTGTGTACTCTGTTTTCCATTCTTATATGTTCTGTTTCAATGTGTGTATATACGCTTTCCATTATGTATATGTGGATGATAACAGCTAGATTCAAATTAGTATACAAAAAAATAGAAAATGGAATTCATAATATATATATTAATTGTTCATTAGATCATCACAGAATATATATATATATATATATAATATCATCACATAATGTGATGATACTTAACTACTAGGTACAATGCATAAAATTGAAAACGAACAATACTAGAACTAATAATCCCTCCTGGGGCAAGCATTCCGCAGCCCCTCGCCAGCAGCTCCCTGGTGCGTGGCGTCTTCCTAGTGCGGAGACAGTACTCCGACTCCTCCGCCTCGCAGCGCTTAATGTACCGATCTGCCTTTTGTTGGCGGACGCGTGCGGCCGATCTTGCCATTTCGTTGGGAGCCCACCGGAGCTCCTCGTCGGTGGCACGCTGGGGCTTATCGGCCCACCTCCACGCAGCGACGAGGCGCCCAGCGCCTACGACCTTCCTCGCGAAGTACCCGTCTTCGTACACCTCCTCGGCACGACGACGCGCCCGGCCCCAAAGCTCCGCCGCCTCCTTTTTCCAGGCGGCATCACGGGCTTCACAGGCCGCCTGGTACCTGGCTTCCTCCTCCGCCATCTCCTTCTTGAACGCCACTTGCCTGGCTTTCTCAGCCGGCGGCAGCGACTTCCAAAGACAAAGATTGTACTGGCCCCAAAACCAATCCAAAGTTGGGGGGTCCGGTGCAACCTCGTCAGGCAGCGCGTAGGGGTCCTCGTCACTGCTAATCGAGTGAGCGTCCTCGGGGGGCGACGACTCCTCGTTGGCGCGTGGGCAGACCGGCGGCGCCATGGCAGAGATTTGAGAGAGAGAGAGAGAGAGAGAGAGAGAGAGAGAGAGGACGAGCGAGGGGAGGATGTAGATGAGAATGGAGGCGGGACGACGTGAGCAAGGTAGTTTTTATTGGCGTCCGGAATCTAGATCGACGGGGACAGTACACACGCCGGTCGCCGGAATTTACGAGTACTGTAGTTTGAATTACACACAATTCCCGCAGCAAATCCGTGTGTGAACATAATAGCTGACGGTTTCCAATACAGAACCGTGTCTGATTAATGATCCCCACCAATCACCTACCAAACCTCGAGCCGCGAGATGGAGTGCCAATCGTGTGGGGGCCGGTTGTCTTGCCAGATCTTTACATTTCCTTTTTTGAACACCAGATATTTACATTGTCTGATGATTTTTTAACTCGCACACAAGTACACAAAAATATATTTTTTTCAAACCGTTTTGGTTTGACGTTGCATGTAGATGTAGTTCAAATTTGAATTACGATCATTAAATGGTTAGGAAATCACTTAAATGTCTTTAAAAGGTCAAATGACCCCTAAAAATTTTGAAATTTTCACATGACAGTTGTATTAGTGCACGTTAAACGTAGGAAAAAATTTGAAGGCCATAAGAGGAAGCTATCTCCTGCCCGTCAACAAACATGCATTGTCCCCTCTCGGAACCACGAACCTTCTAGTGAGTTGCTCCGGTGTGTGAGGGGTGTGTGTCCAAACTTTCGTCAAACAGGCCAATTTTTTTACCACATCATCTTGGTGGCATGACACTAAATCAAGCAAGGTTTCATGTTTTTCTGATCTTTTTTTAATTTTTTGGAATTAAAATGCCATGGCATGCACTCCATGCATGTGCCCATGCCTTGACACCAATATGTTTGAAATTTCCTTCTAATTTACTGCACATGGAATTAACTTGTGACGCCCTCGATTCAATCGTACACTAATCATACACGCAAATGTGTACGATCAAGATCAAGGACTCACGGGAGGATATCACAACACAACTCTAGACACAAATAAAATAATACAAGCTTTATATTACAAGCCATGGGCCTCGAGGGCTCGAATACATCAGCTCGAAAACACAAGAGTCAGCGGAAGCAACAATATCTGAGTACAGACATAAGTTAGACAAGTTTGCCTTAAGAAGGCTATCACAAAAGCAACATCGATCGAAAAGGCAAGGCCTCCTGCCTGGGAGCCTCCTAACTACTCCTGGTCATCGGCGGCCTCCACGTAGTAGTAGGCACCCTCAGTGTAGTAGCAGTCGTTGTCGAAGGTGACGTCTAGATCCTGGGCTCCAGCATCTGGTTGCAGCATCTGGGAAGAATGGAAAGAAGTGGAAAAGGGGGGAGCAAAGCAACCGTGAGTACTCATCCAAAGTACTTGCAAGCAAGGATCTACACTACATATGCATCGGTGTCAATGAAATGGGTAGTATATGTGGACTGAACTACAGAATGCCAGAAGAGAAGGGGAAAGCCTAGCCTATCGAAGACTAGCATCTTCAAGCAGCACCAAGCATCTTGCAGCAATAGAAGAGAGATAAGAGTAGCATAAAGTAAAGTAGTAGTAGTAGTGTTATCAACCTCGGCCACAGATCCTTTCTCGACTCCCCACGATAAAGCAACCCCAGAGCCATACTATCCAGTTATCACCTCAAGTATCCAGTTCTAGTTGTATTGATCGGGATACAACTCCAAGTGTCCGTTACCGTAGGACAGGCTATCGATAGATGTTTTCTTCCCTGCAGGGGTGCACCAACTTACCCACCACACTCGATTAACTCCGGCCGGACACACTTTCCTGGGTCATGCCCGGCCTCGGCCAAACAATACGTCGCAACCCGACCTAGGCTTAATAAAGAGGCCAGCACGCCGGACTAAACCTATGCCCCCAGGGGTCTTGGGCCATCGCCCCGGGAACTCCTGCATGTTGCGAGGGCGGCCAATGAGCAGACCTAGTGTCAGCGTTCTGGGAACAGGGGTCCCCAGACTTGCCTGCGGCCCACGGCGTGGCTCTGCGAGCGGGCCCGTACGGCCCATCTTCACCAACAAGCACTCAAGACGCTCGCGAGGGGCCAAACCTCGCGAGGCGGACGATGTAAGACCTCCTCAGGAGCGGCCTCACCAGGCTGGCTCACGAGGGGCGGAGAGTTCAAGGCAAGGCAAACCTCGCGAGGTTCCAATGGCATGAGCCATGACGATCGAGACCAGGCGGGCGCCAGCGAGCACAGTGTACTTGTTTCCTCTTTGGTGCTATGGAGGCAAGCGCATGCGCGGAGTACCGAGGCATCAAGCAAAGGTTTCCATATCAGTGCAACGAGACCAAGACCAGCAGGACGGTAGGACGAAAGTCACCATGGAGCCCAAGGCGGCGTCACCACCAGAGCCTTTTGCAGGCGAAGACTGCTTTTGTCAGGATAAGCTGTACTAGCTGTCCCCTTTCAAATTAGCCGTTGTTGGCTCCCTTCCCGCTCAATATTTGGGGAGAGGACCAGGGCCTCTATAAATAGGACTAGCCACCACTGTAGGAGGCATCTGATCTTGAGCCGATCCTCACACCCACCAAGCACAAGAACACCTCGCCTCAGGAGGATGTTCTTACCCTTGTACTATTTTTCCTTAGCCCAAGAGGCAATCCACCACCACACACTGGAGTAGGGTATTACACCACAACGGTGGCCCGAACCAATATAAATCTTGTGTCCCTTGTGTTGCGAGTTCGTAGAGTTAGCCCTTGAGATCTCAGCGAAGCTAGGACATGGATCGGTAGGGGGAGATCTTCGTGCGCACCCTAGTGTTTGAACCTTGAGGGTTTGCCGGAACCCGTGATCCGACATTTGGCGCGCCAGGTAGTGGTGCGCCGAAGCTTCCCTTCCGTTGCTCCGCGTCCCGTCGCTTCATCGTCTCCATGGCGGACGCACGCCACGCTCGCGCTGAGCGCCGGGCTGCCCTCGCCACCCGCGTTGCTCAGACGGCTCCGGCGGCGGGCCACCCCATCGTTCTCCGTCGCCTGCCGCCAACGCCGCCACAGGCCCGGCGGGGAACGAGCAGCAAGCATCCTCATTGCACCCCTCGGTGCGGCAGGACCGCCGCACCGCCACTCCGTTGCTGACTCCCGCTGGTTCGTCGTCCCACGCTCGTCGCGCTCCCACAGACGCGCGGGCCGCGCTCCTCATGGCGCACGAGCTCCTGCGCTACCGCCCAGTCGACGACCTCTATGAGGACTGGCTGGACCGCATCGCCGAGCTCGTCAGCACCGCAGGGGGCTCCCCTGCACCGTCCCTCTCACTGCCTCGCCCACCTCCAGCTACGGGCGACGTAGCTCACAGAGCACCTCCACCACCTCTGCACCAAGATGGCGCCCTGGCGCCAAGGCGCGCGGCTCCGCGGCGCGACCCACCGCGCCCAGCGCCCGCGCATGAAGAAAGAAGTTGTCGAGAAGTCTCTCGGCCGCAAGAGAATGCTCCACCACTCCCCGCACCACCACGCCAGGATCGCTTGCTGCGGCAGGGCCCCGTGCCGCTTGCCGTGGCGGTGCGCGGGCGCCAAGACCAAGCCCCACCTCCAAGACGGGCCCCGGTGACCACGGCCGGCTGCCGCGCCTTCACCCCCGAGCTGCGTAGCGTCGCCTGGCCAGGCAAGTTCAAGCCGGGCCTGCCTCCTCGCTACGACGGCACCCCCGACCCCGCAGAGTTCCTGCAGCTCTATGAGCTCAGCATCGAGGCGGCCAACGGCGACGAGAAAGTCATGGCGAACTGGTTCCCCATGGCTCTCAAGGATGGTGCCCACTCCTGGCTCCTGAACCTGCCACCAGGCTCGATCTCCTCCTGGAACGAGATGCGTGACCGTTTCGTTGCCAACTTCCAGGGCACTCGCGACCGCCCACCGGCCGCGGGTGACCTGCGCCGCGTCAAGAAACAACTGGGAGAGACCCTCCGGAAGTACATCCAGCGCTTCAACAACGTTCACCTCAAGATTCCCAAGGTGACGGACGAGGCCATCATCTCCGCGTTCTCTGATGGCGTCTGCGACGTCAAGATGAAGGAGGAGCTCGCCATCCATGAGGAGATGTGCACGTCCCTGGAGCTGGTCAACCTGGCGACCAAGTGCGCAAGAGCTGAGGAGGGGCGCCTCTCCCTCCTCGAGCTCTCGGCTGCGGACTCGGATGAGAAGAAAGCCAAGGCCAAGGACGTGAAGCGCAAGGGAGCAGCCGTGCTCGCGGCGGAGCCAGACACCAAGCGCGGCAGAGACCAGCCCGAGTCATCCAAGAGCAGCCGACCGTTCTGCGCCTTCCATAACCTGCATAGCCACAACACCAGCGACTGTCAAGAGCTCATAGCCATTCGAGAAGGACGCTTCGGTCGACGCCCCGAGCGCAACGACTGGGGCTACGGCCGAGGACGAGGACATGGTGGCGGACGCTGGGATGACTGCAGCCCGCGCCAGGAGTGGCGCGACCGGCCTCGTGAGGATCGCTGGCAGGATCAGCCTCGCGAGGGCGCCCGGAGGGATCAGCCTCGTGAAGATCGTCCTTAGGGCAACGCCGGTCTTCCTCCACTACCGCCACCACCAAGAAGGAATGACGACCACCATCAAGACGAGGGGGTTGGGGGGCTTCCAGGAGCCGCGTGCTATCGCCTGCATCTTGGGCGGAGCTCAGGACCCAGCCTCGCAACGTTTCTTCAAACAATTTGCTCACGAAGTGAATGCAGTCCTCCCCAGGCTCGAGGCCATGCGCCCGCTCAGATGGTCCAAGTGCGCCATCACGTTTAGCTTGGCAGATCAGCTCAAGTGCGCGGCTACCGCTGGTGCCCTCCCGATGCTTTGTTCACCTGTCATCAGCAACGTGCAAGTCACCAAGACCCTCATTGATGGCGGCGCGGGGCTCAACGTCCTGTCCGTCGACACGTTCGACAACCTCCAAGTGTCGTATGACTAGCTTCAGCCCACCAAGCCTTTCTCAGGAGTGACCGACGGCTCCACTACCCCGATCGGGCAGGTCCGCCTTCCCGTCACCCTCGGAGAACTCAACAACTACCGCACCGAGCTCATCGACTTCGACGTCGCCCACATTCGTCTGCCATACAATGCCATCCTCGGGTATCCAGCCCTGGCCAAGTTCATGGCGGTGACCCATCACGGCAACAATGTCCTCAAGATGCCAGGAAGCGGCGGAATCATCACAGTCCCGTGCGAAGAAAGAGACATGGTGTGCTCCCTCGGCCGTGCCTTCCAAGCTGCAGCAATCGACGACCCTGACAGCAAGGGCGAGTGCCCTCCTGAGGCCACCCCCGAGAAGAAGAAGTTGATGCTCCGTGCAGGACCTCAGGAGGGTGGTGTCGCGAGTGGAACCTCGTCAGGTTCAGTGCCCGATCGAGGGGCGCCTCCCTCCATCGCATAGGAAAGTGCGCCCGGCGCCCTTCTCGGGCAGGGCTCGGGGGCTCTCTTCTGGAGGGCCTCAGACCTTGCCAACATCACGAGGGAGGCGCTCGGGCACCACTTGGAGGCGTGCTTCACGGCACGTTTCCCTCAGGAGAACACAGGGCGAGGAGCGCCCACCGCTCACGAGTTCATCACCAGGACCACTCAGGAACTGCAAGACGCAAGGGCCATGCGTGGCGACTGCCGCTCACCAGGCGCAGCTCCCCATCCAGGCGAGGATGTCGGGCTACGCGTCTGCATCGACATCCCAGGGCTCAACAGGGCCGCATCCCAGGAGCTCTTATGGCCTTCGCACATGGGACGCTACAAGGGTCCACCTCACAGCTACGTTCGCATGCCTTTTGGCCTGCCGAGCGTGACGTCTGCCTATCAGCGCAACTTGCGGTGCGCCCTAGCGACTCAGGAGGCCAGGCACCACGCCGTCCTGACGGAGATGGAGACGGTCCTCAAGGAACCGCCTGGACCCCCAAAGCCTCCCGAGGCTCAGGGCCCCGGTGGCTCGTGAGGAGCGACCGCTTCGCCGCGTACCTTCAGCTGCCCCAACATCCCTTCATCAACAGAACCAGGTGACATCTTCCAAGTTTATTTAGCTGGGAGCGCCCCCCGGGCTGCATCATTCCCAGGCCACGTGGGTCCGTCCCTGTGGCATGTATCCCTTTTCATGTCTTTAGCTTACCTTGCTGGGGGCGCCCCTCGGGCTGCATCATCCCCAAGCCGCTCGGGCCTGACCCAGTGGCATGTATCTTCCCTGCATTTACTTAAGCTAGTATGCTTTCCATGCTTAATCTACCTATGACTAACACCTGCCCGATTCTCACCCGCCACGGGGGCTACTCATGCTGGCACGACGCTTGTGCTCGGGTCCGTCCCTGCAACGTCGACAAATCTGAGCGGTCGAGCTCTGACTCGCGGCACGCCCCGCGCACGTCACCTCATCAGGCCCTCAGTACCTTCGTCTCTTCGCGGAGCAACCGGCGGCAGACCGGCAACCATAATGGCAAACTGTGTCTCTGAAAGTGCGTTATATCAACTAGAGGGGGGTGAATAGGCGATTTTTATGAATTCTTCACTGAGGAATTTGCGGGTGAGGAAATTCCTTAGCGAAGAACTACTTGCAGCGGAATAAGTACTCAAAAGTAAACATAACAGAACACAATCATGGTCATCATGATGAAATGAAGACAAGCACAGAGTACAGAAAGTGTAATCATAGGATCACACATGATGAAGACAAACAGACTGAAGAAATTGAACTAAGGAAATTGATAAATTCTTCAGTCAAAGTCTTCAAACACAGATATGAACAAGCGCACAACACAATTATGAGGAAATGAAAGAGTTGAGGAAATAGAACCAATTGGCTTGGTGAAGACAATGATTTGGTAGACCAGTTCCAACTGCTGTCTCAGTTGTACATCTGGTTGGAGCGGCTAGGTATTTAAACCTGAGGACACACAGTCCCGGACACACAGTCCTCACTGTATTCTCCTTGAACTAAGGTCACACAGACCTCGTCCAATCACTCGTGGTAAGTCTTCAGGTGACTTCCGAACCTTCACAAACTCAGTCACACGGCGATCCACAATTTCCTCTTGGATGCTCTAGACCATGATGCCTAACCGTCTGGAAGAAGCACAGTCTTCAAAGGTAAAAAGCGTAGGATCCACGCAGGATCAATCTCTTCAGTGATGCTCAATCACTTTGGGTTTGTAGGTGTTTGGGTTTGGGTTTTCCTCACTTGATGATTTTCGCTCAAAGTCCTCGGAGGATGGGATGCTCTCACATGACAAGTGTCAGTTTCTCTCGGAGCAGCCAACCAGCTAGTGGTTGTAGGGGGCGGCTATTTATAGCCTAGGGAGCAGCCCGACATGATAAGACATAAATGCCCTTCAATGATATGACCGTTAGGTCGGTAGATATTTTGGGACAGCTGGCGCATACCACAGCAACAGTCGGAAATTTGAGTATCAAATTCCTCAGGGCTATCATGTTCCTCACTGTGTAGGCAATCCGCACTGGCGAATTCCTAACTCCTCAGTCAGAACAAATTCCTCAGAGACCAAAAGAACTTCGTCTCTATCACTAAAGAATATGACTGAACTGTATGAGATTTCCAATGGCTTCACTCGAAGGGATTGGTAGGTGTAGGATTTTGAGTTGAGCATCACATGGAAATTTTTCCTTAGTATTTCCTCGACCCCCTTTAACAGTACGGTGTTTCCTATGACTCAAGAAAGAGAAAATGAAACTACGAAAACAAAAGTCTTCACGCTTCATGTTCCTCAAATGAATACCAAGTCTTCAAGGTCACACCAATTTCTTCACTTTTAAAGTCTTTAGAAAGTCTTCAGAAATCCAAAGTCTTCAGTTGAAGAACTTCATTTTAGGGGTCGACTTTCTCTGTAAATATCAAACTCCTCATAGACTTATAGACCTGTGTACACTCATAAACACATTAGTCCCTTAACCTATAAGTCTTCAATACACCAAAATCACTAAGGGGCGCTAGATGCACTTACAATCTCCCCCTTTTTGGTGATTGATGACAATATAGGTTAAGTTTTCAACGGGGATAAACATATGAAGTGTAAATACTGATATTGAGGAATTTGATTGCAAGATATAGAAGAACTCTCCCTGAAGATGTGCATAGTGAGGAATTTGCTTTTGAAGCAATGCACACTTGAAGAGTAGAATGATGGAGATCTCCCCATATATCTTGTAATTCATACACGCATTTGACATGTAATATGAAGAATTTGAAATGCATGATGAAATATGGTGACTGATGTAATTCAGCATGCGTGCATTAACATTAACGAGGAATAAGCATGCAGAAGAACACAACAAAAGTATCAGGCCACCATAGAGTTTAAGTTTACAACTCGATCCAGCAAAGTCATCAAAAGAACGAGAGTTGTAACTTAGCAAAAAAACGCCCATATAAGATAGACCCGCTTGAAGACTAACTCAAATTTCTCCCCCTTTGTCATCGAATGACCAAAAGGATCGAAAATGAGGACTAACGCCCCTGAATAATATCAAGTTGATGAAGGAGCGCCAGTGTTGTTGGGGTCATTTGTTGATGTAGGGCCTGCCGCAGTGTCGTCCAAGTCTTCATGCTCATCGGTGTCGCGCGATGAAGAATAGGAGCTGGCCACCAAGGAAGGAACCTTGACCTTCTTGTATTTCTTCGGTGGAGGTGCAGACCAGTTAAAGTCCTCCTTGAGACCCATTTGCTTCAGATCTTCTTCACCATATACATGTGACAGAATAGCCCAGGTGCGACCGAAGACTTCATGGAGGTAGTAATGGTTTTTCTTCACTACATTATGTGTAGCAGTCATGTTGTGAAGAATAGAACCAAACTGACGCTTAACCCATTTATGGTTTCGATCCACCTTCTGGTGAAGACTGAGAAGCAGCCCACGGTCAGTCATCACACGAGGAGCAGTGGCTTGAGGATTTGGCTTGGAGGCATGGGCAGCAGAATCATGAGTGGCAGAGTCATCATTGGTGGAATAAGATGAAGCTTTGCAAAACTGACCATCCAATGGACGAATGCCTTCATCAATAACAGCTGGTGCCTTGCCCTTTTCATCAGCTGAGGAATAGGTCCGCTTGAGGACTTCAATCGGGGGCAAGTAGCTGAGGTGATTCTGAAAATTAGCCTTGTAGTTGAGTGAAGACCTTGTTCTGAGGAATCTCATGATCCAGGGAGCATAAGGCTTCAGCTCAAACGGAGAAAGTGCAACATTTTCCAGAGTCCTCATGAAGAAATCATGATAGTTGACGGGTATGCCATGAATGATGTTGAATACCAGATTCTTCATGATGCCAACAATTTCCTCATCAGATGAGTCATGGCCTTTGATTGGACTCATAGTCTTCTTCAGAATGCGATAGACTGTCCTTGGTACATACTGCAATTCCTTCACTACTCTTCGATCACAAGGAATTTTGTCCTTGAGGCTTGACCAGGTTTTAGCGGCTTCATCAAGACTTGCATGTAGTGAGCAGTCAGCTCAGGCTCTTGGTACAGGCAGCGAGCTCCTTCAGGTGGAGGACTGATGGGCAGGGCGTGAAGTAATTCAGAGGTCGATGCCTTATAGTGAGTGTTTTCGGTCATCCAGTCCAAAACCCAGGAGTTCACATCGTCAGCATCTCCTGTGATGTGCAATGTTGGGTAGAATTGAAGAATGAGCTCTTCATTCCAATCAACTATGTCTGTGCAAAAGTTGAGGAGGCCTGTGTCATGAAGCACACTGAGGACAGGTGAGAAGCATGGCAGTGATTCCATGTCCACATGAGGAATATGCTTGTGATCGAAGACTTTGTCCTTGTTGAAGAGCAGTGAAGAATAGAAGTTGGCCTGGCTGGCGGTCCAGAAGCGCTTCCATCTAAGACGAGCAGAGTCATAGGGATTGTAGTCAGTGAAGAACACGTGCTCGCTGAAGAAATCATCAGCCTTGAATTTTTGCTTCTTCAAGAATGGATCCTTTGGCATGGGGTGAGGGGTGTCAGTCAATTGCATCACCACCTCAGGAATCATAATCTCAGGTTCCACAGGCTGAGGAATTTCAGCTTCTTCTTTAGTGACAGCCTGAGTCTTCAATTCTTCATTAACATTTTCTTCAGCACTAGTGGCTGGAATTTCTTCATGGACAGATGGGGTTGCACGAGGTTCTTCCGATCCCATTTGTACTTCAGTAGCAACAGAGGACTGAGGAATTTGCTGTAAAGGTGTGAACAGTGGAGAGTTGGGGTGCTGACTTTCCCAAAAGTCATCATTCAGCACAGGTGTGGTACAGCCAATGTCCACATCTTCATCTTCCATTTCTTCAACGCCGGCCTCTTCAGCAGTAAACTGAGGCATAGGCGAGGAGACAACTGGTGGTGAAGGGATAGGATCCACTTCAATTTCTTCATCCAACTGCTCTGACGAAGCAGCAGAAGGATTCTCTTCATCGGATTCACTTGGAATCACATATTCTTCATCATAAGGAACAAGGTCCTTTGATGGCATGGTTGAGATAGGAACAGCATCAATGGGGTTTGCAAACGAGCTAGTCAAAGACTTCATCTTCTTCGGAGCTGAAGAATCTGATGAAGTTGATGCCTTCCTTTTCTTCACTACTACACGCTCTGCAGCCTTAGTCTTCTTCACATCTGAAGTAGATGGAAGGATCGGAGTTGGAAGGATCTGGAGCAGAGGAATTTGGTTGAGTTTCTTCAGGCACAACTGATGCAGTTGCCCTGACCTCTTCATTTTCTTCAGGCGCACCACTCGTGGATGCCCTGGCAATTTCATCAGTGGCTGGAATGCAGTCATCAGCCCTGGAACTCACATTTTCTTCAGCAGCCTGAATGTCATCAGTGGTGCTGGCATGTTCTTCAGTCGGCTGAGCAGATGCTTCAGCCTGAGGAATTTCTTGATGCATAGGAGCAGCAACATTGGACGTGAACTTATCAGCAAGTTTCACAAAAAGGACTTTGGCTCCAAGCCAGTCAGTGCGGTATACGTCAAATTCATCACTGAGTTTCTTGATCTCAGATTGAATATTGACAAGTTATTCAGTTGTCATAGAGACAATGTGTTTCTTCAGAAAACGCTCCTTCTTGTACTGCGCTTTCTTGATCTGCCTGGCCTTTTAAAATTTCCATTTCTCTTCTTGTATGAAGGCAGTCAGCATATGACTTTGGCCAGGAGTCAACTTGAAATTAGGCATAGGAGTGTTTGGGTCCTTGTGCCAGAGATCAATGTAGTCGAGGATCAACTTTGGATCCAAAGGCAGAGGCACATTTGTGCCCTTGGCTCTAGCGGCCCTGACCTGCCTGTCTCTGATGATTCCGGCAAGTTCCTCATCATCAGCTTTGTCTTCATCAGACGGCACTTGGAAGGCGACCTGCTTCTTGTGAGGACTTGGGCGAGAACCTCGTCCAGCAGAGAGGGGCCAGTTGAAGAATTCGGTGCAGCTGAGGAACTAGCAGAAGCTCCTGAGGCAATTGAGATGCCTGTAGTCCTTTGGCACGTGGCAAGATGCACAGGTGCAGAGGGTTTGGTCGGAGCAGCGGAGGAGCTGAGGATTTTGGAGGAGCAGGAGCAGTGTGAGGAATTGGCCGTGAGGGCTTTGAGGATTCTGGCCGTGAGGGCATAGCTGAGGAACTCGGCCGTGAGGGCATTGAAGAAGAAGCACTTGGCTTGTGAGCAGGCTTCTTTGACATGGCCTTCTTCGGTTTTACAAAGGCCTCAGCAGCAGCAGCAGAGTCTTCGTTGAATTTCCTCACTGCTTCTCTGGCTTGTCTAGCCAACTTGGCCTGGCAATTGGCCCATTCATCAGGATAATCCTCACCGCGCTTGAGGCTGGTGGGATCTGCTTCTTGGCCAGGTGCCAGTGGATGTCTTGGGCATGGAGGATTGAGTGCGAATTTCTTCATGTATTTGGGAGTAACATATCTGTACTCCCTCCACTCTCTTGCCCATCTCCTCTCTATCCTCTGTATGTGCACCTTGCGCTGATTTTTGTCCTCCTTACCAAACTTTGCCTCATCAGGAGTGCAATAGTCTTTGTATATGACATCAGGGATCTCAAAGGTAGTTTTGATTTCAGGCCTCTTTCCTCCCTTCTGTGGCTTCTTTCCATCAGCCATTTTCTTCAGCTGAGGAATTTGAACAATGGAATTTTCTAAAGATGTATGCAACTTTTCTTCGAGGAACGCTACAAATGAGTTAATTTGATGAGAACCTAGTGATTCAGCAGCGGACATGAGTACCTGTGAACAGAGTATAGTTGCGAGGAATTTGGATATGTCATATGCGTTCTCAGAAGGTTTTGTAAAAAGAACAAGTTTGAGGAATTTGACCAGATGTGTCTTGAAGAATTTCACTAAGCGTTCTTTATATTAGGTTCCAGAGTTGTACAGATCAGAAATCCACACAATTGAGGAATCTTGAAGAAAAATGTAGCTTAGAGAAATGAATCAAGAGCAGATGACATGTGAGGTGTTTTAGTGTGTGAGAATTTGAAGAAAAAAAAACACCATTTGAGGATTTTGTAGAAATCATTTGAATCAAGGAGGGCAGTAAAAGTAACTTTTAATTTACCCTGGATAAAGAACACGATGAACTGGGGAGTGGAGATGTGAAGTTCGTCAGTGCAGATCTTCCACGCCCTAACTTGGCAGAGGAAGAAGGCTACGGCGGCGGCGGAGTGAAGAAATCCGCGGCCGGCGCGAGTACGACGGTGACGAGGTCGAGGCAGTGAAGCTCTTCCTCACCGGCGACGATGAAGTAGCGGCGGCGCTAGGGTTTGAGAAGCTCGAGCTAGCGAGAGAACGAGCGGAGTAAAAGTGAAGTGAGGAAGGGGAGGGGGTATTTATAGCCACGGTGAAAAACTGTTCGCCCGAAGAATTTGGACGAACGTGCCCCTGACCCTTCTCATTCGCTTGACATGTGTCACCCACGTACTGAGAAGCGGAGATCGTGTGAGATCGTGGGTGAATAGATAAGTATTTCGTGGGATGCGGAACGGTTTGAGCGGCAAAGCCGAAAATTTGGATAAGATAAGTTAAAAGTTTCGTTCGCAAATTCTTCAGCTGACAAGGACACAGTGAAGATTTTGAACGAGTTTCAAATAGAACGCACATGAAGAATTTGTGAATAGAATGGATTGAGTTTAGCATAGAGGGGGAAGGGTCCGATCACATTCACTTAGCAGAAAAACCAACTTGAAAAATTAGCCATAAGTGAATGCTGTAGAGGACATAAACTCATATATATATATATATATATATATATATATATATATATATATATATATATATATATATATATATACATAGATATATATATATATAGCCAATGAATAAAAACTACAGAAACAGTGAAGTCAATGCAAAGTTGAAGAAAATGAACAACTGAGGAATTTCAAAACTTAGGAAAAACTCGAATTGAAGATTTTCAACTTTTGGTGGTGGCGTGACCCACCGTATAAGAATGATGATTTCAGACATCGCGTACAATTGTCGTAGGGTTCTGAGAATCAAATTCTTCGTTAATTTCTTCACACTTAGAGTGTTATTCTTCATTGATTGAAGAAAAACGTTTCTTCATGTGTTGCACATCTAAGTCATCAATTTTGCATAAGTGTTAGGATGAGTGTCCTTTTCAAAGAACATTCGAAGATTCTAAGATATTTAGCTCACACCGCAACTTGCTAAATCTCTTCTCATCAAAGCTTTGTGAAGATATCGGCTAGCTGTTCTTCAGTCTTCACATGCTCAATAAAAATGTCGCCCTTCAACACATGATCACGAAGAAAATGATGACGAATCTGAATGTGCTTTGTCTTCGAGTGTTGAACTGGGTTGTGAGAAATCTTGATGGCACTCTCATTGTCACAAAAGAGAGGCACATTCTTCACGTTGGCGATGTAGTCCTTGCGAGTTTGCTTCATCCACAGCAATTGAGCACAGCAAGAACCAGCAGCAATGTACTCAGCTTCAGCAGTAGACAGTGATACGCAGTTCTGTTTCTTCGAGGACCAACAGACCAAAGATCGTCCGAGGAAATGACATGTACCGGATATTGACTTGTGGTCCACACGATCACCAGCATAATCAGAGTCAGAATATCCAATGAGATCAAAAGCCGAGCCCTTGGGGTACCATAATCCAAGTGTTGGTGTGTGAGCTAGATATCGAAGAATATGCTTCACAGCCTTATGGTGTGATTCCTTCGGTGTAGCTTGAAATCGGGCACACATGCAAACACTAAGCATTATATCTGGCCTAGATGCACATACGTACAATAAATAACCAATCATGGAGCGGTATACCTTATGATCGAAGTCAATACCATTTTCATCAGTGCATAGATGGCCATTTGTGGGCATTGGAATTTTGACGCCTTTGCAATCTTGCATGCCGAATTTCCTCAGTACATCCTTGAGGTATTTCTCCTGAGATATGAATATACCATTGCGTTGTTGGCGAATTTGAAGACCTAAGAAGAATTTCAATTCTCCCATCATAGACATTTGATATTCTTCACTCATCATATAGGCAAATTCATCACTGTAACGTTGGTCAGTACAGCCAAAGATAATATCATCAACATATATTTGGCACACAAACAATTCACCATCATAAGATTTAGTGAAAAGAGTAGGGTCGAGTGAACCGGGTTTGAAGCCTTTCTTCATGAGGAATTCCTTCAAAGTATCATACCACGCCCGAGGGGCCTGTTTGAGGCCATAGAGGGCCTTATTGAGTCTGAAGACTTTGTCGGGATGCTTTAGATCTTCAAAACCTGGGGGTTGAGGAACATATACTTCTTCCTCAAGCTTACCATTGAGGAATGCACTTTTCACATCCATTTGATATAAAGTGATATCATGATGGTTAGCATAAGCAAGTAATATGCGAATAGCCTCAAGTCTAGCAACAGGTGCAAAAGTTTCATCGAAATCAATTCCTTCAACCTGTGTGTAGCCTTGAGCTACAAGCCGAGCCTTATTCCTCACCACAAGGCCATTTTCATCTTGCTTGTTGCGGTAGATCCACTTTGTGCCAATAATATTGTGCTTGCGAGGATCTGGACATTTGACCAGTTCCTAGACGTTGTTGAGCTCGAATTGATGTAATTCTTCTTACATAGCTTGAATCCACTCAGGCTCCATAAATGCTTCATCTACCTTAGTGGGCTCAGTGATAGAGACAAAAGCAAAGTGCCCACAAAAGTTAGACAAATGTGAAGCTCTTGAGCGTGTGAGAGGACCTGGAATGTTGATGTCGCTGATGATTTTCTCAATCTGCACTTCGTTGGCAACGCGAGGATGAGCGGATTGTCGTTGAGGAATTTGATCAGCATTTTCTTCAGCACCATTTTCTTCAGGTGCATTAGCTCGACGTTCTTCACGTTCTGGAATGAATTCTTCAGCAGATTCTTCGGTCGGAATGACATCCTCAGTAGCCTTGAACTTGATAGTTTCCTGAGGTGCTGGTTCATCTATCACAGAAGGTAGGTGCTCTCTTTGTGAGCCATTAGTTTCATCGAACCGCACATCTACAGTTTCAACAACCTTGTGAAGAACGTTGTTGAAGACTCTATAGGTGTGCGAGTCCTTTCTGTAACCAAGCATGAAACCTTCATGTGCTTTCGGTGCAAATTTTGAGTTGTGATGAGGATCTCTAATCCAACATTTAGCACCGAAGACTTTGAAATAACTCACATTGGGTTTCTTGTCAGTGAGGAGTTCATAGGCAGTCTTCTTGAAGAATTTGTGAAGATATACTCTGTTGATGATGTGGCACGCAGTATCAATTGCACCAATCCAGAAACGACAAGGCGTTTTGTATTCATCAAGCATAGTGCGAGCCATCTCAGCAAGAGTCCTGTTCTTGTGCTCGACGACGACATTCTACTGAGGAGTATAAGGAGCAGATAACTCATGAGTAATACCAAGTTCATCAAGATAGTCATCAAGGTCAGAATTCTTGAACTCAGTTCCATTGTCACTTCTGATGTGTTTGATCTTCACACCAAAGTTGGTTGAAGCCCTCGAGGAAAATCGTTTGAACACTTCCTGCACTTCATGTTTGTAAGTAACAATGTGTACCCATGTGTATCAAGAGTAATCATCAACAATAACAAAGCCATATTGAGATGCATCATTTGAAACTGCAGAATAATGGTTAGGACCGAAGAGATCCATGTGAAGCAATTCAAATGGTTGAGTAGTGGTCATGATAGTCTTCGCTGGATGCTTAGCCTTTGTCATCTTCCCAGCTTCACAGGCTCCGCATAAGTGATCCTTGAGGAATTTGACATTCTCAATGCCAATGACATGCTTCTTCTCGCAAGCGTGTGCAAATTCCTCATGCCTGCATGACCAAGTCGTCGATGCCATAGCCAGCCTTCTGAAGCTTTTGCAAGTAGGCACATGGCTGGTTGTGGTCCTGTAGAGAAATCAACAATATACAAGTCTCCTCTCCTAAAGCCTTCGAAGACTTTGGAATTGTCAGCTTCCATAACCACAACACAACGATACTTGCCAAAGACAACAACCATATCAAGATCACAAAGCATTGAGACAGACATGAGGTTGTATCGTAAGGACTCGACAAGCATGACTTTGTCCATGTGTCGAACCTTTGTGATCGCAACCTTACCTAGACCCAATACCTGACTTTTGCCTTTGTCAGCGAAGATGATATGCTTCAGATGAGATGGAGATAAGGGAGCATCCATCAATAGATTCTTGTCACCAGTCATGTGATTTGTACATCCACTATCAAGGACCCACTCAGTGGCTTTAGGTTGATCATCCTGCAGATGAATTAGTGCAGCTTACGAACTCATAAACTTCATCGGTGAAGAATATGACATCACAATTCATCAGATCAATTTCATCAAGCAACAGAATAGATAAAGCAATATGAGGACGTGAGAAATGAGAGTTCATTTCTTCATGATTAGCCTGCGTCCTTTCAGGCACTTTTCAGGTCTCCAGCAAATTCTTCAGACGTTTGAGCACGTTTGGAGACCTGACCCTGCAGAAGAGATTAGTTCTTTTTCTTCACCAGCCACATCTGAAGGAGTGGCAAAGAGTTCATCACTCTGCGAGCTCCATACGAGAAAGGTGGCATAGAAGCCAGACCATTTCGTTTCACATAAGAGGAGCTAGGATAAGCATATGAATAAGCAAAGAAATTCTTCAAGGACTTATGAACATAATGGTTAGAAGAATAATGCTCATATTCATAGCCCTTAGTTCTTCCCTGCGAAACAGAGTTGTGGCACGATGATATTCATATGAGGACTTTGATCCTTTTGAGGAATTTGATCCATGTGAGAAATTTGGTCTGTATGAGGACTTGGATCCATATGAAGAATTTGGTCCATATGAAGAATTTGATCTGGGGTTCCTATTCTTCACAGGTGGTGTCATGAGGACATTCACCTGAAGACTTTCAGGGCACCTTTTGGGAACCCAGATTTTCTTCATAGGGGAACCGTTCCTGCAGTTAGTGCCAACATATCTAGCAAATACTTCACCATTCTGATTTTTGAACAGTTTATACTTGGAGTCAAATGACTCATCAGAAGAATGAGAAGATTCACATGTAAAGCCAGATAAATTGGATGGATCAACTGGAGGTCCCTTTGCAGCAACCCATGAGGTTTTGGGGTACTGCTCAGGCTTCCAATATGTACCATCAGCATTGAGTTTCCTCTCAAAGGCAATACCCTCTTTCCTAGGGTTCCTGTTGAGGATCTGCTTTTTAAGCACACCACAAAGAGTCTGATGCCCTTTGAGGCTTTTGTACATGCCTGTCATGTACAATTCCTTTAGCCCTGCATCATCAGTGATACTAGCAATGTCCTCAGATGAGGAATTAGTGATAGCAGAGACAGTTGAAGAATTTGTAGCATTAGAAGCATTTGAACATTCAGGTGAAGAATTAGCAGATTCACGTTCAATGCAATTCAAACATGGAGGAACAAATTCTTCGTGAGCAGCGCTGATTTGTTGGGCCAGCAATGAATCACGCTCCTTCTAAAGATCTTCATAACTCACTCTTAGCTTTTCAAGATCTTGCTTTCTTTGAAGAAATTCATAAGAAAGCTTCTCATGATTAGATAAGAGAGTGTTATGTTGATCTTGAAGGGTGTCATACTTAGTATGAAGTCTCTGAAGACTTTCAGCCAAAGCTTTTGACTGATCCATTTCTTCACCCAACATATCATCGCTCTTATTTAGCATGTATTGAACTTTTTCCAAAGCTCTTTGTTGTTTAGTGGCAAGGGAAGCAAGTTTGACATAGCTGGGTCCAAATTCATCACTAGATTCATCATCTCTAGACTCGGATAGGTAGCATTCAGTTACCTCAGCACTTTTTGCCATAAGGCATGATGAAGAGGATGATGATTCTGGTTCGAATGTCATCGCTTTGAGAGATTCCTTGAAGTCCTCAAACCAAGGATCATGACGGGTCCGATGACCTTCATAGACCTCAGAGAGACGGTCCCAAATAAGCTTCGCATGATCGAGATGCATGATGTTCCTGAACTGATTTAGAGACAGACAGGAGCAGATGACGTCCTTCACTGTGAGGTTGAGAAGGGTGAACTTGCGAATGTCATCAGCTTCTGCCATCTTGCACAGATCGGTCAGACCAATCTCAGTGATGGTCCATAGCTCACTGTTCATCGCCATGAGACGCTTCTTCATCATGGCCTTCCACTTGGGATACTCGTGACCGTCAAAGATGGGGCATGACACGGTCTTCATTCCTGTGGTCGACAAAACTAAAACTCCAGGTGGTTAAACCAAATCACATAGAACAAGGGAGTACCTTGCTCTGATACCAATTGAAAGTGCGTTATATCGACTAGAGGGGGGTGAATAGGCGATTTTTATGAATTCTTCACTGAGGAATTTGTAGGTGAGGAAATTCCTTAGCGAAGAACTACTTGCAGCGGAATAAGTAATCAAAAGTAAACATAACAGAACACAATCATTGTCATCATGATGAAATGAAGACAAGCACAGAGTACAGAAAGCGTAATCACAGGATAACACAGGATGAAGACAAACAGACTGAAGAAATTGAACTGAGGAAATTGAGAAAGTCTTCAGTCAAAGTCTTCAAACACATATATGAACAAGCGCACAACACAGTTATGAGGAAATGAAAGAGTTGAGGAAATAGAACCAGTTGGCTTGGTGAAGACAATGATTTGGTGGACCAGTTCCAACTGCTGTCTCAGTTGTACATCTGGTTGGAGCGGCTAGGTATTTAAACCTGAGGACACACAGTCCTCACCGTATTCTCCTTGAACTAAGGTCACACAGACCTCGTCCAATCACTCGTGGTAAGTCTTCAGGTGACTTCCGAACCTTCACAAACTTGGTCACTCGGTGATCCACAATTTCCTCTTGGATGCTCTAGACCATGACGCCTAACCGTCTGGAAGAAGCACAGTCTTCAAAGGTAACAAGCGTCGGATCCATGCAGGATCAATCTCTTCAGTGATGCTCAATCACTTTGGGTTTGTAGGTGTTTGGGTTTGGGTTTTCCTCACTTGATGATTTTTGCTCAAAGTCCTCGAAGGATGGGATGCTCTCAAATGACAAGTGTCAGTTTCTCTCGGAGCAGCCAACCAGCTAGTGGTTGTAGGGGGTGGGTATTTATAGCCTAGGGAGCAGCCCGACATGATAAGACATAAATGCCCTTCAGTGATATGACCGTTAGGTGGGTAGATATTTTGGGACAGCTGGCGCATATCACAGCAACGGTCGAAAATTTGAGTATCAAATTCCTCAGGGCTATCATGTTCCTCACTGTGTAGGCAATCCACACTGGCGAATTCCTAACTCCTCAGTCAGAACAATTCCTCAGAGACCAGAAGAACTTCGTCTCTGTCACTGAAGAATATGACTGAACTGTATGAGATTTCAAATGGCTTCACTCGAAGGGATTGGTAGGTGTAGGATTTTGAGTTGAGCATCATATGGAAATTTTTCCTTAGTATTTCCTCGACCCCCTTTAACAGTACGGTGTTTCCTATGACTCAAGAAAGAGAAAATGAAACTACGAAAACAAAAGTCTTCACGCTTCATGTTCCTCAAATGAATACCAAGTCTTCAAGGTCACACCAATTTCTTCACTTTCAAAGTCTTTAGAAAGTCTTCAGAAATCCAAAGTCTTCAGTTGAAGAACTTCATTTTTAGGGGTCGACTTTCTCTGTAAATATCAAACTCCTCATAGACTTATAGACCTATGTACACTCATAAACACATTAGTCCCTTAACCTATAAGTCTTCAATACACCAAAATCACTAAGGGGCACTAGTTGCACTTATAGACTCCCCTTGTGCTGGCTCGCAGGAATCTCCCGAAGATGCCTGCAGGCGGAACTGCGAGCTCCCTCTTCTCCCATGCAATCCGCTTGCGCGTTAAAAGGGGGGCTCCTGAGCATCGCGACTCAGGAGCTCTTACTGGCTCTCCAGCCTTCACCCCTGTCCTTGACCACGGCACGCGACCTGGCATACTAGCGGCGGCTGAGCTCGCTCGAGGGCCGGGACCTGAGGACGTAGAGCACAAAGGAGAGTGCGGAGGAGAGGGAGGGGCTCGTATGGGCCTGGTCTAGCTATGTAATGGACACCTATGCCTGAATCTGGTGCATCATGAGGAACCGACTTTGGACCGTCAAGATAAGTCTCGTGCTCGTGTTGGCTAAACCGCTAAGGACTAGGAACCACTCTGGCTGCAGCCCTGCTGCAGCGACGTCACCGCCCTTTCCTACCCCTCAACGGTTGCTTGAGCGATAAAGGGGACCTCCTGAGCATCGCGCTTCAGGGGCTCTTACTGGACCTCGGGCCGCTCACCTCCTGGCCTTGACCACAGCACGCGACCTGGCATACCAGCGACGGCTGCAGCCTGCCTGGGGACCGGGACCTGTTAGCGTAGAGCACCAAGCCGACGCGAGGTCGGAAAGGGAGACCGAGCTGAAGCAGGACTCGCGCTCGCGCAAGTTCATGATAAGGACAATATTGACAAGAGACATTACAAACCCTTTACACACCCTCACGGGGCACTTCTTAATTCCTCTCAGGGAACAAAAGGCAAGAACCTAGGGAATCCTATCTACACGCGCCCTTGTGGACGATGCCATCATCAACAGTGGGCCACCAGAGGCCGGCGCCAACCTCATCTAGATCAGCAGCGGCGATGGCTAGACAATGCAGCCCTGCTCCGGACTCGGCGAGAGCTTGGGGGCACGTAGCTATCGTCGCTCGTCTCCGGGGTCTGGTAGAGCTCGGGAGAATCACCGGACTCCCAGGTGTCGCTGCGGCTTCCAGAGGAGCCGCTGGCGACGCGGGCAGCAGACCCTGCCCCAGCTGTGGCACCAGCCTGATGACTCCACCTGGGACAACACTCCAGACGGCAGCCTTCTACATCAAAGACCTTGAAGAACGGCGTGGAGGCGCCGTCGTACACGAAATGGATCACGAGGGCGCCCTGCGCGCGACACACTAGGGCGACCTCACCCCACCCTCGGGTCATGAAGATCTTCCCGAAGGAGACAGCCTCAACTTCCGCTCCAGTCGCCGGCGTGTCGCAGTCGGCGTGCTGCAGCCAAAGCTCGAGGGGCCCCCTCGGCGGCATCTCAGCTGAGAAGAAGGAAGGGAAGCGGATCCAAGTGCTCGGGGGCATCACCGCCCACAGCACAAGCTCGCGCGAGGAGTCCGTGGCATGGACTCCAGGGGCGGCAACGCGCGCCACCGCAGCACGGCGACCATGGCCACGGCGCGCGCGCCGACGCTCGTGGCCTCTCCCTCCTGAGCCCCCGGCTTGGGCGTACAGGGGTAACGGATACCCAGGAGGAGGACGCTCGCACCAAGGCCTCGTCACCACCTGCATCATCGTCGCGGCCTCTTCTTCGGCGGGAGCGGCACCGGCCCGTCGAGGGGAGTCTTTCCTGTCTCTGCAGCGGAAAACCTTCGGATGGGCGCCATTGGTGTCGGCGATGGAGCAGAGGAGGAGAAGCAAGCGGAATGGGAAGAGATGGGAGACGGGGGCTCTGCCCGCCTCCCCATTTATAGCAAGAGAAGGCCAACCAGCGCCCCCCACGATCACAGGTAATGATGGTTTTCCCTTGCATGCCGCAGGGACTTGTCAAGTCGGGTAGTTGCCGAGGCAGCATCGGGAAGCGGAGACGCCCACGTCCAATCAACCGCCACGCGTCGACCAGGGCCGCAAGCTATTAGGGCCCGCGATGCTCTGCACTTGAGCTTGGCTTCGCCTCGAAGCCAAGCCCGAGCGCGCCTTGGGCCCGGGGGCTACTGTCGGTGTTCTGGGAACGGGGGTCCCCGGACATGCCTGCCTGCGGCCCACGGCGTGGCTCTGCGAGCGGGCCCGTACGGCCCATCTTCACCAACAAGCACTCAAGACCCTCGCGAGGGGTCAAGCCTCGCGAGGCGGACGACGCAAGACCTCCTCAGGAGCGGCCTCGCCAGGCTGGCTCGGGAGGGGCAGAGAGTTCAAGGCAAGGCAAACCTCGCGAGGTTCCAATGATGTGAGCCATGACGATCGAGACCAGGCGGGCGCCAGCGAGCACAGTGTACTCGTTTCCTCTTTGGTACTAAGGAGGCAAGTGCAGGCACAGAGTACCGAGGCGTCAAGCAAAGGTTTCCATATCAGTGCAACGAGACCAAGACCAGTAGGACAGCAGGATGGAGGTCACCATGGAGCCCAAGGCGGCGTCACCACCAGAGCCTTTTGCAGGCGAAGACTGCTTTTGTCAGGATAAGCTGTACTAGCTGTCCCCTTTCAAATTGGTCGTTGTTGGCTCCCTTCCCGCTCAATATTTGGGGAGAGGACCAGGGCCTCTATAAATAGGACTAGCCACCACTGTAGGAGGCATCTGATCTTGAGCCGATCCTCACACCCACCAAGCACAAGAACACCTCGCCTCAGGAGGCTGTTCTTACCCTTGTACTGTTCTTCCTTAGCCCAAGAGGCAATCCACCACCACACACTGGAGTAGGGTATTACACCACAACGGTGGCCCGAACCAGTATAAATCTTGTGTCCCTTGTGTTGCGAGTTCATAGAGTTAGCCCTTGAGATCTCAGCGAAGCTAGGACGTGGATCGGTAGGGGGAGATCTTCCTGCGCACCCAAGTGTTCGAACCTTGATGGTTTTACCGGAACCCGTGATCCGACACCTGGCTACCTCCTTAAAGAGGCAGGTGCTTACCAGTCCAACCCGGCGTGCGCCGCTCAGTCGCTGGCATCTACTAAGCTTCGGCTGATGCATATGACGCAGAACGCCCATACTATGCCCACGTGATGGTTAGTGCTATCAGGCCAGAGGCTCTCGGATCAAATATCCAAACCATTAGTGTGTTGGTAGTGCGGTCACGAGCAGAGACTCACGAAAGATGTGACCCCGTCGCCCCGTCTCGAGGACTTGCGGAAAGGGCTAAGAATGCCCGGCCACACCTCGTATTCAACTCTCGGGTACCCTCCAGGTCAACCTGTCTCCACATCACTCGCGGGTACCCTCGGGGTCGACCCACCTATTCAAGTAACAGTTGTAAAGTCCAAGTATCCGTGTGTCCAAACATCAAGGGGAAAACCCGAGGAATCACCCCCAGTGAATTCCACTTGATGTAATCATCAAGGTGAACGTAAGAGGATCCACCCTCGAGGTTCACACTTGAGGGGTTGCACGACAGAGTCGTATCAGAAGTGGTTAAGGAGGAAATCATCCTTGATGACCACGACCGAATAGCTACACTACAGAGATCTCATCAGGAGTGATGTATGAGGTTCCACCCTCGGCACTCGATGGTAACTCTGCAGAGTCGAGCAACAAAAGGGGTGTGATGTGATGTGAGGTGTCGGGCTCTGGTCGTCGATCACGTTGATCGAGTCATCGATGATGAAGCAGGGGCAACAAGGACCAGGTGGGGGTCACTGATGGAACACTAACCAACCTATACTAAGCAGTTTAGGATAAGCAGGTAGGTAACAATAAGCATGTTACAAAAGCAGGCTATGCATCAGAATAGGAGCAAACAATAACAGTAGCAAAATCTAATGCAAGCATGAGAGAACGGAATGGGCGATATCGGGATGATCAAAGGGGGGGCTTGCATGGAAGCTCTGCTGAAAAGGAAGAAGTGTCGTCGACGACGTAGTTGATCACTGGGGCATCTGCAGCGGTCTCGGGGTCTACCGGGGAGAAGAGGGGGAAGAAACAGTAAATACAAGCAAACAGATGCATCACTAAGCATGACATGACGATAGGCAGAGCTAGGGTCGACCTAACGTAGTGCTGCACGAAAAAGGGGAAAGGGGGAAAACAACCGGGAATGTTTTCCCGGTTCCGGACATGTGTCAAACAGATGACCGGAGGGGGAATGTTCCATGTTCAGCATGCTAGGGGCATGTGACAAATTAACGGACCGTGTATTCGAATTCGTTGGATTTTTCTGAGCAACTTTCATGTATAAAGTTTTTCCATCCGAGCTACGGTTTATTTTCTATGAATTTTCAAAGGTTAAACCATTTCCTGGAATTAATTAAATTGACAGAAAAGAATGAATTACTACGTCAGCACGACATCATTGTGACGTCAGCGGTCAACAAGATGGCTGACCAGGTCAAACTGACCAGTGGGTCCCACCTGTCATACACAGAGGACTAATAGTGGGTTATTTTAATTAAACATGGTTAATTAGCAGCTGGGCCACACATGTCAGTGACTATTTAGCTTAACTAATTATTTTTAATATAAAAACCTTTATTTAATAAAATATGCGGTGGGGCCCGCGTGTCAGCGACACTGTGTGCCCAATCAGCACAGTTGACCACGGTCAACATGGTCAACTGGGGTCAGGGGGCCCACGGGCAGTGACCAAGAGGCGGGCCTTGCCATGCCACGTCGGCTCCATCGCCGGAGTAACGCTGGCGAGGCGAACGCGGCGTCGAGACCGCGGGGGTTGTCAAAAAAAGCCTACATGGCACGGGGAAGAGCGCGGCTAGGCGCGTTCGAACGGCCACTCGACCGCGCGTTGAATGTTGGTGGCTAGAGCAGCTGGGGTGGCCGGAGCTGGGAGCTACGGCGGCGGCGGCGGCGACGCGCTCGGGCGAGCTACGGCGAAGGCGATGCAGTGCATTAGCGAGCGAACTGAGAGGCTGGGTAAGGCGTACGCGTTGCGGCGCGGCCAACGGTCACGAGCCCGTGACCATTTGGTCACCGGAAGCACGCCGGCGGCGAGCGGAGGCGGCGACACGTTCAGGCGCTCGTCGAGGTAGGTGCTAAGGGGCACGGGGAGGGAAGCAAGTGTCACGGGCGGCCTCAGCGAGCAGCCCTGAGCACGCTCGTGTGCTCGGGTGAGCATGACGATGCCCGCGGCGACGGCGGTGAGCTATGCGGCGGAGCTGCGTTCGGGCGGCGATGGCAGCGGTGGCTACGGCGACGGAAACGCATGGGAGAGGGAGAGGAATGTCGCGCGGGCTTACAGTGAGCCTGCAGTTGTGCTTAAGCGGGCTCGGGGAAGATCAACGGCGAAGAATCAGCGACGAAGGCGAAGACGGCCGTAGGGGAAGAAGAGGTTGTCGGGCTTGCTGCGGTGGCTCCCGGCTTGCGCTAGTCAGAGCATATGACGTAGTAGACGACGGTGGTGCGGCGTGGACGGTGGCCACGTTGACGGCGATCGGTGGCGACAAGCTCGCGCGGCCGAGCTCGGGATCGAGCGAGAGGAGAGGGGAGAGGTGGATCTAGGGGAGGAGAGGCGCAAGTGGGAGTGGGGAGAAAGGATCGAGGCGACGCGGAGGGAGGGGATCCTTATCCCCTCGTCAGCGAGGCCCGAGGCGACGAGTGGGTCCGACGGCGACCACGAGCGTGGGTTGGTCGAATAGGAGAAGAGGGAAGGCGACAGGGGTGGGCCGACGGACAGCTGGGCCGTTTGGCCTAGTAGGAGGGGTCAGTTTCCTTTTGTTTTTCTTTTGCCTTTTCTTTTTTCTGATTTCTCTTTTATGTTAAAATCAGAGATAGCTAGGGAAAAGTTTGGGCTACCAAAATACTTTGAAAAAAATGTGGGACTAGGCCACTTAAATTCTTTCTAGTATTTGGCACTGCCACAAAAAGTTTGGGGCCATCAGGAGTTGTCCAAGCGTTTTTAGAAAATGAAAAGGACATCTTAAATACTGCTGGACCAGATAATAAATTCCCATGGGAAATTTGGGAATTCCAAAAATGTTGGCTTCAACATGACAAATATCTAGGGATTATTTGCCATAGGATGAACTATTTTATTTGCATTAAAGAAGAAGCAAATATTTGACATGCAATTTGAATTTGAATTTGAAGCAGATTTTGGACAAGTGGCATTTTGGCATGATGATCATGATGACATGACCTTCATTAGGGGGAGATTACTGTAGTGTGATGCTGGGGATGTTACATAACTCGCACACAAGTACACAAAAATATGATTTTTCAAACTGTTTTGGTGAGGCGTTGCATGTACATGTACTTCAAATTTGAATTACAGTCATTAAATGGTTATAAAATCACTTAAATGTCTTTAGAAGGTCAAATGACCCCTGAAATTTACCAAATTTTCACATGACAGTTGCATTAGTACTACAAAATTTCTCGTTTATTTAAAACACCATCCGTTGGCACTTTATTCCAAATTCGTCTTTCACAGCTAATAAAAAATATCTACAACATCACACACAGTTATTTTCTAGGAACCATTTGCGATGAAAATATCTGGGTCTATTTAAGTCTCCCTCCTTAAGCTTCGCCGGCTCGTCTGCTCTAATGCCGGCAACCCCAGAATCCACGAATCCCGACCCCATTCCCGCACCCCCTTCTTGCAAAGATGACGTTGTGGAAACGCTTCGTGAAGGCCCGTACGATGGCCGCGTCCCCCCGAGCACCGCCGCCTGCGCCGAGAGCGCAGCCGCCTACGCCGAGAGTGCCCCCGCATCCGCATTGAGCGCGGCCGCTTCCGCCGAGAGGGCGTCTGCGGCAGCCGACAGTGCAACTGTAGCAGCCGAGAGTGCTCGAGCTGCCATCCGTGCCGCTGATGTCGCCCTGGCCCGGGTCGAGGCCATCCACGGCAAGATCGAGGATGCACGCCAAGATATTCCAGGCCACCTCGCACTCCAGCAAGCAACCCACGTCTGAAAAGGCGGCAGTGGCCATGGATCACCTGCTTCCTCATGAGGTCGCCGAGCGGGAGCTGGAGATGCAGGAGGCGGCGGAGATCGAGGAGCGCTGGGAGGAGTTGCGCGTGGCCGAGGTCGAGGTAGAGAAGAGTCTGTCCGTCGAGGAATCGGCGATGGAGTACCAACGCGAGCTCTGGCGCAGCCACTACTACGAGTACTACAACCTTGAGGGTGGCGTCGAGGATGAGGACGAGGACGCGGTCGACTTCAGCAGGGGGATGCGGAGTCCACCAATGGTGGCATGTCACTAGGACAAGTCATCGACGTCTCATCTCACACCGGCGATGCATAGGCCGGCGCGGCGGCGGATTTTTAATTATGCGTACTTAGGCTTTGTTTTTAATGATTGTCTTTTGTTAGAGCAATGTTTAGGTCAACTGGCTCTGTGTAATTACTAAAATTGCTCAATTCAGTAAGTGTGGTCTGTCTGTTGTACGCTCTTTTGTGTGCCCAAATTAGCAGCGATGTTAAATTATGCAATGACGTACCCGGGGAAATTTCCACCAAAATTTGAATTATCAAACTCATCCCATGCGCGTAAAGCAGAAGAATCATTTGCGATGCACACAATCGTTCAAAGTGAATGGTCCGGCGGCACCGCGCGCGTTCAAAGTGAATGTGCCCATGCCTTGAGACCAAAATTTGAATTATCAAACTCATCCCATGCGCGTAAAGCAGAAGAATCGTTTGCGATGCACACAATCGTTCAAAGTGAATGATCCGGCGGCACCGCGCGCAAAGTTTCCCTCCACATTTCCAAAATTTTGGCCTACCGCCAAAATATCTACCCCTGCCCCCCTTCCCCACCCCCTTTTCTCCCCGACCACAAGTCACATTTCCCATGTTTCCTCCTTCCTTCCTTCCTTCCTTGCTAAGCTATAGCCGCTTCCTCGCTCTCGCCGTCTCGCATCCTACCACCGGGGTCGCCATGGTCTTCTTCAAAGACATCTCCAGCGGTTCCTCCTCCGGCGACTACTCCTTCACCACCCGGGTATGCCTCTCTTCTCTCCCTCTCTCGGGCTATGACTTGGAATGAAGGATTTTTACCCGGAGGTCGATTTGAGTCGTTTCTTCCTCTTGTAGCTCCCTAAGACCATCAGTGGCAACGAATGGAGCGGGGTGGCTGAAGATCTATCTGCTCGTTGTCACCATCAATCTCCATGGGTGAAGCTAGTTACGTTTGATTCTGTGGACAGTGGGAGGAAGTTTCTGGCATGTGCAGAGAAGGTTAGACCCTCTTTCGTTGTTACAAACCATTTGTTAGATGCGATTCAGACACTATCACGGTCCCAACCCATTCATACCACACCTTCAACCAAACGCATCCTAAGACAGTGTCACAGTTTGTACCTAGTATCTTAAATTGTTGCCATCTCATCAGCGGTGCCATTAGAAAATTATTTCGCACCGCTTCAGCAGTTTGTGCAGCCAACTTTGGTCCACACATCCAAGCAGCCAAGCAGTAAAATACTAAATCTTTATGGCACGAAGGAACTGGGCATCGGAGCAACTACGTGCTCTGGAGTCCGGGTCCCTAATTTTTTTCCGCTGCATCGGCTCGCCAGTGCAGGGCACCGGTGCGAGATGTAGCAAAAGTAGTCTTTACACCAGTTTTGGCATACATAGTGGACGGCCTTAGTGCTATTAGTTCTATGTTACTAAATTTGTGCATGTACACACCTGTTAGTATCAATTTGCTGTCATCCAGACACTGTTGCTATGTTGTTGCAGTTATATTTACCTTCCTCATAAAATGTTCAATTTGTTATTTATTGTACATGAGTAAGAACTTGTAGCGTCATTGTAGTTAATTATAGCTTCTGATGTTCCAGAATTTGGTTGTTGTCTCAGTACCAATTATTTCATTTGCACATTGATCTTTTTGAGAAGATATGTCATAATTAACATGTTTCTTCAGTTTTTCAAAAAAAGCATTGGCAATTTTCTATGTTGCTATAAACTCATTTCCCCTACAATTGTTAATGATCTAGTTTTAAATATTATAGGATGAATGGAAGTGTTCTTACTTGGAGTGGGTTGATCAAGAGTGGACACAGTCTTTGAAGATGTACCTAACGAAGCTCTAGAGCATGTATGAGGAAGAGAACACACGTAGGCTTAGAGAAAGTCTTGTCAACGTTGAAGCATATTTCAAGATGCGGGATAAAAAGTTGAATGTGGAGAATGAGCTCAGATTTTTTTCAATCAGACATTGCTAAGATGGTGTTGGCGAAGGAGGAGGCACTTTCCCAGTTGGCCCATGCAAAACGGGTTCTTACTGAACTGAAAGCAGAGGTGGATAAGACGAGCCTGGATGATCTCGATTAGGGAAATGAATATATTGTTCTTATGAAGTTGAACTAGCTATATGTTGTAATGTGCTGTTTTCATGTAGCTACCGTACTGTGATGTTATAATATATTTATGTGCCTGATATGAAGTTGGCAAACAACTGTTCGATATGAAATGTGAATTTGCGTAATACTGGAATTATTAATTATAAACTAATAAACCTGCTAAATGTGTCATGGACCTTTGCAAACGGTTCTAGCAGTAAAAGCGCTTGCGGTGGATAGCCCAATGCCGCACAGTTTTCTTTATCAAATCGTGGGTGATATAGTTGATAAAAGGAAACGGTTAACCAAGGAAGACCGTGTGTGATAGTTACACCTTTCACACACGAGCGTGCACATAAAACTGTGTGGGATGTACGTCTAAACGGAAACGTTTTCCCTGGATTGACTGTGTGGGATGTACATAAGAACGGAAACGTATTCCTTGGATTGACTGTGTGTGATATACATATGAACGGAAATGTTTTTCTGGGATTCACCATGTGGGATGTACATACCTACGGAAATGATTTTCTTGGATTACCGTGTGGGATGTACATACCTACGGAAATGATTTTCTCGGATTACTGTGTGGGATGTACATACCTACGGAAATGATTGGGTTTCGAAGCCTCGCCCGATCGCACACGGCCCCAGACTGGGTCCCAGGAGGGCCTATCCCCGATGATTTCTGGGTCGTGTGGGAAGGACACCCTATCGCACACACTCACCTGGCGACGGTTCCAAATGCCGTCGCGGAAAGGGGTTAAAAACCATTTGTTTAGGACCGACACGCACCAGTGTTCGTTTGGACATTTTTATGCACTAACTGAGTTTTCAATGCATTTATGTGCATAATTCAAATTTGAACTACATGCGCATGCTCCAGTGCATATAAATTGGTTGAAAAATCAAATTTGTGTCCTTGGGTGCATGCTTAGGTCCCATGCAAGAAATGGGAATGAATTTCAAACACCAAGGCACCATTGATTGCCGGCAAAACATTGAGATGCCTGGTTTTTAAAATGTAGTAAATCCAAAAATCGTCTGAAATTCATGAAACTTGGCATGCTATCATGGAGCAGCATCAACATGCCGTGGTAAAAAAATTGTCCCATTTGGGGCAGGTTTGGGTATATGCTTCTCACAAACCGGAGCTTCTCACAACAAGCATGATGGTTTTCGGTAGGGAACGCCCCACCTTTGGGGATGAAACGATATCCATTGCCTCTTATTGCTTTCAATTTTTTTCTCGTGTCAACATAAAACAACAGGAGTGTTGTGTGAATTTTTGTGATTTTTCGGGGTTCGTTTGGACATTTTTATGCATTAACTGAGTTTTCAATGCATTTATGTGCATAATTCAAATTTGAACTACATGCGCATGCTCTAGTGCATATAAATTGGTTGAAAAATCAAATCTGTGTCCTTGGGTGCATGCTTAGGTCCCATGCAAGAAATGGGAATGAATTTCAAACACCAGGGCACCGTTGATTGCCGGCAAAACATTGAGATGTCTGGTTTTTAAATTCTAGTAAATCCAAAACTCGTCTGAAAATCATGAAACTTGGCATGCTATCATGGAGCGGCATCAACATGCCGTGGTAAAAATTTTGTCTCATTTGGGGCAGGTTTGGGTATATGCTTCTCACAAACCGGAGCTTCTCACAACAAGCATGATGGTTTTCGATAGGGAACGTCCCACCTTTGGGACGAAACGATATCCATTGCCTCTTATTGCTTTCAAATTTTTTCTCGTGTCAACATAGAATAACAGGAGTGTTGTGTGAATTTTCGCAATTTTTCGGGGTTCGTTTGGACATTTTTATGCATTATCTGAGTTTTCAATGCATTTTATGTGCATAATTCAAATTTGAACTACATGCGCATGCTCCAGTGCATATAAATTGGTTGAAAAATCAAATATGTGTCCTTGGGTGCATGCTTAGGTCCCATGCAAGAAATGGGAATGAATTTCAAACACCAGGGCACCATTGATTGTCGGCAAAACATTGAGATGCCTGGTTTTTAAATTCTAGTAAATCCAAAACTCGTCTGAAAATCATGAAACTTGGCATGCTATCATGGAGCGGCATCAACATGCCGTGGTAAAAATTTTGTCCCATTTGGGGCAGGTTTGGGTATATGCTTCTCACAAACCGGAGCTTCTCACAACAGGCATGATGGTTTTTGGTAGGGAACGCCCCACCTTTGGGGACGAAACGATATCAATTGCCTCTTATTGCTTTCAAATTTTTTTCTCGTGTCAACATAGAACAACAAGATTGTTGTGTGAATTTTTGTGATTTTTCAGGGTTCGTTTGGACATTTTTATTTATTATCCGATTTTTCAATGCATTTATGTGCATAATTCAAATTTAAACTACATGTGCATGCTCCAGTGCATATAAATTGGTTGAAAAATCAAATCTGTGTCCTTGGGTGCATGCTTAGGTCCCATGCAAGAAATGGGAATGAATTTCAAACACCAGTGCACCGTTGATTGCCAGCAAAACATTGAGATGCCTGGTTTTTAAATTCTAGTAAATCCAAAACTCGTCTGAAAATCATGAAACTTGGCATGCTATCATGGAGCGGCATCAACATGTCGTGGTAAAAAATTTGTCCCATTTGGGGCAGGTTTGGGTATATGCTTCTCACAAACCGGAGCTTCTCACAACAAGCATGAGGGTTTTCAGTAGGAAACTTCCCACCTTTGGGATGAAACGATATCCATTGCCTCTTATTGCTTTCAAAAAAATTCTCGTGGCAACATAGAACAACAGGAGTGTTGTGTGAATTTTTGTGATTTTTCGGAGTTCGTTTGGACATTTTTATGCATTAACTGAGTTTTCAATCCATTTATGTGCATAATTCAAATTTGAACTACATGCGCATGCTCCAGTGCATATAAATTGGTTGAAAAATCAAATATGTATCCTTGGGTGCATGCTTAGGTCCCATGCAAGAAATGGGAATGAATTTCAAACACCAGGGCACCATTGATTGTCGGCAAAACATTGAGATGCCTGGTTTTTAAATTCTAGTAAATCCAAAACTCGTCTGAAAATCATGAAACTTGCCATGCTATCATGGAGCGGCATCAACATGCCATGGTAAAATTTTTGTCCCATTTGGGGCAGGTTTGGGTATATGCTTCTCACAAACCGGAGCTTCTCACAACAAGCATGATGGTTTTCGGTAGGGAACGCCCCACCTTTGGGGACAAAACGATATCCATTGCCTCTTATTGCTTTCAATTTTTTTCTTGTGTCAACATAGAACAACAGGAGTGTTGTGTTAATTTTTGTGATTTTTCGGGGTTCGTTTGGACATTTTTATGCATTAACTGAGTTTTCAATGCATTTATGTGCATAATTCAAATTTGAACTACATGTGCATGCTCCAGTGCATATAAATTTGTTGAAATATCAAAGTTGTGTCCTTGGGTGCATGCTTAGGTCCCATGCAAGAAATGGGAATGAATTTCAAACACCAGGGCACCGTTGATTGCCGGCAAAACATTGAGATGCCTGGTTTTTAAATTCTAGTAAATCCAAAACTCGTCTTAAAATCATGAAACTTGGCATGCTATCATGGAGCGGCATCAACATGCCGTGGTAAAAATTTTGTCCCATTTGGGGCAGGTTTGGGTATATGCTTCTCACAAACCGGAGCTTCTCACAACAAGCATGATGGTTTTCGGTAGGGAACGCCCCACCTTTGGGGACGAAACGATATCCATTGCCTCTTATTGCTTTCAAAAATTTTTCTCGTGTCAACATAGAACAACAGGAGTGTTGTGTGAATTTTTGTGATTTTGCGGGGTTCGTTTGGACATTTTTATGCATTAACTGAGTTTTTAATGCAATTATGTGCAGAATTCAAATTTGAACTACATGCTCATGCTCCAATGCATATAAATTGGTTGAAAAATCAAATCTGTGTCCTTGGGTGCACGCTTAGGTCCCATGCAAGAAATGGGAATGAATTTCAAACACCAGGGCACCGTTGATTGCCGGCAAAATGTTGAGATACTTTGTTTTTAAATTCTAGTAAATCCAAAACTCGTCTAAAATTCATGAAACTTGGCATGCTATCATGGAAGGGTACCCGACATGTTGTGGTGTTTTTCGTGTCCATTTTGAGAGAAGGCGCACTCGAATAATGACAGCCAACAAAGGCATTTTGAAAAAAAATAGCTGCCACTTTAATATGTCAAACGTTTGTATAATTCAAACCATGTGCGTTCGGTTAACCATTCACGTGACGCCACGTGTCTTGGTTTTAATGGCTATAGGAGGTGCCGTGTGGACAGCTGCTTGACTGAACGGGAGGCGTGCGAGCGCAGTCCGATGTGCAGGCTCACCGGGAAGCGTACAAGCTGTTCAACGCAGGATCTGTGCATCGCTTCAACGCAAACAGTTTAGATTACGGTATGCAAATTAAGGCCAGACTTCGGCGCTAAGCCAAGAGACACTGTGATTTGTCAAAATATGCAGCTAAAAATCAATATCACTATCTATTTTTTGCAAGTAAAATTCAGTAATTAAGCATAGATTTCATTCATACTAGAGATTAAGCAGTTGTTCTCATCGGGAAGCGAGACAACCTTGGATCGCCGCCCGCCTCGCTCCCACTGGTCTATATTAATGGCACATTGGTGCATTTTACAAATCCTGCAAACCAAATGGGCGTGTAGCAGTGTTCAAAACTGCATGTAGGCACTAACACGTTCTCTTCTTTTGTAGTGCATATTAGGCCCGGTGGAAGATGTTTATAACGACAATCACATCGAATGCTGATATGTCTCCAACGTATCTATAATTTTTGATTGTTCCATGCTATTATATTATCTGTTTTGGATGTTCAATGGGCTTTATTATACACTTTTATTTTTTTTGGGACTAACCTATTAACCGGAGGCCCAACCCAAATTGCTGTTTTTTTGCCTATTTCAGTGTTTCGAAGGAAAGGAATATCAAATGAAGTCCAAACGGAATGAAACCTTCAGGAACATGATTTTCTGAAAAAACATGATCCAGAGGACTTGGAGTGTAAGTCAAGCAATCAACAAGGAGGCCACGAGGCAGGGGGGCGCGCCCTCCACCCTCATGGGCCCCTCGTGGCGCCACCGACCTACTTCTTCCTCCTATATATACCTACGTACCCCGAAAACATCAGAGGAGGAGCCGAAAACCTATTTCCACCGCCGCAACCTTCTGTACCCATGAGATCCCATCTTGGGGCCTTTTCTGGCGCTTCGCCGGAGGGGGCATTGATCACGGAGGGCTTCTACATCAACAACATAGCCTCTCCGATGATGTGTGAATAGTTTACCTCAGACCTTCGGGTCCATAGTTATTAGCTAGATGGCTTCTTCTCTCTCTTTGGATCTCAATACAAAGTTCTCCTCGATTCTCTTGGAGATCTATTCGATGTAATCTTCTTTTGCGGTGTGTTTGTCGAGATCCGATGAATTGTGGGTTTATGTCAATATTATCTATGAACAATATTTGAATCTCCTCTGAATTCTTTTATGTATGATTGGTTATCTTTGCAAGTCTCTTTGAATTATCAGTTTGGTTTGGCCTACTAGATTGATCTTTCTTGCAATGGGAGAAGTGCTTAGCTCTGGGTTCAATCTTGCGGTGCTCGATCCCAGTGACAGTAGGGGAAACGACACCTATTGTATTGTTGCCATCGAGGATAAAAAGATGGGGTTTATATCATATTGCATGAGTTTATCCCTCTACATCATGTCATCTTGCTTAAAGCGTTACTCCGTTCTTATGAACTTAATACTCTAGATGCATGTTGGATAGCGGTTGATGTGGGGAGTAATAGTAGTAGATGCAGGCAGGAGTCGGTCTACTTGTCACGGACGTGATGCCTATATACATGATCATACCTAGATATTCTCATAACTATGCTCAATTCTATCAATTGCTCGACAGTAATTTGTTTACCCACCGTAATACTTATGCTCTTGAGAGAAGCCACTAGTGAAACCTATGGCCCCCGGGTCTATTCTCTATCATATTAATCTATCGTTATTTCTATTACCGTTTATTTTTCTTTCTTTACTTTTAGTCTTTATCATAAAAATACCAAAAATATTATCTTATCATCTCTATCAGATCTCACTTTTGCAAGTGGCCGTGAAGGGATTGACAACCCCTTTATCGCGTTGGTTGCAAGGTTCTTATTTGTTTGTGTAGGTGCGTGGGACTTGAGCATGGTCTCCTACTGGATTGATACCTTGGTTCTCAAAAACTGAGGGAAATACTTATGCTACTTTACTGCATCACCCTTTCCTCTTCAAGGGAAAACCAACGCAATGCTCAAGAGGTAGCAAGAAGGATTTCTGGCACCGTTGCCGGGGAGTCTACGCACAAGTCAAGACATACCAAGTACCCATCACAAACTTGTATCCCTCGCATTACATTATTTCCATTTGCCTCTCGTTTTCCTCTCCCCCACTTCACCCTTGCCGCTTTATTCGCCCTTCTTCTGTTCGTCTTTTCGTTTGCTTTGATGTCTTACTTGGATCATTTGCTCGTTTCGTTGGAATAGTTGTTTATTTATTGCTAAACAGAGAACCTAAGATCTATGGATCCTCATCCGCTTGCTAATCTTTTTAAGAGATCCAATTATGATGAACCAATTGCTAGTGAGTTTTGTGCACTAGATTATCTTTATGAAGTCTTGCTTGAAATCCGTGAATCTGGAAATTGTGATGAAGTGATTTATGAAGTGATTCACGATAGATCTTTGAATAAAAAGCATGATTGCAATGATGTTATTATAAATTCTATTAATGTCAATTGTGCTAATAATATGCAAAACCCTAAGCTTGGGGATTCTAGTTTTGCTAGGTCCACTACTTGTTGCAATGATCATGATTGGGGTGATTCTTCTTATGATCTTGAAAATTTATTTAAGCCCCGTGATGAATATGAGATTGATAATAATGTTTGCAATATTATTGAAAGTGGGTTTGGAAGAGTGTCAACTTTAGATCCCACATATTTGGAGAATGTTCAATCTTATGGTATTTTTGATAAAAGTGGGTTTGGAGAGGTCATGACTTTAGTTAATGTTAATCCCACTATTTTGGAAGAGTGTCAACTTCGCATGCATGTGGACCATCTAGAGAATATGTTATGTGATAGCGATATTGTTGAATTTGAATATGATCTTACATGTAATTATTATGAGAGAGGAAAATATGGTTGTAGAAGTTTTCATGTTACTAAATTACCTCTCTTCATGTTGAGATTGCTATCGTCACATTCTTCTTCCTTGCATATGCTAGTTTTTGCTTGCCTTGCAAATTTGTTTGCTTATAATATGCCTATGCATAGGAAGTATGTTAGACTTAGATGTGTTTGTCATGTGTTTTATGATGCTCTCTTTGCGCTTCAAATTCTTGTCTTTCATGTGAGCATCATTGAAATCATCTATGCCTAGTTAAAAGGCTTTAAAGAAAAGCGCTTGTTGGGAGACAACCGAATATTCTTCCTTGCTGTTATTCAAAAAATAATTGATCTATCCTATGTTTAGATTTGTTTTTATGTTTTAATTAGTGTTTGTGCCAAGTTAAACCTATAGGATCTTCTTGGATGATAGTTATTTGATCTTGCTGAAAATTCCAGAAACTTTCTGTTCGCGAAAACAATTGTTTAAAATCACAAGAACGTGATAAAATACTGATTCCAATTGCAGTAGATCAATAAACAAATTATCTAGGCCTTCCTATTTTGGTAGATTTTTCTGAGTTCCAGAAGTTTGCATTTGATACAGATTACTACAGACTGTTCTGTTTTTGACAGATTCTATTTTTCGTGTGTTGTTTGCTTATTTTGATGAATCTATGCCTAGTAAAAGAGCTTATAAACCATAGAGAAGTTGGAATACAGTAGGTTTAACACCAATATAAATAAAGAATGAGTTCATTACAGTACCTTGAAGTGGTGTTTTGTTTTCTTTCGCTAACGGAGCTCACGAGATTTTCTGTTAAGTTTTGTGTTGTGAAGTTTTCAAGTTTTGGGTAAAGATTTGATGGATTATGGAACAAGGATTGGCAAGAGCCTAAGCTTGGGGATGCCCAAGGCACCCGAAGGTAAAATTCAAGGACAACCAAAAGCCTAAGCTTGGGGATGCCCCGGAAGGCATCCCCTCTTTCGTCTTCGTCTATCGGTAACTTTACTTGGGGCTATATTTTTATTCACCACATGATATGTGTTTTGCTTGGAGCGTCTTGTATGATTTGAGTCTTTGATTTTTAGTTTAACACAATCATCCTTGCTGTACACACCTTTTGAGAGAGACACACATGATTCAGAATTTGTTAGAATACTCTATGTGCTTCACTTATATCTTTTGAGCTATATAGTTTTTGCTCTAGTGCTTCACTTATATCTTTTAGAGCACGGTGGTGGTTTTTATTTTATAGAAATTATTGATCTCTCATGCTTCACTTATATTATTTTGAGAGTCTTAAACAGCATGGTAATTTGCTTTAATTAATCCGAATGTGATAGGCATCCAAGATGAGCATAATAAAAACTTCCATATTGAGTTCAAGGGAAAACTGAGGGAAATACTTACGCTACCTTACTGCGTGGGACTTGAGCGTGGTCTCCTACTGGATTGATACCTTGGTTCTCAAAAACTGAGGGAAATACTTACGCTACCTTACTGCATCACCCTTTCCTCTTCAAGGGAAAACCAATGCAGTGCTCAAGAGGTAGCAAATGCCTGCATCTGCATCTCTCAAATATTACTTTGAACTCCTACCGAGGGACCCCACCGGAGATTACACTCGCTAGGTTCTTTCTTGCCAGAGCAAAGGTGCTGAGGGTACTGAGGTTGAACACGCATTTAATTAGGAAAGATCAATGGTATGATTATCAGAGGCGACAGGTACTGCGGAATGGAAGTGCGTCCAAAAATGCCAAACTTCGTATTGGAAGAGCATATGGCAAAGCAATTGGAAGTTATTGTGTCAAACCCATACATGACTTGTCAGCGGCTGATCCCTTTTCAGAAATGACGCAGCTTGCAATGTTTGAATTTGGGCGTTGTAATCTTTGAATTTGAACCTTGCAATATTTATGGTATTTGTTATATTGAACCATTTCTGTTCTCTTGTCTCAACGCAAACAGTTCATACGGGTGAACCGCATGTCGTACATCGCGCACACCTTGATCTGGCTGACCGTTTCTTTTGTGTTGCCTAATAAAAAACAGTTCATCCGAGTGAACTGTATGCTATACATCACACACACCTTGATCTGGCTGACCGTTTCTTTTGTGTTTCCTAATCACAAACAGTTCATCCGAGTGAACCATATGCTGTACATCGCACACACCTTCATCTGGCTGCCCGTTTCTTTTGTTCCTCCTCATCGAAAACGGTTAATTGAACTGAACCGTATGCCCTGAATCGCACACGCAACTAAAATCTGAACCGCGTTTGATGCATGCGTCATCGCAAATGTTTTGCACCTTTTTTGACGTTTTTTTTACACCATCGTTTGTGATTATTGCATCGCACACAGTTTCGTCGAAGGGTCTCTGATCGTAGTGTTGCGTTAGCAGCATCCTGCAGTAGTGTGAGTTGTGAAACTATTCCACATTGTTTCAAATGAAGACCAAACTCATAACTCAAATATTCACCTCCACAATCAGATCGTGGAAACTTTATTTTCTTGTTACCATGATTTTCCACTTTACTCTGAAATTCTTTGAACTTTTTAAATGTTTCAGACTTATGTTTCATCAAGTAGATATACCCATATCTGCTCAAATCATCTGTGAAGGTCAGAAAATAACGATACCCGCTGCGAGCCTCAACATTCATCGGACCGCATATACATCAGTATGTATTATTTCCAACAAGTCAGTTGCTCGCTCCATTGTTCCGAGAACGGAGTTTTAGTCATCTTGCCCATGAGGCATGGTTCGCAAGCATCAAGTGATTCATAATCAAGTGATTCCAAAATCCCATCAGCATGGAGTTTCTTCATAAGCTTTACACCAATATGACCTAAATGGCAGTGCCACAAATAAGTTGCACTATCATTATTAACCTTGCATCTCTTGGCTTCAATATTATGAATATGTGTATCACTAAAATCGAGATTCAACAGAAATAGACCACTCGTCAAGGGTTCATGACCATAAAAGATATTACTCATATAAATAGAACAACCATCATTCTCTGATTTAAATGAATAACCGTCTCGCATTAAACAAGATCCAGATATAATGTTCATGCTCAACGCTGGCACCAAATAACAATTATTTAGGTCTAAAACTAATCCCGACGGTAGATGTAGAGGTAGCGTGCCGACGGCGATCACATCGACTTTGGAACCATTTCCCACACGCATCGTCACCTCGTCCTTAGCCAATCTTCGTTTAATCCGTAGCCCCTGTTTCGAGTTGCAAATATGAGCAACAGAACCAGTATCAAATACCAAGGCGCTACTACGAGAATTAGTAAGGTACACATCAATAACACGTATGTCAAATATACCTTTCACTTTGCCATCCTTCTTATCCGCCAAATACTTGGGGCAGTTCCGCTTCCAGTGACCAGTCCCTTTGTAGTAGAAGCACTCAGTCTCAGGCTTAGATCCAGACTTGGGATTCTTCACTTGAGCAGCAACTTGCTTGCCGTTCTTCTTGAAGTTCCCCTTCTTCCCTTTGCCCTTTTTTCTTGAAACTGGTGGTCTTGTTAACCATCAACACTTGATGCTCCTTCTTGATTTCTACCTCCACAGCCTTTAGCATCGCGAAGAGCTTGGGAATTGTCTTATCCATCCCTTGCATATTATAGTTCATCACGAAGCTTTTATATCTTGGTGGCAGTGATTGAAGAACTCTATCAATGACAGTATCATCAGGAAGATTAACTCCCAGTTGAGTCAAGTGGTTGTGGCACCCAGACATTCCGAGTATATGTTCACTGACAAAACTATTCTCCTCCATTTTGCAGTTATAGAACTTATTGGAGACTTCATATCTCTCAATTCAGGCATTTGCTTGAAATATTAACTTCAACTCCTGGAACATCTCATATGCTCCATGACGTTCAGAACGTCTTTGAAGTCCCGATTCTAAGCCATAAAGCATGGCACACTGAACTATTGAGTAGTCATTAGCTTTGCTCTGCCAGACATTCATACCGTCTGGAGTTGCTCCTGCAGCAGGTCTTGCACCTAGCGGTGCTTCCAAGACGTAATTCTTCTATGCAGAAATGAGGATAATCCTCAAGTTACGGACCCAGTTTGTGTAGTTGCTACCATCATCTTTCAACTTAGCTTTCTCTAGGAATGCATTAAAATTCAAGGGAACGGTAGCACGGGCCATTGATCTACAACAACATAGACATGCAAAAACTATCAGGTTCTAAGTTCATGATAAATTAAAGTTCAATTAATCATATTACTTAAGAATTCCCACTTAGATAGACATCCCTCTAGTCATCTAAATAATCACGTGATCCATATCAACTAAACCATGTTCGATCATCACGTGAGATGGAGTAGTTTTCAATGTTGAACATCACTATGTTGATCATATCTGCTATATGATTCACGTTCGACCTTTCGGTCTCAGTGTTCCGAGGCCATATCTGCATATGCTAGGCTCGTCAAGTTTAACCCGAGTATTCTGCACGTGCAAAACTGGCTTGCACCCGCTGTATGTGAACGTAGAGCTTATCACACCCGATCATCACGTGGTGTCTTGGCACGACGAACTGTAGCAACGGTGCATACTCAGGGAAAACACTTATACCTTGAAATTTAGTGAGGGATCATCTTATAATGCTACCGCCGTACTAAGAAAAATAAGATGCATAAAGGATAAACATCACATGCAATCAAAATATGTGACATGATATGGCCATTATCATCTTGTGCCTTTGATCTCCATCTCCAAAGCACCGTCATGATCTCCATCGTCATCGGCTCGACACCTTCATCTCCATCGTAGCATCGATGTCGTCTCGCCAACTATTGCTTCTACGACTATCGCTACCGCTTCATGATAAAGTAAAGCAATTACATGGAGATTGCATTTCATACAATAAAGTGACAACCATAAGGCTCCTGCCAGTTGCCGATAACTTTTACAAAACATGATCATCTCATACAATGATTTATATCTCATCACGTCTTGACCATATCACATCACAACATGCCCTGCAAAAACAAGTTAGACGTCCTCTACTTTGTTGTTGCAAATTTTATGTGGTTTCTATGGGCTTCTAGCAAAAACCGTTCTTACCTACGCGTCAAAACCACAACGATTTCTCGTCAAGTGTGTTGTTTTAACCTTCAACAAGGACCGGCCGTAGTCAAACTTGATTCAACTAAAGTTGGAGAAACAGACACTCGCCAGCCACCTGTGTGCGAACCACGTCGGTAGAACCAGTCTCATGAACGCGTTCATGTAATGTCAGTCCGGGCCGCTTCATCCAACAATACCGCCGAATCAAAGTAAGACGTTGGTGGTAAGCAGTATGAATATTATCGCCCACAACTCATTGTGTTCTACTCGTGCATATAACATCTATGCATAGACCTGGCTCGGATGCCACTGTTGGGGAACGTAGTAATTCAAAAAAATTCCTACGATCACGCAAGATCTATCTAGGAGATGCATAGCAACGAGACGGGAGAGTGTGTCCACGTACCCTCGTAGACCGAAAGCGGAAGCGTTTAGTAACGCGGTTGATGTAGTCGAACGTCTTCATGATCCAACCGATCCAAGTACCGAACGTACGGCACCTCCGTGTTCAGCACACGTTCAACACGATGACGTCCCTCGAGCTCTTGATCCAGTAGAGGGTCGAGGGAGAGTTCCGTCAGCACGATGGCGTGGCGATGGTGATGATGAAGTTACCAGCGCAGGGCTTTGCCTAAGCACTACGATGATATGACCGAGTTGTTAAACTGTGGAGGGGGGCACCGCACACGGCTAAGAGATTGTCTGTTGTGCTTTGGGGTGCCCCTTGACCACGTATATAAAGGAGGGGGGAGGGAGGCCGGCGGCCAAGAGGGGCGCGCCATGGGGGAGTCCTACTTGGACTCCTAGTCCAAGTAGGATTTGCCCCCCCCTTTTCCTTTCTTTCACCGGAGGGAATAGGAAGGAGAGGGAGAGGGAAAGGGAAAGGGAAGGGGGCCCCGCCCCCTCCTCCTTGTCCTATTCGGACTCCCAAGGTGGTGGTGTGCGGCCACCTCCCGTGGGCTTCCCTCTCTCTCCCTTGGTCCCATGTTGGCCCAACAATTCACCGGGGGGTTCCGGTAACCCCTCGGTACTCCGGAAAAATACCCGGATCACTCGGAACCATTCCGATGTCCGAATATAACCTTCCAATATATGAATCTTTACCTCTCTACAATTTCGAGACTCCTCGTCATGTCCGTGATCTCATCCTAGACTCTGAACTACATTCAGTCACCAAATCACATAACTCATATAATAACAAATCGTCATCGAACGTTAAGCGTGCGGACCCTACGGGTTCGAGAACTATGTAGACATGACCGAGACACCTCTCCGGTCAATAAACAATAGAGGAACCTGGATGCTCATATTGGCTCCTACATATTCTACGAAGATCTTTATCGGTCATACCGTAATGACAACACACGTTATTCCCTTTGTCATCAATATGTTACTTGCCCGAGATTCGATCGTCGGTATCCTCATACCTAGTTCAATCTCGTTACCAGCAAGTCTCTTTACTCGTTCCGTAATGCATCATCCCGTAGCTAACTCATTAGTTACATTGCTTGAAAGGATTATAGTGATGTGCATTACCGAGAGGGCCCAGAGATACCTCTCCGATACACGGAATGACAAATCCTAATCTCGATCTATGCCAACTCAACAAACACATTCGGAGACACCTATAGAGCATCTTTATAAACACCTAGTTACGTTGTGACGTTTGATAGCACACAAAGTGTTCCTCTGGTATTCGGGAGTTGCATAATCTCATAGTCAGAGGAATATGTATAAGTCATGAAGAAAGCAATAGCAATAAAACTAAACGATCATTATGCTAAGCTAACGGATGGGTCTTGTCCATCACATCATTCTCTAATGATGTGATCATGTTCATCAAATGACGACACATGTATATGGTTAGGAAACTTAACCATCTTTGATTAACGAGCTAGTCAAGTAGAGGCATACTAGGGACACTCTATTTGTCTATGTATTCACACATGTACTAAGTTTCCAATTAATACAATTCTAGCATGAATAATAAACATTTATCATGATATAAGGAAATATAAATAACAACTTTATTATTGCCTCTAGGGCATATTTCCTTCAGCTCTTTCGTCTTCTCATCGTTGCTTCTAACCATCTTAACATCTTCAACCGAGTTAGGTTTTGGTTTACCTGCAAACTTGGCTAAGATTAATGTTTGGATCTCTGCAATTTTAGCCACTTGTGCTTCCATATTCTTGGATCTTGCTTCAAATATCTGCACATCATTTGTTAGTCCAACAACCTTACTGGTCAATTGGCCAAGTTATCATGATTCTTCAAGATATTCTTGAAGTTTTCATTCTGCTCAGTTTGACAAGCAATAAAACTTTTAAGAGTTTCTTCAAGAGTATTTCTATTGCTGCTATTATCTCCATTAAAATTATCTAATGCTACTCCATTACTAGGATAAGGAAGGCTGGGAGCATAACCATTATTTTTCTAGTTGGGATTATAGCTATTACAATCAATAAAATTCACATCACTAGTTTCTTCACTAATGATGGCATTCACGTTTACCTCTTCTTTACCTTTCACCACTGAGATAAGTTCATCAAGTTTGGCTGTCAACTCCATGCTGATTATTTCAATGGCATTCACCCTCTTGGTGGTGGCTCTCTCAACATGCCATTGGTCATGGTTCTCTTGCATATCATCAAGTAGTTTCTTGACATCATCCGTGGGCTTTCACATGATTATTCCTCCTGCAGCTGTATCAAGCACAGTTTTTGACATGTTATTTAAGTCATTATAAAACATATGAAGGATTAACCATTCCTCCATTCCATGATTGGGATAGTTCCTTATAGCTTCTTCCATTCTATCCCACACAAGTGCTAGTGGCTCACGTTCTTCCTGCTTGAAATCTGTAATCTGAGAACGTAATTGCATAATTTTTGCAGGTGGAAAAACCTTAGATAAAAATTTGCTGCAACAATCAGCCCAAGAAGTAATACTGCCTCTAGGTAGATCTAGAAGCCATACCTTTGCTTTTCCTCTCAAAGATAAAGGAAATAGATGCAACTTTAAAGCGTCAGGGTCATAATCTCTAATGTGTGTCATGTTGCACAATTCAGTAAAATTCTACAAGTGCATACCGACATCTTCAGAAGCAGAGCCTCCAAATTGGTTTGGTCGAACCATGGAACTAAGTTCAGTTTGATCTCATACTCAGTGGTTGCAACCTTAGGTTGTGCTATTGGTTCATGCATGAAGTTATTGCTGGGAGTAGCAAAACTCCCTAGATTACAAGCCATAGTAATCTTTTTAGTTTTTTCAACTGACAAGACTAACAACAAAAATAAAACTTAAACTAAAAATAGAAAGGTAAAAACAAAAACTGAAACTTAACTTTAACAAAAACTCTAAATACAAATACTAGGAACACTAAACTCCTCCTCGGCAACGGCACCAGAAAAAGGGCTTGATACCTCCTTTTATTGATCCGGCATTGGAATAGAAAGTGTATCAAGCACCTATTCACCAGAGGTGGCCCTAGGTTATTGAACCCACAAGAGAAAGATTCCCTTGAAGCGATGGTCTCTAGCAAGCTTATGTTAAAGTGTCAATTCCAGCTTTTGACCGGATCAAGCAAGCAAATAGTGATTCAAACACTTATAATAAAAAGAGGTACAACTATGAGGTCTTAATCCTTACAACCATGTATTTGTGTTGGGACCAAATATGATCTTAATTTGTGCGCTAGAAGTCACCCATCGATATGTGCTTGTTATGGATCGAAGTGGGGGATGTGCCCAAATAACATCTTGACCAGCACGCGTCCTACATCAAGAATCAGTTGTCCTACCGCAGACCCTATCGTCACTCAGGGTTGCCTCGATAACTAATATAATGAAATCAGACAAGATCTTTGAGCGTTTAATGACTACACTTCATGAATTCCCAAAGATAGGATCTGTGTTACCCTATTGAACCTTACTATCACCGGTGTTCGGTATAACACTTCATGGTCTCCTTGCTCCTAGCCTCACTAGTGCTCGATCTCCATGATCTTGGGTACCTGCAGGCATGAAGATCGCGGACAAGACAACAAACATCTACGGAACAATTTTATTTCACACATACGGGATGTTAATTCAAAGCCCTTCCATTGATCCCCACAACAAATACATAGGGTTGCAAGGCCTATGCCTCAACCCATACCTTACCAAACTACTCACACATGGAGATCAGACCGCGGTAAGAAAACATTGAAGAACACATCTTGAAGATAGATTGATTGCAAATATGTCTTATAATGGATGCCTGCTGTGATGCACGATTACAAGTATGAACTAGACGAGGAAGCACTATGGTGGTGATGGTGGCTATGGAGATGGAAATGGCAGCGGGTAGGGTTTGTGGATGAAGAATAAGATGATGTTCTGGCTTCTGTCGACGCTCTCCTGTTGACATTTCGATGGGGTCCCCTTTGTAAAAGGTGTCCAGATAGATGATCTGCCTCGGTTTCCATGCCATATGGAAGCTCATATGGGCCATCTATTTTGTGTTGTCTTCGCAGAAATACCTCCTATTGGTTCATTCTTTCTCCATTTTTCTTCCTTTTCATTTCCACACATGATTTCTTCCCTTTCTGGCTCATTTCTTGTGGAAACACATCAAAGAGAGGATTTGTGGAATCTGCATTCATTAGTCATTAGTGGCAATATCGGAGCAGATATCTCTTTTTTAAATGAAATATCTCGGTTTAAACAGAGGTGAATGAGTGTAAAAATATCACTCATTACTCACAAACCAATCCAATGCGCAAAGAAAGAAGTGCCAAAGCATTTGGATGAAGCCACACACAAAGGATGACGACAAAACTAATTTGTGAACGTAAGAGAGATATTGAACAAGATCTCAAGATCGACGCAGAGCAAAAAGGGTCAACCTTTTGGTTGAGAGTTCACTGCTAATTCCATGAACGCAAGAAGTTCCCGCCGTACATGTTTGAGAGCAAGCGTGGTTGGGTGTACATCTCGATGCATCGGGGGCTCATACAACAAGG